>NW_024070201.1:45821726-46168477 GCF_014754425.2 Oryx dammah | reverse complement strand
GCCAAGGTGTCCTGTGGCAAAGTCAAGGTCAATGCTATTTATGGTCTGATGGTTGCTCTCCTCATTGGTGTCTTTGACATGAGCTGTATTGCAATGTCTTACACTATGATCTTGCGAGCTGTGGTGAGCTTGTCATCCACAGATGCTCGTTACAAAGCCTTCAGCACCTGTACATCACATATCTGTGCTATTGTGATCACCTATATCCCAGCTTTTTTCACTTTTTTCACCCACCGTTTTGGAGGACACAGTATCCCTCACCATGTACACATCATTGTGGCCAACCTTTATCTGCTACTGCCTCCTACAATGAACCCAATTGTTTATGGTATCAAGACCAAACAGATTCGTGAGGGTGTGATCAAATTTTTACTTAGAGAGAAGTTTGTTTTTACCCAAGACACATAAATCTTAAAATAGACACATTGATTGGGCTGGGTGATGAGGGGGGTAAAATAGAATGAAGAAGAAATTTGTAAAAGATGTGAGTAAATTTGTAAAAGAAGCAAGAAATTTGTAAAAGCTGTGATACGTTTGTAAAAAAAAACAAAATAGTATTAAAGCTTAAGTCCTCCAGTAGATAGATTCTTTGAAATCTTTTCAAGTATACATTATGGAATTTTTTTTCTGTGTAGAGTTCTATCAAAAAAGAAAATGCAGAATAAAGAAGTAACATACTCATTTCTTATAGATTTTATATTTTACGTAAGGGTTAATAGACTCATGACATGTGAACAGATAGGTAAGAAAATGAAAAACACAGGCCTAATGTCAATACAAGCGTTGTGTGTAAGAACAAGAAGCTGTGGTGATGGTAGCAAGCACATCCTCTCCATAAAGGACAGATTCTACTCAAATCAAGCACATTATTGCTATGGGGTTATGTGGGCCAAGTATTAAATACATTCCAGTATTTTTTTAAGCAAGCTAAATTCAAATGTTTTGTGAAATCCCCCAATTTTAACTATCAACTAAATATTTTAAAATATTTTTCATTTTATACATATCTAAGTTTTTTATTTTTTTCATTTCATCAGTTTGGAACCCTCCATTTAAAATACACCTAAAAATATAATTGTGATATTATCAGTCAAGCAAGCAAAGGCACTTGTTTAATTTCTAGTATATGTAATAATTCATTCACTCGCTCTTTTTTTTTTTTTTTCAAGATACTTATTAAGGTCATATTGTGGGTCACACCTTAGTTTTAATGAAAGAAAGGCAGAACTGAGTATGATGTAATCCCTGGTCTCAAGGTGCTTGGAAGATAGATTTTAGCCAGGGATGGTGAGAGGAAACAAATGTGAAAGAGAAGACATGATAGAAAGTGGATTCAATATGGAGAGAGAGAAAAAAATCAGTGCAGAAGAGTTGGGGAACACATTAATTTTGGATTTGAAAAGTTCCAAAGTATAAATTTTGTGTCTTAATGTCTAATTACAAGACTTTGACAGACTTTAATCTCTCTAAATCTCAGCTTCCATGCTTTTTATCAAATGATGGTAGTGGCTTAAATGGCAGAGAAAATTTTATGTAGAATTTTTCTTTTTGTGCCATAAAAATAATCTTATTTCATTAATTCAAGAGTTAGGTGATCAATTATTTCATCCATTGATGCCAGCATGGTTGCTTTCCTGTCCTGAATCCATCATGTCCCTCAATGCCAGGTCTTAATAGTCTAGTTATTTCTTTACTCTTATATAGGCTATATTGACAAGATGTCTAGAAGGACTGACAGTCAATTTCAAGTTGTCCAGTAAGACTTATACCAATTTTACCTTGTAAGTACATTGTTCATGCTCATTAATTTATAAACAACTGCAGATGTGACCAGTAGTTCAACTTTTTTAGATATTATCTTACACAAGTAATCCAAGTTGCCAATAAGAGTAACAATGTCATTAGTAAAGATTTAAGCCAGATTCTCCTTAACCAAACGATTTTACTAGTATTTTGCCTAAACTGAGAAAAGGATCATTCAGAGTAGAAATCTGACTCTTCTTATGTATCATAAGATTGGTTATATTAGAAGACTCATCAGCTTTAAAGACTCAACATTCAGTACATATTATAGCATAAGCCCCACCCTTGGGAAGCTGAGGGACATGTGATTCTGTAGGACCACTTTTGTCATCATGGAGACTTCAAATTTACCAAGTTAATGGCTTGATTACTATCATTCAAAGCTTGCTGAGTAAATTTTGTTCAAGCCTCTATGTGATTAATGACATCCTTCATTCCAAGTTAAGCAGCCCTGTGACCTTACCACTAGAAAACTTATTGGACCCAGTGTGATACATTAAAAGTAGATTGGCAGGGTCACTTTCAAGGCTACCCATAGGCAAACCTGAGTGAGTGAGTGAAAGTTGCTCAGTCATGTCCAACTCCTTGTGACTCCGTGGACTAGTCCTTGGAATTCTCCAGGCCAAAATACTGGAGTGGGTAGCCTTTCCCTTCTCCAGGGGATCTTCCCAACCCAAGGATTGAACCCAGGTCTCCTGAATTGCAGGCAGGTTCTTTATCAGCTGAGCCACAAGGGAAGCCCAAGAATACTGAAGTGGGTAGCCTATCGCTTCTCCAGTGGAGATGGGAATCGAACCAGGGTCTCCTGCATTGCAGGCAGATTCTTTACCAACTGAGCCATCAGGGAAGCTCTATCAGGCAAACCTGAGTCCAAAGGAAACCAATTGTGCATCTTCCTACCAACCTGGGGTGAGCCAAGACCATAAGTTTGTTCCACAAATCCACTGGGTCCTGTTGAAAGCTACCGAGTATTTTCCTGGTCATCTCAATCAGTTACAAAACAATTACTGAATCTGAAAGGTAATGATATATCCTGTGTTCATAAGGCACACAGCTCAATTTCCTAGTGTTATTAGGCTGATTATCCTTAAAATGATTTAACTATTCCCAACATGAGGACCTTTAAACTTAAATGACCATTGCTTGTTGTTAGCCATGTAAATTCATTTCATAATTGAGGAAGTGGCCCTTCTAATAACAGGGAAGTTATATTCTTTGACTGTAATTTAGCTCTTTGCTCTAAAGGAGTCTGTGTAACTTTAAAGAAAGCTCCCATTTATGGCAACTATGATTGATCAACAACACAAAAGGGTCTTACCTAGTAATATCAATAGTGATCAGAACAGAACTATAACTTCCTTCTGTTAAACTTCCTAAAGGGCCATCCAACTAGAACAGTGAAGAGGACAGATCAACCTAGGTAACCTAGGAGTACTAGAAATTGGCCACTAAACTAAAGTTGAACTGGTTTTTCATAGTTGAATATGATTGATCCCGAGAGAAGTACATTTATTTATAAGCAAAAGTGTGAACAATCATCAAGATAATCATATACAGGCCCGGTCCAGCACTTTGGGTCAGCTGTCTGCTTCAGATGTTCTATTCTTCTTGTCTATGAATTGCAATCCATTCAGGAGAGTGCCGGGAGCCACCACGGAGATCCCACCCATGACAAGGTCATGTGGAAGAGAACTGTTAAGCAAGGCTTCAGGACTCAATGGGCTCCCTAGGCTTTCTCGAGCATCTACCCCAAAACCAGAATCTGTCTGTTTTACTATTTCATGACTTTCACCAATTCCTCTGACATTAACAGGGGGCTATTCCTGACCACCTTTCTCTGAAGAAAATTAACCTAAGGCTATAGCTAATAAGTCTCCTGGACATGAGAGGAATATTTCCAATCAAAACCCCTCTGTTAGCATTATAGCTTGCTTGGCAGGTATATCCAGACTCTTGCAGCTATGCATATGATTATTTACATCCTCCCAACTGTGAGAGGCATGGAAAGCCTAAAACATAGAGCCTTTTAAAGAGTTAAAACTTATTAGAGTAGTGCTAGGCATAGGATTTCATTATTGGGCCAATGCTTGTTGCTAAGCTCCCATATCTCTTATCCACTGTGCACCTGGGAGTGCATTAGTTAACATAGTTGGAAAGTAAGAAAAACAAGTGTAGCCTTGAAATTAACCACATCAGACTTTTGAGCTAATTGGTTCTTTCTTGTAACTCACTGCACCTTTGCTTCCTGAGAATGTAACTCTGTTTAATACTTTTTGAGGCTGACATAGATTAGAAATATAAGAAAAAACATTTCAAGGGAAAATAAGTTTTCTGGTTGAGAAGCCTTTATCAAAAGAGGATCATAAAATGTTTACAGGCCTCCAAGGCCAGAGGATAATGTACACAACATTGTTTATGGGAAAGGTTTGCAGAAAAAATCCTGGTTTCGATAAAGACAAAACAGATGTAATATTTGGGCTGACTCTGTATGACTTTGCATCTTTCATTTCCCTCTATGTATAAGACAAGGTATAAAAGTACCTTTTAAAAATAAAGCTATGGGGCCTCGCTTGAAGAAGCTTGGTCACCCCGTGTTTTTCTTTTTTCTCTTTTTTTCTCTCTTCCTTTCTATTTTAGGCTGATCCCTTGGAGCATAGAGGCTCCCTGTGTTCACTTATCTGCCCGGGTTTCTAAGACCTGAACGGGAAGACGTTCTGTGTCTTCACTCCCTCAGGAGACCAGGAAGGCACCTGTGGCCTCCGTGAACCGGGCAAACTTCTTGTCTCGAAGTTTTATTGGCTTTCTATGTAAACCAAGGAATATCAGCCTCTTTCTCTCTTCTATTTTCTTATCTGCAATATTCTTTCCTTATCTCTCTCTAAATCATCCGCTGACGCCATTTTTCCTTCAGGTTCCCCTGGATCATGCGGGGGCTGGACCCCGGCAGGAGAGGAGTCCTAATATGATTCCTTTCAATGTGGCTGTAAAATGTCTTTTATCTGATATCTTTTCCAATGTGCATAATCTCCAGGTTTCAGATCATGGGGCATCTAATCTTCATCTAAAGGTAGATTACTGTGGTAAACTGGTAAGGCTGCTGGGAAACCCTGTAAGCAAGATACCAAGTCATTTTTCCAAGAGTTTCCACAGGTCCATAAATTTACTTTAGTTTTTTAAAGCAGTTTGATCATATCTGATTTTATGGATATTCACAAATATAATATTCCAGTCAACATCATAGTAATATAACCAATGTTTCCAGTTATGTCTGTTACAAGGAGACACTCTTATTGAACTTATGCATGTAACTATATTACTAAAAATAAAAATGATCACTAAGAGTTTCCAAATTCTGGCTGAATTAGGTAGATAGGAAAAATAAATATTTCAATTCTACTTATAAAAGTACAATTTACTAAATTTCTGTAGGTCATAATTAGTTTAAGGGGAAAGATTTCCTAATATACAAAAAGCAAAAATTAATTCAGCAATACTTTACACAATAGACATAAAACTTATGACCTTCTTCATTAGTTCACACAGTTCTATGTAATTAATTCTTGATCTTAATCTTTTGTCAAAAGTTTTTTATGAAATCATCAGAGTTTCCATTAGAATTCTTTAATTTCTTGCCCAATTCAGTGTTATGATCTAAAATTTATCAGAAATGTGTCATTGTCTAAAAGTCCTTTGTATGAATCTTCTTGAAAATGAAGCATTTTGCAAAAACATTGGAGACAACAATAACTGTCAATAAATGACAAAGACTTTGCAGGTCATGGTTAAAGATCTGATTACAATGCAAGTGAGAAAGAAATGTGGTTATTTTTGTGATATATAATACTTTACGATAATACCTAGAATTATGAAAGATAATATGATAGGACATACACAAATTTTAGAAATTTAATATTATATAATTTCTAGGACATTTAAATTATGACATTTACTCATATAATATAACCTAATGAAGTTTAGCACCACTCATTTAACAGTGTTTCCATGCAATTTAATATACCAAGTAACCCTAATTAATTTCATATCTCTTTACACATTTGAGAACCCCTCCAAAGCATTCCAAAGCTATTTATATATCAGAAGAAATTTAATTAAAATCTGACTTTGGAAAGTTTGTGAGAAGTATACAAAACAGTCTTCAAGAGAATTTAAAACACTTGGTCAAGAAGGATCGTAGCCTATTGTGAAACAGCACTTATTCACTTAATCAAAATGACAATAAAAATTTTAAAGGCAAATGCAGAAAGTTACAACAGATTACTTAAAGCTAAAGAAATTTATAATCCATTATCTAAAGCAGATCAGCCCTGGGTGTTCTTTGGAAGGAATGATGCTAAAGCTGAAACTCCAGTACTTTGGCCACCTCATGCGAAGAGTTAACTCACTGGAAAAGACTCTGATGCTGGGAGGGATTGGAGGCAGGAGGAAAAGGGGACGACAGAGGATGAGATGGCTGGATGGCATCACGGACTCGATGGATGTGAGTCTGAGTGAACTCCGGGAGTTGGTGATGGACAGGGAGGCCTGGCGTGTTGCAATTCATGGGGTCGCAAAGAGTCGGACACGGCTGAGCGACTGAACTGAACTGAACTGAACTGAACTGAAAGCAGATCAGCATTCCAAGAACCTCTGTTCTCTTAACAGAGACAGAAAATCAAATTCGGATTTTGCTCCAAATTATTTTTAATAACAAAAGTCATTTACTCAATTAAATTCAACCTAATTTTAGCCAGTCCTTGTTCTTAGTTGTTTGGTCGTGTCTGACTCTTTGCGACCCCATGGACTATAGCCCACCAGGCTCCTCTGTCCATGGCGATTCTCCAGGCAAGAATACTGAAGTGTGTTACCAAGCTAGTCCTTATCATGCACTAAATTTCTTTCTCAGGGTTCTTTTTCCAAAAACTCCCAAAGCTTCCTGTATTCATATTAATTTTCCCCTTATTTTTTTCATATTGAAAAACAACCAAATTTGGGATAAAATTACTTTTTCTTCCCTTAAGATACATTTTCACTCTCATACTTTATTCTCATACTTTATTTTACTGAAAACATACATCCTACTTTATTTGCATACTGAAATATTTTTATTATTTCTTTATAACTTTAGTGACATTTATATATATATATATTTCAATCTTTAACCTTAAAACCTTAAACTTTAGCAAAAACCAAGAAGCAGGTAACTGTGAAATGTTTGTCATCAGTATTTCCCAACTGACAAGCTTATGAATATATTCTGTAAACTCTAGAAACATTCATTTTCTCATAGTATAACTTTTTCCTCAATGTAGTACAAGATGTGTGTCCAGGCAACTTAAACACCTTTAGTTTTTCTCTAATAAGAAGACAAAGGTAGGTAAACTTAAGACTTGTTTAGAGATTAATATTTCAGTGCTTTATCTTTTTGGAAATGATAACTGTTATTCAATGAATTAACATTATTTAACTTAACTTACAAAAACTCTAAAGTTGCAAGTTACCAAAAGTCTGTAGAAACTATTTTTAGATAGACAAACCTGAAACATAATTATTCTTAAAACATTTGCCTAAAAACTCATATTTCATTTACATTTAATTTACTTAAAAGTTTCATCAGACCAAGTTATTTTTCTTGCTGACAAACTTTTATAATAGAAATAATAAGATCTCACTGGCTTACAGTAAGTCTAGGGATAATAAAATTATTACACTTAATATTGATGACTATACAGATAGGTCTGTATTAATCAAACCAACAAACTTAATCTAAATCTAATACAAGTTTTCATACAATATTGAATTTTTCTCAGATCACATGAACCTGAAACTCATTTGGGTTAGCTTTTTTTTTTTTTTTTGACCATTTATGTGGAAATTAAAATTAGATTTTCTTTAAGCCAACTCAACAGAGCTCATTTACAAGTTTTCCATAGTGACTAAACCAATTTACATCTCCACACACAATGTACAAGGGTTGCCTTTTCTTCATATCCTCACCAATATCTGCTATTTGTGTCTTTTTGATGATAGACATTCTGATAGTTTATGGTGATATCTCATTGTGATTTTGATTTGCATTTCCCTAATGATTCACAATGTTGAGCATTGTTTCATGCGTCTGTTGGCCATCTTCATTTCCTTTTTGAAAAAAATGTCTATTCAGGTCTTCTGATCTTTTTTAAATGATTTTTTTGGAGAGGCGACATTGAGTTGTATGACATGTTTATATATTTTGGATGTTAATCCCTTATAGGTCATATCAAATATTTTCCCCATTCAGAAGATTGTCTTTTAATTTGTCAATGGTTTCCTTTGCTTTGCAAAAACTTTTAAATCTAGATAGGTCCCATTTTTTTATTTGTAATGCTTTTATTTCTTTTGCTTTGGAGACAGATAGAAGAAAATATTGCTACAATTTATGTCAAAGAGTGTTCTGCCTATGTTCTCTTCTAGGAGTTTCATTATTTCTAGTCTTACATTTAGATCTTTAATGAATTTTGAGTTTATTTTTGTATATGATGTTAGAAAATTTTCTAATTTAATTCTTTTATATGTAGCTATCCAATTTTCCCATCACCACTTATTGAAGAGAATCTGTTGCATTTCTATATACTAATAACAAACTATAAGAAATAGAAATTCAGAAATAATCCCATTTACCATCACATCGAAAGGATAAAGTACCTAGGAATAAACCTATCTAAGGAAATAAAAGACCTATACTTGGAAAACTATAAGACATGAATGAAAGAAATTGAAAACAATACAAAGAGATGAAAAGATGTACCATACTCTTGGATTGAAAGAATCAGTATCATTAAAATAATCATGCCACTCAAGGCAAGCCACAGATTCAAGGCAATCCCTATCAAAATACCAAAAGCATTTTTCAAAGAACTAGAACAAATAACTTTAAAATTTGTGTGGAAACACATAAGGCCAAATAGCCAAAACGATCTTGAGAAAGAAGAACAGAGCTGGAGGAATCATGCTTCTTGACTTCAAAGAAAGTGAAAGAAAGAAAGTAAAGTCGCTCAGTCGTGTCTGACTCTTTGCGACCCCGTGAACTGGGGCCCACCAGGCTCCTCCGTCCTTGGGATTCTTCAGGCAAGAATACTGGAGTGGGTTGCCATTTCCTTCTTCAGGGGAACTTCCCGACCCAGGGATCAAACCCAGGTCTCCCGCATTGCAGGCAGACGCTTTAACCTTTGAGCCACCAGGGAAGCCCAAGCTACACTACAAAGCTATAGTAATCAAAACACTACAATACTAGCACAAAAACAGAAATATAAATCAATGGAACAGAACAGAGAACCCAGTAATAAACCTACACACTTATGATCAATTAATCTATAACAAAGGGGGAAAGATATCCAGTGGAGAAAAGACTTTCTCTAGCCTATTCTTAATCTCAAGATAGTATATAAGCCTCAATTGGTTAACTGCCTTTGAGTTTCATATTTTTGTGAGGCTCCTATACTTACAAAATTTGTTTCCATCCTATTCACCTGTCATATGTCAATTTAATTGCTAGACCAGTCAAAGAATCTATTAGGGAAGAAGGAAAAAGTTTTCCATCCCTACAGTTCATTTGTTTGTCCACTCCACAAATAGATGTTGCATACGTATGAGATATCACATACTGTTACAGCCAGCAAGATATTAGACTCATTAGCCTTCTGAATGATGAGATTTTAGAGATCAATGAGTTTTCATTTTTCTCTTTAATAGCCAAGAATTCCCTTTGAATTTAGGTGAATTTTCATTCTAAATTATTCATTGCCTAATTTTTGCATTAGCAACAGCTAGGCATAACTTAGACAACTATTAAATACAACAACTATTAAATTCTTTGAAATAAAATTTAAAAATCAAAAAATTAAAAATTATAAAGCATAAAATGTGAGTAGAGTTTCCATGGTGGCTCAGATAGTAAAGAATCTGCCTGCGATGCAAGAGACCCAGGTTCGATCATTGGGTCAGGAAGATCTCCTGGAGAAGGGAATGGCTGCCCACTCCAGTACTGTTGCCTGGAGAATTCGGCCTGGCAGGCTACAGTCCATGGGATCACAAATAGCTAGACATGACTGAACGACTAATACATGCAAATATGAATAAAGAAATAAGCATAGATTACTTTTGAAAGCACAGAATAAATACTAATATTAGATTAACATCTGAAGAAAGGAAATAAAAAATTGGGATTCCAAAATTAAAGGAAATTTTTTCTACATAGTTTTCTAAACCAAAGGTTGGCAAAAATTTTCTATAAATGGCAATATAGTACTTAATTTAGGTTCTTCAAGCAAGATGTAAGAATATTATGTAGTTATTTATACAAAATAGAAAACAAATGTCTACAATTTTTACTGACAAAATTCAAAACAATAAAAATTATCTAGTACATTTTGTTGGTAATTTAGATCTGCTAGTGAAGAAAGAGAGTCCTGTTTTTGTGGTAACATTGCAGTTACATAGGGTTCAAGATTACTGCTTCCACTCAACAAAATTGATTGTAAATGATCATCTGTTAAAGCTGATTTATGAGATTTGAAAAGTTCTTTTACAAAGATAGATACCATCAAATACTGATATAAGTTCCTTAGCATACAATTTTAATGGAGCATATTTATCACTTGGAAAGGCACTTGTAGAATCGAGTTAGATTTTAATGTTGATATTTACCTTTTAGCATTTCACTATATTAGAGATCAATCACTTTCAACTGAAGATTAGATGTTAATTTTCTTTAACTCCTTTCTCCATTTTCAGAAAGCCCTATTCTATTCTCAGAAATCATCAAGTTTCCTGTCCCCTATGTATCTTGTAATTTTTTTTTAATACTGGTATTTTTTAAATCCACCTAATCCTCATCCCGCTTCTGCTTCTAGATAGAGGATAGTGATGAGTTTCGAGTTCTGTAATGGAAAAGATAATATATGTGGGATAGGAAATTGTCTATTGTCAGCATTCTGTATACATCAACTCAATTATTAAGAATGCATATTTTTCACAATGAATAATTATAACCATATTTTTAAAGTGGTAAGACTGTTCGCTTCTCCCTAGTAATTTCACTCACAATCCATTATAAACATGGGTATGTTAATTCTGTCATACAATGATTAAAATACATGCATTTCCTAAACTTTATCCCATGTGCATTTATTTTCTTCAGGGTCACAAAATGTGATTTATCTGGGATAAGACTTGGGAATTTTAGTTTCTAATTATAATTCTCTTTTCTCCTGCTTAGATATATCCAGTCAGCTCTCTATACACTAGGCTAAATTTACATAACGATGCTAATATTCACATATTATGCCTTTTACACCAAGTCACAGCTCTGAAACTTAGAACTCATTGACTTGCATTAAGTTTGAGATGGTGTATTTTCCATGCAGTCATATAACTTAAGTGTCTATATGGTAAATGGTGTCATGAGAGGGGAGTTGGAGTCCCTGGAGTTATAAACTCTGAGTCTAAAACACTGAATGCTTTGGTACTGGCACAAAGACAGGAATATAGATCAATGGAACAAAATAGAAAACCCAGAGATAAACCCACGCACCTATGGACACCTTATCTTTGACAAAGGAGGCAAGAATATACAATGGATTAAAGACAATCTCTTTAACAAGTGGTGCTGGGAAAACTGGTCAACCACTTGTAAAAGAAAGAAACTAGAACACTTTCTAACACCATACACAAAAGTAAACTCAAAATGGATTAAAGATCTAAACATAACACCAGAAGCTATAAAACTCCTAGAGGAGAACATAAGCAAAACACTCTCCGACATAAATCACAGCAGAATCCTCTATGACCCACCTCCCAGAATACTGGAAATAAAAGCAAAAATAAACAAATGAGACCTAATTAAACTTAAAAGATTCTGCACAACAAAGGAAACTATAAGCAAGGTGAAAAGACAGCCTTCTGAATGGGAGAAAATAATAGCAAATGAAGCAACTGACAAAGATCTAATCTCAAAAATATATAAGCAACTCTGGCAGCTCAATTCCAGAAAAATAAATGACCCAATCAAAAAATGGGCCAAAGAACTATACAGACATTTCTCCAAAGAAGACATACAGATGGTAACAAACACATGAAAAGATGCTCAACATCACTCATTACCAGAGAAATGCAAATCAAAACCACAATGAGGTACCACTTCACGCCAGTCAGAATGGCTACTATCCAAAAGTCTGCAAGCAATAAATGCTGGAGAGGGTGTGGAGAAAAGGGAACCCTCTTACACTGTTGGTGGGAATGCAAACTAGTACAGCCACTATGGAGAACAGTGTGGAGATTCCTTAAAAAACTGTTAATAGAACTGCCTTATGACCCAGCAATCCCACTGCTGGGCATACACACCGAGGAAATCAGAATTGAAAGAGACACATGCACCCCAATGTTCATCGTATCACTGTTTATAATAGCAGGACATGGAAGCAACCTAGATGTCCATCAGCAGATGAATGGATAAGAAAGCTGTGGTATATATACACAATGGAGTATTACTCAGCCATTAAAAAGAATGCATTTGAATCAGTTCTAATGAGGTGGATGAAACTGGAGCCTATTATACAGAGTGAAGTAAGCCAGAAAGAAAAACACCAATACAGTATACTAACACATATATATGGAATTTAGAAAGATGGTAATGATAACCCTGTATGTGAGACAGCAAAAGAGACACAGATGTATAGAACAGTCTTTAGGACTCAGAGGGAGAGGGAGAGGGTGGGATGATTTGGGAGAATGGCATTGAAACATGTATAATATCATATATGAAATGAATCGCCAGTCCAGGTTTGATGCAGGATACAGGGTGCTTGGGGCTGGTGCACTGGGATAACCCAGAGGGATGGTACAGGGAGGGAAGTGGGAGGGGCATTCAGGATAGGGAACACGTGTACACCTGTGGTGGATTCATGTTGATGTATGGCAAAACCAATACAACATTGTAAAGTAATTAGCCTCCAATTAAAATAAATAAATTTATATTTAAAAAATAAAATGCAGAATGCTATTCATCTTACATATTTGCCTCTGAAGTACGAGAATAGAGACATTGGCCTGGAAGAGTGTAAAAACAGATGTATGTGGTGATCATATAACAGGTAGAGAATTAGAGTTTTGTTTGAAGAGAAAAGCTGGAAACTGGTAAGTAATTTCTTGGTAAGAATGAGAAAACAATGGGAAAGGCTATGGCAAGATAGCAGAGCCCTAGAAGAGGAAACTGAGTTTCATTAACCTTTCCATGTATTATTCCAAAAAATAATCCCCTGCTCTACTTCTTCTGCCTTGACTTTTAATGCTGTTTGTGACTGAAAGAAGAAATAGAACACATTTGAGGTTGTAACAGGTAAATAGGATGGTCAATATCCTTGATACTTTATCAAAAATTCTAGGAATCAGTGTACCCTGAGAGGCTAAAGTTAGTATGACTAACCTAGGTTATAGAAGAGGAAGAACATTGGTGAGTAATTTGTGGATAGCATATACATCACTGTTATTGGATTCCTAGGACATTGTCCTTTCTTTATACTTCTGGTACATATATGATTATGCCAGATCTACTAAAGCAGATTTACCAATTGGAGTCTCTTTCTTTAATATATACCTTGTTACACTGCCCATGGGAGAAAAAAATATATAGACACAGAGAAGTACTTGAGACTGAAAATAGGAGTGGATGTTGAAATTTTCAATTAAGTCAAAAGGTATTTAGTGAGCAACATGTTTTGCCTCACTCAGTAATAAGTCTTGGAGCCAGATCTAAAGGACTCAAATAAGGTTCTTTAGTAATATTAGAAGCCTGACATAAAGCTGGAGACTAAGATTCTACCAAACTGAATTTGGATCTGCTTGCCTGACATGCAGCAAAGCCAATCTACTAACACTGAGTTGTGATGAAGAAAAGCAGTGTTTATTGCAGGGGTGCCAAGCAAGGAAAATGAGCACCTCATTCTCAAAAGCCTCAAATTCCCTGATGTCTTTTAAGCAAGCATTTTTAAAGACAGTGTTAGGGAAGAGGCTCATGCGATGTGTGATCAGTTCATAGACTATTTTCTGATTAGGTGAGGTAGTAGGGCAGTGGTCATGTTTCAGGAATTAACATCATCAATCTTTTGACTACAGTCCAGGGTCCACATGTTTGAGGTCAGCAGTTTCCACCTGATTGGGGATGGAGGAGGAGGACAGGGCAGGGGTCTGGCTTTTGTTAAAAACAACTGAAGAATTTGTGTCATACATTGGTATCTGCTTTCCTCAAGGAAAACTATGTTCTTATGATGCTATCCCATAGTTTGACATATTTCTTAAGTTATTCTTACCTCCTTCCTTGTTTGACTGCACCTTCTTCATTCCCATTTTACCCCTTTATGAATGATTAACTGTTTGAGCCTGTTCTTTGGAACTTGGGGAGACCTAGGAGACTAAATTTTATTCCACAAACAAGAGGTGGACACAAAAGGGCTTGTGCCTGGGATATCCCATAGGGTCCTGCTTGGTTTCAATTCCCCTTTTCTTTTATACACCTCAATCTTGAGGGGAATGAGTGGTGGGGGACAAAAAGGGGAATAAAGATTTGGATAGAGAGGTTAATCATAAATTTAGCAGGGGAACTCAATTCTTGGGGGACTTAGTTTCAAAGATAAAGAAATGAACAGCAACCTGAAAGAGTAACGTGGATTCTGATGTGGTGCCATTGTATTTGTGCTGAAGGTTTAGTATCACTTTTTAGCCACATAAAGACATTAGTGCTTTCCCTTATTAATGAGTCCATTTTCATTATCTACTGCTGATCAGCCTGTCTAGATTACGAAGAGGAGAATATCCAAGAAAATAACTGACAATGTTTTGAAATCTCCTATCTCAGAACCTGAAGAATAGCTGATACTCATGCTGGTAAGCAGATCTCCTTATCCATGTCCACAGTTCGAAAGTAGAAAAATTCTTACAATGCACTTCACAATTTCCTGGAAAAGAATTTGTTAACCATCTTAACGCTCACTAGTTGACACATTATCATTAGTCAAAATTACACTAATGATTAGGTAATAACATTGAATTTGAAATCTTAAAGGGATTAAGAGAAGAAAAATTACAAATATATATATATGCATTCTTTGTGGTAAAAATGCCAAGACCTACAGTCAATGGTACCTCACTAACATCAATTTTTTAAACTATGATATAATAATTTCTGTCTATGGGTAATTGATATCATTGAGACGATTTATGCAAAAATGTTAAAATAATAACTAACACATTAATATACATTTCCTAACTCTTTCTTTTCAGAGATGCATCAAAATTGAAGAGAGTAACCTATCCGCTATTGGCCACTATGCATGGTTACAACTGTACTAGACTGACTCCAGAATCATTCATACTGAATGGGGTACCTGGGCTAGAAGGTACACATATCTGATCTCCCTCTCATTTTGCTCCATGTACCTTGTGACTGTACTAGGATATTGTGGGCTCAAGAGAAGACTCTACACATGGATATCACCAGATGGTCAACACCGAAATCAGATTGATTATATTCTTTGCAGCCAGAGATGGAGAAGCTCTATACAGTCAACAAAAACAAGACCAGGAGCTGACTGTGGCTCAGATCATGAACTCCTTATTACCAAATTCAGACTCAAATTGAAGAAAGTAGGGAAAACCACTAGACCATTCAGGTATGACCTAAATCAAATCCCTTATGATTATACAGTGGAAGTGAGAAACAGATTTAAGGGCCTAGATCTGATAGATAGAGTGCCTGATGAACTATGGAATGAGGTTCATGACATTGTACAGGAGACAGTTACCAAGACCATCCCCATGGAAAAGACATGCAAAAAAGCAAAATGGCTGTCTGGGGAGGCCTTGCAAATAGCTGTGAAAAGAAGAGAAGCGAAAAGCAAAGGAGAAAAGGAAAGATATAAGCATCTGAAAGCAGAGTTCCAAAGAATAGCAAGAAGAGATAAGAAAGCCTTCTTCAGCAATCAATGCAAAGAAATACAGGAAAAGATCAGAATGGGAAAGATGAGAGATCTCTTCAAGAAAATTAGAGATACCAAGGGAACATTTCATGCAAAGATGGGCTTGATAAAGGACAGAAATGCTATGGACCTAAAAGAGCAGAAGATATTAAGAAGAGGTGGCAAGAATACACAGAAGAACTGTACAAAAAAGATCTTCATGACTCAGATAATCATGATGGTGTGATCACTCATCTAGAGCCAGACATCCTGGAATGTGAAGTCAAGTGGGCCTTAGAAAGCATCACTACGAACAAAGCTAGTGGAGGTGATGGAATTCCAGTTGAGCTCTTTCAAATCCTGAAAGATGATGCTGTGAAAGTGCTGCACTCAATATGCCAGCACATTTGGAAAACTCAGCAGTGGCCACAGGACTGGAAAAGGTCAGTTTTCACTCCAATCCCAAAGAAAGGCAATGCCAAAGAATGCTCAAACTACCACACAATTGCACTCATCTCACATGCTAGTTAAGTAATGCTCAAAATTCTCCAAGCCAGGCTTCAGTAATACGTGAACTGTGAACTTCCTGATGTTCAAGCTGGTTTTAGAAAAGGCAGAGGAACCAGAGATCAAGTTGCCAACATCCGCTGGATCATGGAAAAAGCAAGAGAGTTCCAGACACACATCTATTTCTGCTTTATTGACTATGCCAAAGCCTTTGACTGTGTGGATCACAATAAACTGTGGAAAATTCTGAAAGAGATGATAATACCAGACCATCTGACCTGCCTCTTGAGAAATCTGTATGCAGGTCAGGAAGCAACAGTTAGAACTGGACATGGAACAACAGACTGGTTCCAAATAGGAAAAGGAGTACGTCAAGGCTGTATATTGTCACCCTGCTTATTGAACTTACATGCAGAGTACATCATGAGAAATGCTGGACTGGAAGAAACACAAGCTGGACTCAAGATTGCTGGGAGAAATATCAAGAACCTCAGATACGCAGATGACACCACCCTTATGGCAGAAAGTGAAGAGGAACTAAAAAGCTTCTTGATGAAAGTGAAAGTGGAGAGTGAAAAAGCTGGCCTAAAGCTCAACATTCAGACAATGAAGATCATGGCATCTGGTCCCATCACTTCATGGGAAATAGATGGGGAAACAGTGGAAACAGTGTCAGACTTTATTTTGGGGTGCTCCAAAATCACTGCAGATGGTGATTGCAGCCATGAAATTAAAAGACGCTTACTCCTTGGAAGGAAAGTTATGACCAACCTAGACAGTATATTCAAAAGCAGAGACATTACTTTGCCAACTAACGTCCATCTAGTCAAGGCTATAGTTTTACCAGTCGTCAAGTAAGGATGTGAGAGTTGGACTGTGAAGAAGGCTGAGCACCGAAGAATTGATGCTTTTGAACTGTGGTGTTGGAGAAGACTCTTGAGAGTCCCTTGGACTGCAAGGAGATCCAACCAGTCCATTCTGAAGGAGATCAGCCCTGGGATTTCTTTGGAAGGAATGATGCTAAAGCTGAAACTCCAGTACTTTGGCCACCTCATGTGAAATGTTGACTCATTGGAAAAGACTCTAATGCTGGGAGGGATTGGGGGCAGGAGGAGAAGGGGACGACAGAGGAGGAGATGGCTGGATGGCATCACTGACTCGATGGACGTGAGTCTGAGTGAACTCCGGGAATTGGTGATGAACAGGGAGGTCTGACGTGCTGCGATTCATGGGGTGGCAAAGAGTTGGACACGACTGAGCGACTGAACTGAACTGAACTAACTCATTTATCTTGGGGAGTCCCTACACTGGCCCATGTAGTATTTCTTAGCCTTACTCTCCTTCACAGACATTGTTCAGTGTACAAAGTATTGTACCCCAAATGCTCTGCATTTTCCGGTTGATCTCAAAGAGCTTAGCTTCAGTGCTTGCCTGCTGCAGATGTTCTTTCTCCACACCTTCAAAGGGATGAAATCTGGAGTGCTCATGCTCATGGCCCTGGACCGCTATGTGGCCATCTGCTACCCTCTATGCTTTGCTACTGTCCTCACCAATTCTGTCATTGCCAAGGTGGGTTTCTCACCTTCCTTTGAGGCATGATACTTGTCATTCATTTTACAGTACTCACCAAAAGACTGCTCTATTGCAAAGGCAATATGATTTTCCATACCTACTTTGACCACATGTCTTTGGCCAAGTTGTCTTGTGGAAATATCAAGGTCAATGCCATCTATGGTCTAATGGTTGCCCTCCTGACTGGCAGCTTTGACATCTGTGTGTCACAGTCTCCTACACCATGATCCTCGAGGCAGTGGTCAGCCTGTCCTCAGCAGAGGCTCAGCAGAACTTCAGTACCTGCACTGCCCACATCTGTGCCATCCTAATTACCTATGTCCCAGCCTTCTTCACCTTTTGTACCCACTGATTTGGGAGTCATACAATCTCTTACAGCATTCACACTTTTGTGGCTAACATATACCTGTTTATGCCACCTACTATGAATTTTATTATCTATGGAATAAAAACTAAGCAAATACAGGAAGGAATGATCAAACCGTTTTTAGCAAAAGAGCACTGAAGAAAGATAAAAGTAAATCCTAACAAAGTGAGAGCAAAACATCTTCATAGATGAAGACATTTGTACCAGGCTGTGTATATGTGATTTGACAGCATCTATTCATTTTTCAATCCATGAATGTTAACAGATCATTCTTATACTTCTCTAGGACCTTATATATAAAGCTGAGAACATTTCCTTTTAAAAAGACCGACAAATCAATTTAACTAAATCTAATAACACTATCACTAGCCTTTCCATTAGTCCTAGTACTGGATTTGATGCTATTTGGAAGTAGTATATAGGAGTTTTCTTCCTAAGCAAAAACTTCTCCTCTAGTAAATAAAACTGAGAAAAAGGCACCATGCCAATTAATCAAAAATACTGATAATGTATAGTGAAACCACTGCCTCTTGAACTGTAGATTTTCATTAAACTAGAAAATGTATTACTTATTAAGGAATAAAGTTCAATGCTGCCCATTGATTTATTCATACATACCATGCTGCTGCTGCTGCTAAGTCACGTCAGTTGTGTCCGACTCTGTGCGACCCCAGAGATGGCAGCCCACCAGGCTCCCCTGTCCCTGGGATTCTCCAGGCAAGAACACTGGAGTGGGTTGCCATTTCCTTCTCCAATACATGAAAGTGAAAAGGGAAAGTGAAGTTGCTCAGTCATGTCTGACTCTTAGGGATCCCATGGACTGCAGCCCACCAGGCTCCTCTGTCCAAGGGATTTGCCAGGCAAGAGTACTGGAGTGGGTTGCCATTGCCTTCTCCCATACATACCATAAATATCTTTAAATACCTTGTGCCTTATGAATTTTTAGTACAAAGACTAATAAAAACAAAGCATTGCTACATATATATACACACAGGAAGCTATCACTAGAGTCAAGTTAATTAACAAATCATAACTTTCAAAATTCCCTGTACTTAGTGATCCATGCATTGTCCAAACCTGACACCACTGACATCCTTTCTGTCACTATAGATTAGCTGTATAAAATTCTTAAATGTTACATAAGTGAAATATTACTGAATGCAATCTTTTTCATCTGGTTGTTTTCACTCCCAGTCACTTTGAGTTTCATCAAGTTATTGTTTGGGTTAATTATGCAAATATTTTCCCTGCTGAGTTGTATTCTATTTCATGGATACATGAAAATTTGCTTATCCATTTATCTGTTGTTGGACATTTGGTTTGCTTCCAGTTTATTTACAATATATTCCAGGATATTACAAAAAAGGTTTTATGAACATCCATGTGCAAGTCTTTGATCAAGGATGTGTTTTCATTTCTCTTGAATAAATACTTAACAGTAGAATAGCAGATATACATGAAACTTAAAAATTAAAAAACTGTTAAGATTATTCCAGAATAGTTCTCTGTTACATTCCCACAAGTAATATACAAAAGTTCTACTTGTTCCATATCCTCACAAACATTTAGTATGGCCAGCTTTATTATTATTATTATTATTATAGTCATTTTAGTAAGAGTTTGTTGGTATTTTACTGTTTTTTATTTTAGCATTTATCTAAAGATGTTGAGCATCTTTACCTCTGTGTGTCATCAGTACATCTGTGCTTTTGAAATATCTGTTTAAATATTTTGTTACTTTTAAATTGGGCTATTTGCCTCATTATTAACTTGCAAAGTTCTTTTTATATTCTGAATGCAAACAAGGATAGGTTTTGTAAATGCTTTGTCTTGGTCTAAGCCTTGCGTTTCTTTTGGAAACAATAATATTTGAAGAACAATTTATTTTTATTTGAATGAGCCAGATTTCACAGTTCATTATTTTGTTTTTATAGTATAATTTCAAGAACTTTGCCAAACTCAATGTCTCTAACTTTTCCCTATGATTTCTTTGAGATATTTTATAGCATATTTCACATTTATTTTTGTGATATTTGGCATAATTTTTTAAATAATGTAAGGTAAGGATGAAAGTTTGCATTTTTATTTCTTTGTTCTGCTGGTTTGTGTGTATGACTGTCTAATTATTCTAGCACCATAATTTGAAGGGACTTGCCTTTGGCATAGGTTTAGCAAAACTTCAGCACATTTATTGAATGAAACTAAGAAAAGAAGAAACAAAAGGAAGAAAGGACAGAAAAAAGGAAGAAAGTAAGGAAGGGAGGAAGGAACAAAGACAGAGACCAAAAGGAAAATTTTAGAAGTGATGGATACGCTTATTGCATTATTGTTGTGATAGTTTCATGTGTATATATTTATCCTCAAACTCATTAAGTCATAAAAATTAAGTATGCACAGCATTTTTTAATGTCAATCATGCTTCAATTTAGAGGTTAAAAAAAGATAACTAATTAAAAAGATAACAGATGAGCTTATAAATGATACTTACTGACTTCGGTTTGTGCATGTCTTCTCGTTTCTTTTGAAAGCCATTTCAGTGGTATACAATAATTAGAGTAGTGCTCAGTTGACAATCTACATTCTTTGGACGATGTGGGAGAATGGCACTGAAACATGCATACTATCAGGTAAGAAACGAATCGCCAGTCCAGGTTTGATACAGGATACAGGATGCTTGGGGCTGGTGCACAGGGATGATCCAGAGAGATGATATGGGGTGGGAGGTGGGAGGGGGGTTCAGGATTGGGAACTCATGTGCACCCATGGTGGATTTATGTCAATGTATGGCAAAACAAATACAGTATTGTAAAGTAAAATAAAGTAAAAATAAAAATTAAAAAAATAAACTTTATAATAAATCTTAAAAAGAAAAAAAGTATAAAACATAAAGTCAATGTTAAGAAATTAATTCATGTCAAATAAACAGGAAAATAATTTTTTGAGCAGGGACTTTAGCACCAAGTACAGAAGTTGTTGAATATTAAGGGGGGAAAAACACTATAAATACATCATTGTTCTGTTCAGTGGAATAATTCTTACAACATCAGTTCAGTTCAGTTCAGTTGCTCAGTCATATCTGACTCTTTGCGACCCCGTGAATCACAGAATGCCAGGCCTCCCTGTCCATCACCAACTCCTGGAGTTCACTCAGACTCACATCTATCGAGTCAGTGATGCCATACAGCCATCTCCTCCTCTGTCGTACCCTTCTCCTCCTGCCCCCAATCCCTCCCAGCATCAGAGTCTTTTCCAATGAGTCAACTCTTCACATGAGGTGGCCAAAGTACTGGAGTTTCAGCTTCAGCACCATTTCCTCCAAAGAAATCCCAGGGCTGATCTCCTTCAGAATGGACTGGTTGGATCTCCTTGCAGTCCAAGGGACTCTTAAGAGTCTTCTCCAACACCACAGTTCAAAAGCATCAATTCTGCGCTCAGCTTTCTTCACAGTCCAACTCTCACATCCATACATGACCACTGGAAAAACCATAGCCTTGACTAGATGGACTTTTGTTGGCAAAATAATGTCTCTGCTATTCAATATGCTATCTAGGTTGGTCATAACTTTTCTTCCAAGGAGTAAGCATCTTTTAATTTCATGGCTGCAATCACCATCTGCAGTGATTTTGGAGCTCCCCAAAATAAAGTCTGACACTGTTTCCACTGTTTCCCCATCTATTTCCCATGAAATGATGGGACCAGAGGCCATGTATATTGTCACCGTGCTTATTTAACTTATATGCAGAGTACATCATGAGAAACGCTGGACTGGAAGAAGCACAAGCTGCAATCAAGATTGCCGGGAGAAATATCAAGAACCTCAGATATGCAGATGACACCACCCTTAAGGCAGAAAGTGAAGAGGAACTAAAAAGCCTCTTGATGAAAGTGAAAGAGGAGAGTGAAAAAGTTGGCTTAAAGCTCAACATTCAGAAAACGAAGATCATGGCATCCGGTCCCATCACTTCATGGGAACTAGATGGGGAAACAGTGGAAACAGTGTTAGACTTCATTTCGGGGGGCTCCAAAATCACTGCAGATGGTTCCTGCAACTATGAAAGTAAAAGACGCTTACTCCTTGGAAGGAAAGTTATGACCAACCTAGATGGCATATTCAAAAGCAGAGACATTACTTTGCCAACAACGGTCCGTCTGATCAAGGCTATGGTTTTTCCAGTAGTCATGTATGGATGTGAGACTTTGACTATGAAGAAAGCTGAGTGCTGAAGAATTGATGCTTGTGAACTGTGGTGTTGGGGAAGACTCTTGAGAGTCCCTTGGACTGCAAGGAGATCCAACCAGTCCATTCTAAAGATCAGTTCTGGGTATTCTTTGGAAGGAATGATGCTAAAGCTGAAACTCCAGTGCTTTGGCCACCTCATGTGAAGAGTTGACTCATTGGAAAAGACTCTGATGGTGGGAGGGATTGGGGGCAGGAGGAGAAGGGGATGACAGAGGATGAGATGGCTGGATGGTATCACCGACTAGACGGATGTGAGTCTGAGTGGACTCCGGGAGTTGGTGATGGACAGGGAGTCCTGGTGTGCTGCAATTCATGGGGTCGCAAAGAGTCAGACATGACTGAGCGACTGAACTGGACTGATGTACAGTATCATGTCCACTGCAAACAGTGAGAGCTTACTTCTTTTCCAGTCTGGATTATTTTTATTCATTTTTCTTCTCTGATTGCTGTAGCTAGGAATTACAGAACTATGATGAATAACAGTGGTGAAAGCAGAAATCCTTGTCTTGTTCCTGATCTTAGGGGGAATCCCTTCAGTTTTTTATCACTGAGAATAATGTTTGCTGTAGGCTTATGTGAAGAGCTGACTCATTTGAAAAGACCCTGATGCTGGGAAAGATTGAAGGTGGGAGGAGAAGGGGATGACTGAAGATGAGATGGTTGGATGGCATCACCAATTCAATGGACATGAGTCTGAGTAAGCTCCAGGAGTTGGTGATGGACAGGGAAGCCTGGCGTGCAGCAGTCCATGGGGTTGCAAAGAGTCAGACATGACTGTGTCACTGAACTGAACTGGAGACTTATCATATATGGCCTTTACTATGGCCTTTACTATGTTGAAATAGTGGAGAAGGAAATGGCAACCCACTCCAGTGTTCTTGCCTGGAGAATCCCAGGGACAGGGGAGCCTGGTGGGCTGCCATCTATGGGGTCGCACAGAGTCAGACATGACTGAAGCGACTTAGCAGCAGCAGCATGTTGAAATAGGTTCCTTCTATGCCCATTTTTTGAGGAGTTTTAATCACAAATGGGTGCTGAATTTTGTCAAAGGCTTTTTCTGCATCTCTTGAGATTATCATATTTTTTATCTTTCAAATTGTTAATATGATGTATCTCATTGATTGATTTGCACATACTGAGGAATCCTTGCATCCATGGAATAAACCCAACTTGATCACGGTGTATGAGCTTTTTGATGTGTTGCTGAATTCTGTTTGCTAAAATTCTGTTTGCTAAAATTCTGTTGAGGATTTTTGCATCTATGTTGATCAGGAAAACTGATCAGTTTTCTTTTTGTGTGTTGCCTTTGTCTGCTTTTGGTATCAGGGTGATGGTGGCCTCATAGAATCAGTTTGGAAGTGTTCCTTTCTCTGCAATTTTTTGAAAGAATTTTAGACTGGTAGGCATTAAGTCTTCTCTAAATGTTTGATAGAATTCTCCTGTGAAGCTATCTTGTCCTGGGCTTTTGTTTCTTGGGAGATTTTTGATCACAGTTTCAATTTCAGTGATTGTAGTTATGTTGTTCATAATTTCTATTTCTTCCTGGTTCAGTCTTGGAAGATTGAACTTTTCTAAGAATCTGTCCATTTCTTCCAGGTTATCCATTTTATTGCCTTGTAGTTGTTCATAATGGTCTCTTGTAATTCTTTGCATTTCTGCATTGTCTGTTGTAACCTCTCCTTTCTCAACTTTAATTCTGTTGATTCTTCTCTCTTTTTTTCTTGATGAGTTTGGCTAAGGTTTGTCCATTTTGTTTATCATCTGAAAGAACCAGCTTTTAATTTTGTTAATCTTTACTATTGCTTCTTCCACCCCTTTTCATTTTTATCTGCTCAGATCTTTATGATTTCTTTCTTTCTACTAATTTTGGGGTTTTTTGTTCTTCTTTCTTCAGTTGTTTTCAGTGTAAAGTTAGGTTGTCTATTCAATGTTTTTCTTGTTTCTTGAGGTAGGATTGTATTTCTATAAACTTTGCTCTTAGAACTGCTTTTGCTGCATTCCATAGGTTTTGAGTTGTCGTATTTTCATTGTCATTTGTTTTTAGAAGTTTTTTTTAATTCCCTTTTGATTTCTTCAGTAACCTGTTGGTTATTTTAAAATGTATTGTTAATCTCCATGTGTTTGTGTTTCTTACAGTTTTTTTTCTTGTAATTGAAACCTAGTCTCATAACATTGTGATCAGAGAAGATGCTTGATACAATTTCAATTTTCTTAAATTTACTGATGCTTGATTTGTGACCCAAGAAGTAGTCCATCCTGGAGAATGTTCTATGTGCACTTGAGAAGAAGGTGTATTCTTCTGTATTTGGATGGAAAGTCCTGAAGATATCAATGAAAGCCATCTCATCTAATGTATCATTTAAGACATGTTTCCTTATTAACTTTCTGTTTTGATGATCTGTACGTTGGTGTGAGTGGGATGTTAAAGTCTCCTACTATTATGATGTTACTATCAATTTCTCTTTTTATGTATGTTAGTGTTTTTCTCATGTATTGATGTGCTCCTATGTTGGGTGCATAAATATTTACAATTGTTATGTCTTCCTTTTGGACTGATCCCTCGATCATTATGTAGTGTCCTCCCTTATTTCTTATAATCTTCTTTATTTTAAGGTCTATTTTGTCTGATATGAGGATTGCTACTCCAGCTTTCTTTTGCTTCCCATTTGCATGGAATATATATTTTCCATCCTCTCACTTTCAGTCTATATGTGTCTTGAAGTCTGAAGTGGGTTTCTTGTAGACAGCATATATATGGGTCTTATTTTTGTATCCATTCAGCTAGTCTGTGTCTTTTGGTTTGAGCATTTAATCCATTTAGATTAAAAGTAATTATTGATATATAAGTTCCTATTGCCATTTTCTTTAATTGTTTGGGGTTGATTTTTTTTTATCCTTAGTTATTCCTTTTTATCAATCCATAGGTTTTTTTTTTTTTATTCTTACATAGATAGTATTTTCTGTTGTATTTCTTGACTACAGAAGTCCCTTTAACATCTGTTGTAAAGTTGGTTTGGTGGTACTGAATTCTCTTGACATTTGCTTGTCTGAAAAGCTTTTTATTTCTCCATCATTTTGAATGAGATCCTTGCCTGGTACAGTAATCTTGGTTGTAGATTTTTCCCTTTCAGTACTTATATATATAAATATATCCTGCCATTTCCCTTCCAGTCTGCTGAGTTTCTGCTGAAAGATCAGCTGTTAAACATATGGGGTTTCCCTTGTATGTTACTTGTTGCTTCTCTCTTGCTGTTTTTAATATTCTTTCTTTGTGTTTAGTCTTTGTTAGTTTGATTAGTATGTATCTTGGAGTGTTTTTCCTTGGGTTTATCCTGTATTGGACTCTTTGTGCCTCTTGGACTTCATTGACTATTTATTTTTCCATGTTGGGGATATTTTCAACTATAATCTCTCTAAAAAATTTCTCATACCCTTTCTTTTTCTCTTCTTCTTCTGGGACCTCTATAATTCAAATGTTGGTGTGTTTGATAGTGTCCCAGAGGTCTCTGAGACTATCCTAAGTTCTTTTCATTCTTCTTACTTTATTCTGCTCTTCAGAACTTATTTCCACCATTTTATCTTCCAGTTCACTGATTCGTTCTTCTGCTTCAGATATTCTGCTACTGATTCCTTCTAGAGTATTTTTAATTTCAGTAATTGTTTGTCTCTGTAGGTTTACTCTTAATTCTTCCAGGTCTTTGTTATTTGATCCTTGTATTTTCTCCCTTTTGCTTTCAAGGTTTTTGGTCAACTTTACTATCATGATTCTGAATTCTTTTTCAGGTAATTTACCTATTTCCTCTTTATTTATTTGGACTTCTGTGTTTGTTCCTTCATTTGTGTAGTATTTCTCTGCCTTTTCATTATTATTATTTTTTAACTTATTGTGTTTGAGGTCTCCTTTTCCCAGGCTTCAGGGTCAAATTCTTTCTTCCTTTTGGTTTCTGCCCTCCTAAGAAGAGTCCAGTGGTTTGTGTAAGTTTATTATTGGGTGAGATTTGTGTTGAGTTTTTGTTTTTGTTTGTTTTCCTGTGATGGGAAAGGCTGAGTGAGGTGGTAATCCTGTCTGCTGATCATTGGGTTTGTAGTTTTCTTTGTTAGTTGTTTAGATGAGGCGTCCTGCACAGGGTGCTACTGTGGTTGGGTGATACAGGGTCTAGTATTCAAGGGGTTTCCTTTGTGTGAGTTCTCGCTATTTGATACTCCCCAGGGTTAGTTCTTTGGTAGTCTAGGATCTTGGAGTCAGTACTCCCAGTCCAAAGGCTCAGGGCTTGATCTCTGGTCAGGAATGAATATTCCACAAGTGTTTTGTTATGGCATTCAGTTCAGTTCAGTCGCTCAGTCGTGTCTGATTCTCTGCGACCCCATGAATCGCAGCACGCCAGGCTTCCCTGTCCATCACCAACTCAGACTCACGTCCATCGAGTCAATGATATCATCCAGCCATCTCATCGTCTGTCATCCCCTTCTCCTCCTGCCCCCAATCCCTCCCAGCATCAGAGTCTTTTCCAATGAGTCAACTCTTTGCATGAGGTGGCCAAAGTACTGGACTTTCAGCTTTAGCATCATTCCTTCCAGAGAAATCCCAGGGTTGATCTTCTTCAGAATGGACTGGTTGGATCTCCTTGCAGACCAAGGGACTCTCAAGAGTCTTCTCCAGCACCACAGTTCAAAAGCATCAATTCTTTGGCATTCAGCCTTCTTCACAGTCCAACTCTCACATCCATACATGACCACTGGAAAAACCATAGCCTTGACTAGATGGACGTTAGTTGGCAAAGTAATGTCTCTGCTTTTGAATATGCTATCTAGGTTGGTCATAACTTTCCTTCCAAGGAGTAAGCGTCTTTTAATTATGGCGTTAAGTGAGATTAAAACAAATGGCAGTTACAAAATCAGGCAAGTAATAATTAGAATAATGGAATATACACACATGCATATACACCCATAAGCAAAATCAAAGGAGTCCAACAAAAATAAAGTACAATAGATTGACCCAGCAAATGAAAGAAACAAACATTTATATCTACCAGTTAAGAACAAAACTAATTAAAGCATAAACTGAAAAACAAAACTAAAGAAAGATGTCAAGTGGGAAATAAAGCAATGAAAACAAAAGTAACAAATATGTTGATAAGAAAGGAAACAAAGAAAAGAAAGAAAGATCAGATATGCAAAGTTAAACAATAAAAAATGTGACTGAGGGGAAAAAAGCTCAAAAGCTTAGTTAGATTTCATAGTGCCAATAAAATCAACAACTAAAAAGAGGTGGGGAGAGGGAAAAAAAGAAAGAAAAAGAATCCCAAAGAATCTACAGAACAAGTCAAAACATAAGAATAATAAAAATTTTTCTTGAGTTACTTCTGTCAGAGTCCTTTCCCTCCCTGGATGCCCTCCAACACCGTGCTGGTCTCCGGATCTTCTGTGGGGGCTGCTCAGATTTGAATCTGGCCCTACTCCTGTATGTTCTTGCCTCCAATGTCCACAGCTATCAGAACTAGTGTATTTTCTTTTGTGGGCTCTCACAGTGTCCTTTTTATATATTCCATAGACACAGAGTGTGCCTCGTTGATTGTGTGGATTTAATCTGCAGCTTGTACAGCTGGTTGGAAGGTTTTGAGTCTTCTTCCTTAGCCACACTGCCCTTGGCTTTCAAATGTGGTTTTATTTCCACCTCTGCATGTGGGTTGTCCAATGAGTTTGCTCCTGAGGCTACCCTGGAGGACTTGGGTTTGCCCAAGTGAAGGCCAGGTGTGGAGGTGGTGCAGTTGGGGAGAGAGAGTCTATGGTGATGACTTCATCCCCTACACGTGACTCAGCAGTATTCCCTTGCTTCCATGGCTGCCTGGCTTTCCTCCACAGGCATTTCCTACCACAGTCTCCTCCCTTACATCCCCTCGATCTGTCTCTCTGCAGTCAACAGCAGCCCTCACCCTGGGATTGCTCCACAATCCCTAAAATCCAGCTCCCAGCTGCTGTACCTTCTAGGGAACCTGCATCCCTATCTGAAGTATGTGTGGCTACAGCAAGGACTGTCTGATTCTCATTCTATTTAGGCTGCCACAGATCAGCTGTTTCACTCGCAGCCTTAAATGTTTCTCTTCTGACTCAGAGAATTGCCCCAATGTGGTTATCGGACCCCTGCTTCAGTTCCCCCACCTGCTGAGGGCAGGCCCAGCCCTACTAACACTCCGTTTTTCCCCCTAGTTCCTTCATCCTTCTTTGGTTCTATATATTCTTCTCCACTGGTCAGGTACTCCTGTCTGCTCTCAGCTGGTGTTCCGCATGCACTTCTGGGTATGAAGGTGTGTTCCTGATGTATCATGGAGAGAGATATACTCCATGTCCACCTATTCCTCTGCCATCTTCGATAGTAAATTATTTTGTTCTCTGCTCTTCCTTCCCCCTAAACTATTTTTCCATGTTCACTAACTTCTCAAATCTCCATTTCGCATTTATTTACCTGTATCCACTCACATGTGGGAGGATTCCTAGCCTTTTTACGCCAACCACTTTTTTGTCTTGATTGGGTAAATCTACTCATCCATGCTGTAATCTAGATCTGGAAGTGTGATATATGTTGGTCATCTCAACAAAAAAGTTCAAGGAGCTTAGACATCATGAGATGGCATGTCTGAAATCTGAATACCCACATGGAAGACTAAGGCTGCTACTTTCAGTCACAATGATGTTAGACCCCAAGGGGAAGGGAATGTTGGATCTCTGTGAGTTCAGAGTGTGTATAGTAAAGAAACTATTACTGCTCCAGTCTCCATGAAATTCCATGAATTAGCACAATTCTAGAAGATTTGGCACGTGTACTCCAGAAGGCCTGGACTCCTGCTCACAGAATTCAGTACCATGTTTACAAGCCATGGCATTAGCATTTTTATAGTCATTATTATTCCAGGTTATATCATACATTCTAATTATATCATCTTCCTTCTGTTTTTGTAAATCAAAACCAACAGCTTTTAAGAGTTAAATGCTGCTAGGCCAACTTTAGGGATAGAGTCTGTGGAACTGGGTAGAGTGGACACTAATAATGAAGGTGGTAACCATAGACCTCATGGTACAAAAATACAGTCACAGGAGGATTAACTATTTTTTTTTTCAGAAGAGGGACCTTCTAGACCCTAGGGATTAATGGTTCTGTGTGAGATGGATTGGGGGTTGGGACTAATTGCAGCACAAGTATAAATTTTCTCTATAGTTATGACGATTGTATAGAGTCAGATGGGGAGATACTGCTGTAATCTGATCCTGAAAGGATCATGCCTATGAAGCACGGACATGGCTAAGGCAGGTGGTGCTGCTCACGGCTGGGCTCTAGGAGTAAGGAATTGCCAGACATGAGGGACATGAGTTCTGACAAATATTGACAAACAGTGATCCCCTGAATAGGACTGGGGCTATAAGGAACAGAGAAGCATAAGGTAGGTGTTGCTGGAATATTTTTGGTAGGGGTAGGGTAAAGTCTTCCACTTTGTTTTTTGTTAATCTCAGTTTTTCTTAAAAGCATAGACCAAAAAGGATATTTTAAAATAAGACACAATCTTTTTCCTCCTGTCCAGAATTTTTAGTCAATTTCTACAGATGTTTCAATAGAAAGTTTGATTTAAAAAAAAAAAAGATGTAATGTAATGACATTCTTTGTCTGTCCATCTTAAGTGAGTCTCACTTAGCTAAGGTGTTCAGAGAACCTCCCAAGCAGAGATACCCCTAGCTCCAATTTGCCACACCAGCCACTTATAACAGAAAGTGAATTCACTCAGTCGTGTCCGACTCTTTGCGACCCATGGACTGTAGCTCACCAAGCTCCTCCGTCCATGGGATCTTCCAGGCAAGAGTACTGGAGTGGGTTGCCATTTCCTTCTCCAGGGGATCTTCCCGACCCAGGGATCGAACCCAGGTCTCCCACATTGCAGGCAGACCCTTTAACCTCTGCACCACCAGGGAAGACCAAGAAAATAAAACAAGGAGGGAGGATTCAATTTCTTCTTTACTACTCCTCACAAACCTGCTTCTTCATCCCCCAGAGAGTGTTACTGAGTTTCCTGAAGCCATTATTTAATAGCTTTATTAGAGAACAGTTATCACTGTTTTCAGCTTATACTCCGCAGCTCTAAAAATTTTTCTTTCTAGAATTAAAACTGAAGTGTCATCCCATGTCAAAGGTCTTTAGTGTTCATTACTAACATTAAGCTGAATCATCCTCATACTGCATTCATGTAACCTCTTATATGTCACTTTGTTAGAGAGGACTTTCTTCACGATAAATTTAAAATGACACCAGCTTCATCTACTTGTCATGTTTTGTTTTACTTCAAAGCACTTATTTTTCTACCATCTACCTGCTGTACATGTGTATATATAAATATATATGTGCATTATATATACATATATGTATACACATGTATACATGTACATATCTGTTGTTTATTTGTCTACTGTCTCATTCCTGAACTAGTAATATTATGAAACCAAAGACTTTGTTTTCTACACTTAGAAAAATTATTGTTTTTGAAGATCTGAATGAATCCATACTTTAAAAGCTAGCATATAATCTCTTTCACAATTTCCTACCGATTAGTGCTCACAATTTATTATATTCTTTTCTTTGAGACAGTTTGACTTTTTAAATTATTTGATCATTTGTTTGTCTTCTCTGGGATTCCAAGAGAACAGGGAGAAGATGTTCCCCTCAAATGCCACTGACTTCCACCCCTCCTCTTTCCTCCTACTGGGAGTACCAGGCCTTGAAGAGATGCATGTTTGGATTGGATTTCCTTTTGGTTCTGTATATTTGATTGCCCTTGTGGGGAACAACACTATCCTGTTTGTGATCAAGAATGAGCAAAGTCTTCATCAGCCTATGTTTTACTTCTTGGCTATGTTAGCCTGCATTGACCTGGGTCTGTCTACATCCACCATCCCTAAGATGTTGGGCATATTCTGGTTTAGTTTAAGGGAAATCAGTTTTGGGGGTTGTGTCACCCAGATGTTCTTCATTCATATATTCACTGCTATGGAGACTGTCGTGCTGGTTGCCATGGCCTTTGACCGCTATGTTGCCATCTGCAATCCTTTGCGGTATAGTCTGATTCTCACTAACAGAACTATTGGTTTCATCCTCATTGTGGTGTTTGGTGTTAATTTCATTTTGGTTATCCCTCTGGTGTTTCTCATCTTGAGGCTTCCCTTCTGTGGACACCATATAATCCCCCACACTTACTGTGAGCACATGGGAATCGCTCGACTTGCCTGTGCCAACATAAACTTGAACATAATATTTAGACTGATTCTCATATCCATGGTATTTGTTGATGTGCTTCTGATCATCATCTCCTACGTGAGAATACTCCAAGCTGTCTTCTGCCTTCCTTCTCGGGAGGCCAGACGAAAAGCCCTTAATACCTGTGGCTCCCATATCTGTGTTATTCTAGTCTTCTTCACGCCAGCATTTTTCTCCTTCATGACCCACCGGTTTGGCAGGAATGTCCCCATATATATTCATATTCTCCTGGCTAATCTATATGTTGTTGTTCCACCTGCCCTTAATCCTGTTATCTATGGAGTGAGGACTAAGCAGATTCGGGAGAAGGTTTCAAGCATCTTTTTGAGAAAAGGCTGATACAAGGTGTCTCAGAGATATTTGTTTTATTTTATTTATTTATTTATTTTTTATTTTACTTTACAGATATTTGTTTTAGTCTAGGGAAAGGAGATTGTGTTTCTCAACTACAGAATCTTGGAACAGAAAAAAAAGAGCTCAGTATCTTTTCATTCATAATAAAATGTGATTAAGGCCCATAGAGCTCCAGGAATACTGCCTATAGAGATGCCAAGAGTCTTTTAAGTGGCCCCAATTCTAGGGTAGTGACCTAGAAAACAGACTGCTCCTTGGGTGACACAGTATTCATTTCATGAGACGGCTAAAGGTTGATCTATCAAAATAGTTCTGGCATGCTGATTTGGACATGATTCAAACTGTTCACATAGTCAGTGGCCCCAGAAAAAGCATTTGTTTGAGTACCTGTGCTTCTTAAGGACAGCACAGAAGCTTTGTAACCTACTGGTTATATCAAAATATGTGGCACTGCCAGCAACTCATAAGAAGCCTTCATGCCACTGCTAGTCAGTAACTTTCAGAGTTCATCATTTTTTCACATCTGGCACTATAAATTAGTTTCTAGTTTTAATACTAATTAAGTCATGTAATATGCATCCTTTGTGGTGGCTGATTTTATTCAAAATTATATCTATGAGATGAATTCATGTGATTGCATATGGTGAAACTTGTTACTTTCTATGGTTGTATAGCATTCCATTTTATGAGTGTACCAAATTTAATTATCCATTCTGAATGGGCATTTAGGCTTTATCCTATTTTTGGTTATTTTCAATAAAGTTGTTTTAAATATCTCTCTACATGTTTGGGAGACACTTGCAGGCAATTATAACTTCTATGGGTACGACTGCTGAATGATTATTTTTGTATTAATAAAAAGTTACAGTTTTCTAGAACTATACATCATTTTACATTTTTAGCAGTTACGTATCAGCCAATTGCTGTGCATCCGCACCAGCACTATTTCTTTTTTATGTATGGATGTTACCATTTTCTTACCAATATGTGGGATATGTGATGCATCAGTATACATTTTCTTAATCATTCATGGTGTCATAAAAACTATGGCTATTTGCCATTTAGATGTTTTATTTAGAACACTTTGTTAAATCTGTGCTCATTTTTGCAGAATTGTTTCCAGTGACATCATGAAAGTTCTTTTTATGGCCTGTATTTGAGTTCTTTCTCAGATATGTATATCCTGCTGGTATCTTCTTCCACTATATGATCTAGCTTCTAACCCTTTAGGTGGTGTTTTTTGAGAAATTAAAGTTGTCATGTTCAATGTAGTTCAATTTATAAATATTTTTCCATAAAGCTATTGTTCTTCAGTCCTGTTGAAGAAATTTCTGCTGAACTCAATAACATGAAGATATTCTCTTATGTTACCTTCAGTATCGGCTTGCCTGGTGGCTCAGTGGTAAAGAATCTGCCGGCCAATGCAGGAGACACAAGTTCAATCCCGGGGTTGGAAAGATCTCCTGGAGAAGGAAATGGCAACCCATTCCAGTATTTTTGCCTTAAAAATCCCATGAACAGAGGAGCCTGTTGGGCTACTGTCCATGGGGTCTCAAAAGAGTTAGCCATCACTTAGTGACTGAAAAACAACACCTTCTAAATGCTTCATTATTTTACTTTTACATTTAGCTCTATGACCCATCTAGAACTGATTTTTGTGTCTAAGGTGAAATTAAGACCAAGTTTGCTATATGATATCCCAATTAATCCTGAACCATTTATTGAAAAGTCCATCTTTTCTGCACTGTATTTCAGGACACTTTTGGAGTAAATCAGATTCTAATATAGAGATAGGTCTGTTTCTTGATTTACTCATCCACTTTTCTATCCATGTGCCAATACTGCTGCTGCTACTGCTAAGTCACTTCAGTCATATCCGACTCTGTGTGACCCCATAGATGGAAGCCCACCAGGCTCCCCTGTCCCTGGGATTCTCCAGGCAAAAACACTGGAGTGAGTTGCCATTTCCTTCTCCAGGGCATGAAAGTGAAAAGTGAAAGTGAAATCGTTCAGTCGTGTCCAACTCTTAGCGACCCCATGGACTGCAGCCTACCAGGCTCCTCTGTCGAGTGGGATTTTCTAGGCAAGAGTACTGGAGTGGGGTGCCATCGCCTTTTATAATAGTAAATATAGGTTTCTGGTAAGGTCTATATGGCTTTCCCAGGTGGCACTAGCAGTAAAGAAACTGCCTGCCAATGCAGGAGACAAGAGAAAAGGGCTTGATCCCTGGTCAGGAAGATCCCCTGCAGGAGAAGGGCATGGTAAACTTCAGTATTCTTGCCTGGAGAATCCCATGGACAGAGGAGCCTAGCAGACTACAGCCCATACAGTTGCAAGGAGTTGGAAACAACTGAAGTGACTTAACACATATGCACACACAGCACAAGGCCTATATCTCATATCTAGGAGTTCAGATCAAAACAGATGAATAGTCCAGATATCAAGCCATATTACAGATAAGTAGGCCTATCAAAGCATCAAAACAAAGTGATCAGTGGAAAAAGCTTTAAATCTTTCCAGATTTTTATTGCCGAGGGTTATGAAAACTACTGAAGTTAACTGAACGGGAAATGAGAAAGACTAGGGAAAGGAAAAAGCATTGCTCAGTTCAGTTCAGTCTCTCAGTCATGTCCAACTCTTCACAACCCCATGGACTGCAACACACCAGGCTTCCCTATCCATCACCACCTCCCAGAGCTTGCTCAAATTCATGTCCATCAAATTGGCAATGCCATCCAACCATCTCATCCTCTGTCGTCCCCTTCTCTTCCTGCTTTCAATCCTTTCCAGCATCAGGGTCTTTTCTAGTGAGTCATTTCTTAGCATCAGATGGCCAAAGTATTGGAGTTTCAGCTTCAACTCAGTCCTTCCAATGAATATTCAGGACTGATTTCCTTTAGGATAGGCTGGTTGAATGTCCTGGCTGTCCAAGGGACTCTCAACAGTCTTCTCCAATACCACAGTTCAAAAGCATCAATTCTTCAGTGCTCAGCTTTCTTTATAGTCCAACTCTCACATCCATATATGACTACTGGAAAAAAATGGTAAAAACCCAGCTTTGACTGGACAGACCTTTGCTGGCAAAGTAACGTCTCTGCTTTTTAATATGCTGTCTAGATTGGCCATAGCTTTTCTTCCAATGAGCAAGCATCTTTTAATCTCATGGCTGCAGTCATCATCTGCAGTGATTTTGGAGCCCCCAAAATAAAGTCTCTCACTGTTTCCATTCTTTCCCTATCTATTTGCCATGAAGTGATGGGACCAGAGGCCATGATCTTAGTTTTCTGAATGTTGAGTTTTAAGCCAAAATTTTCACTCTCCTCTTTCACTGTCAACAAGAGGCTCTTTAGTTCTTTATCGCTTTCTGTCATAAGGGTGGTGTCATCTGCCTATCTGAGGTAATTGATATTTCTCCCGGCAATCTTGATTCCAGCTTGTGCTTCATCCAGACTTCCATTTCGCATGATGCATTCTGCATGTAAGTTAAATAAGCAGGATGACAATATACAGCCTTGACATACTCCTTTCCCTATTTGGAACCAATCTGTTGCTTCATGTTCAGTTCTAACTGTTGCTTCTTGACCTGCATACAGATTTCTCAGGAGGCAGGTCAGGTGGTCTGGTATTCCCATCTCTTTGAAAACTTTCCAGTTTGTTGTGATCCACACAAGCAAAGGCTTTGGTGTAGTCAATAAACCATAAGTAGATGTTTTTGTAGCATTCTCTTGCTTTCTTGATGATCCAACGGATTTTTGGCAATTTGATTTCTGGTTCCTTTGCCTTTTCTGCATCAGTTCAGTTCAGTTCAGTTCATTCGCTCAGTCGTGTCCGACTCTTTGCGACCCCATGAATCACAGCACGCCAGGCCTCCCTGTCTATCACCAACTCCCAGAGTTCACTCAGATTCACGTCCATCGAGTCCGTGATGCCATCCAGCCATCTCATCCTCGGTCATCCCCTTCTCCTCCTGCCCCCAATCCCTCCCAGCATCAGAGTCTTTTCCAATGAGTCAACTCTTTGCATGAAGTGGCCAAAGTACCGGAGTTTCAGCTTTAGCCTCATTCCTTCCAAAGAAATCCCAGGGCTGATCTCCTTCAGAATGGACTGGTTGGATCTCCTTGCAGTCCAAGGGACTCTCGAGAGTCTTCCCCAACACCACAGTTCAAAAGCATCAATTCTTCGGTGCTCAGCTTTCTTCACAGTCAAACTCTCACATCCATACATGACCACTGGAAAAACCATAACCTTGACTAGATGGACCTTAGTCGGCAAAGTAATGTCTCTGCTTTTGAATGTGCTATCTAGGTTGGTCATAACTTTTCTTCCAAGGAGTAAGCAACTTTTAATTTCATGTCTGCAATCACCATCTGCAATGATTTTGGAGCCCCAAATCCCACGTCCGAGGCCAGTGGCGGTGGCGGAGAGGAGCTACCCCATGTCTGAAGCCAGGGGCGGCAGCTGGGAGGAGCAACCCCACATCCAAGGAGCAGTGGTTGCGCGGGCGCAGGAGGGCCTAGAGGAGCTATCCCACATTGAAGGTCAGGAAGGGTGGTGGTGAGAAGATACCCTTCGTCCAAGGTAAGGAGCAGCGGCTGTGCTTTGCTAGAGATACCCCACACCCACGGTAAGTGAAACCCAAGAAAGATGGTAGGTGTTGCAAGAGGGCATCAGAGGGCAGACACACTGAAACCATACTCACAGAAAACTTTTCTGCATAGCTGGTGAAAATGAAATGGTACAACCACTTTGGAAGACATTTGGTAGTCTTACAAAATTAAATGTAGTAATACCATATAATCCATAAATCAGTCATGCTTGCTGATATTTACCCAAAGGAGTAGAAAACTATATTCATAGAAAAATCTGCATTCAGATGTTTACAGCAAGGTTATTCATAACTGCCAAATTTTGGAAACAGCCAAGGTGTCCTTCAATGGATGAAAGATGATGTACATTTAAATAACAGATTATCGGCTAGCATTGAACGAAATGAGCTATTAGGCCATGAAAAAACATGGGGGAAATTTAAATGCATATAACTAAGAGAAAGAAACCAATATAAAATGGCTTCCTATTGTATGGTTCCAACTATATGACATCCTGGAAAAGGTATGACAAGAGTAAAAAGGTCAGTGGTTTGATACTGCAGTGGTGAATATATGTCATTATACATTTGTCCAAACTCATGAAGAATACCAGTACTAAGAGTGAATCCTAACATAAAGTTCACTCACTCTGGGTAATAATGATGTGTCAATATAGGTTCATCAGTGGTAGCAAATGTTATTAGTTTGGTGAGTGATGTTGGAGGAGACTATGCCCATGTGGGGACAGAGGATATAAGAAAGATCTCTGTATCTTCCACTCAATTTTTTCATGAATCTAAAACTTCTCCAAAAAATATGCTCTACAAGGAACTAATGTATAACCCCAGGAATATACTCTCAATATTTTGCAGTAACATATAAGGGAAGAAAATCTGAAAAAATTAGATATATTGATACATGTCTATATAACTGAATCACCTTACTGTACACCTGAAACTAACACAACATTGTAGATCAACTGTCAGTTCAGTTCAGTCGCTCAGTCGTGTCCAATTCTTTGCGACCCCATGAATCACAGCACGCCAGGCCTCTCTGTCTATCACCAACTCCCGGAGTTCACTCAAATTCACGTCCATCGAGTCAGTGATGCCATCCAGCCATCTCATCCTCTGTCGTCCCCTTCTCCTCCTGCCCCCAATCCCTCCCAGCAACAGGGTCTTTTCCAATGAGTCAACTCTTCGCATGAGGTGGCCAAAGTACTGGCTTTAGCATCATTCCTTCCAAAGAAATCCCAGGGCTGATCTCCTTCAGAATGGACTGGTTGGATCTCCTTGCAGTCCAAGGGACTCTCAAGAGTCTATACTTTAATTTAAATAAATAAAAATACTAAAAAATACTAAAAATACAGTTCTTGTGTTATTATTTTAACTTGTTAACATATAGTAAGCAGTTTTTTAGAATATTAATACCAGTTGCTTTTCTTTTCTCCAATTGGATAGGAAAAGTTTTGTTTTTATTTCTTCTGGATTATTTATTTATTTATATTTTAGATAATACTATAAAAGGTGACAACAAATATGCATAGCAAAGTCTAGTCTCCAGGCACAACCAGTAAGTATTTAAAGATCAAATTGATGATCTAGAATAGGATGTTGTACCAGAACTTTCCAAATACCTACAAAGATACATATTAACACATTAAATATTAACCCACTAAGTATGTTCAATGGATACATTTATTTATCTATAATTATTTATTTACATTTAAATATTTTTCAATCATAATATTAAATATGTATATATATACATTTTAGGAAATATATCCAATGTCTAGTAATATTTATGATGACTGTCTTTATGTAAATGGAATTATTCATTTTGCTTTAGTTAGTGCTCATTGGTTTTGCACCATCTTGTGTTCTTATTTTTAGTTCATCTCTTGATTAACCAAAGTATGCTGAATAGGTGTTGTAAAACTCATGAAGTATTGTATATTTAAAGGTTGTTTGCCTTTATGCCATTATGTTAGAAAATTAAAATCTTGTAGGTTCAATAGCTTGTTTTCAGATCAAAGCTATTACAGATAAAGCTTCTATGACTATCTGTGCGCAGCCATTTTCTTAGTAAAAAAAATTTTTTTTAAATTTCTTTTTGGTAAACACCTAGGAGTATATAGTTTGGGTCATATGATAGGCATATGTTAAACAATATTTTAAAAACTACAAAACTGTTTTCCAAAGTCTTCCATTTTACATCAAGGTAGCAGGGGCTTTCCAGGTGGCACTGGTGGTAAAGAACCCACCTGCCAATGAAAGAGACATAAGAGACTTTGGTTTGATCCCTGGGTCTAAAAGGTCCCCTGCAGGAGGATGTGGCCATCCACTCCAGTACTCTTGCCTGGAGAATCACCATGGACAGAGGAGCTTGGTGGGCTGCAGTCCATGGGGTCACAAAAAGCCAGAAAGGACTGGGCGACTTAGCACACACGCACAGCGACACATGAGAGTTCCGGTTGCTTCACATCCTTGCTAATATTTGGTATGGCTATCTTTTAAATTTCAACAATTTTGATTATAATCATATATTGTGTGGCTTCAATTTGCATTTCCCTAATGACCAGTGGTAGTGAGCATGTTTTCATTTGCTTATTGAGCATTCGTAATCTTTTTGCAAAATAGTTATTAAAACTTTATCTTCATTTTTAAAATCGAACTGTCTTTTCATTATTGGCCTGAAAAAGTTCTTCATACAGCCTGAATGCAAATCCATTGTCTGGTATATATGTTGCAAGTATTTTCTCTTAGTCTGGAGCTTGGGTTTTTTATTTTCTTAGTAGTATATTGTGAAAAAAAATTATATCTATATATATTTTATAAAGTCCATACAGTCAGAAAGGGACTTTTGGAAGTCAGAAGAGCAATGAAATTTTAACATAGGCCCATCTCACATTGGCCCACTTGGTCTCTGAAACTCTTTTGTGGTTTTTTCCAGAATGCATAATTAGAATAGATATACTTAGCAGCTGGCAGAACTTCTTCAAGGAAGGTCAGTCTTTTGTTCTATCTAAGCCTTCAATTGATTCAATGATGTCCATCCATACTTTGGAAATCCCAGATTTCTCTATGCAAACAGTAAGGTTTAAAAGATTCTCAGTAAATATGTGCCCTCGGCTTGGGTAAAACTATGGGCTTCCCAGGTGGCAAGGTGATAAAGAATCTGTCTGCCAATGCAGGAGATTCAGGAGACATAGGCTCAGTCCCTGCGTTGCAAAGATCCCCTGGAGAAGGAAATGGCAACCCTCTTCAGTATTCTTGCCTGGAAAAGTCTGTGGACAGAGGAGCCTTGTGAGCTAACATTAACCATGGGGTTGCAAAGAGTCAGACACCACTGAGCACACATACACAAGTTGTCTGAACACTTTCTGGTGGTTCACAACAAAGATGAAGTTCATTACATATAATTGATAAAGCATCCCAGGAGTTGTGCCTAAACATTTTCAATTTCTTTCTATGTTTGCCTGCTATATCTGTTTCTTTCTACTGCTGTACTTTATTTACCTTGATCTTAATTACAGTGTAAAATGAGTGTATCCTGTAAAGTCTTATAAGCCCTTTGAGTTGTTTTACTTCTGTGTAATTGCTTCAGTTGCTATTACAAAGCATGAAATTTAATAAAAAATTAAGTCTATGTTGTTCATTGATTTTTTTCTACCTTATAATTATTTTTTCATGGGAACCAAATCTACCATGGAAGCAAAAAGGTCTGTGTTCAGATTCTTTGATTAGTTTTTCTGGAACTCGTATCTTGCAGCATTGTCTAGTTAGACCCATTACAGCTAAGATAGTCCTTGGCAGCACAGCGCTCCTCTATCATAATTAATGAATTCTGTATAGAGAGACTATTTAATACTACTTGAGTTGCATTAAGACTTAATTCTCAAATGCTGATTTTAATATCTGTTACAGAAATAAATTATACCTAACTACTTAACAATAAAACTTAAATTTTGTCTAGGGACTAATAATTGCTCTATAAATTTAATTCCAATTTGATACTGCATATAAATAAGGAAATACTGATAGCTTACAGTGAAGATGTCGGATTCATGATCTCTGAAGAAAATTTAGCTTCAGGGCCAGGGATCAGGTTTGATCACTCAAGAGCTTTTGTGTATCAGAGTTTTATTAAAGTAAGAAAAGGGATGAGAAATCTTCTGACATAGACATCAGAAGGAGGAAGGAGAATGCCCCCCTTGCTAGTGTTAGCAAGGGAGTTATATACTTTTTAATCAGTTATTACAATAAATCAAAAGAATGTCTCAAGGCTACAAAGATCTTACTAGACCCACTCCCTTAATTTACATTTTAAGATAACAGGATTAGCCAAAAGATTTTCAGGAAAGAGAAACTGCCCGCAAGTGGGATATATTGTTGTTATATAATCCTTAGTACAGAGTTTAAACTGAGTTGTTTTTTGTGTAATCATCAGTTCCAGGCTTAAAGAAAAAACGTTTTATGTGACTAAGACTAAGGAATGTAGAGAGGGGAAAAAAAAATTGTCCTTTCCTCCTCCTTGAGAATTTCAGAACCCTATCTCCTCCTTGAGAGCCCCAGACCCCTTTCTCCTCCTCGGGAACCCTGGACTTATTAACCTGCCTAGGAATTAACTCTCTCAATATGATATTTAATATCATATTCTGTAAAGCATATTCTCCATTAAATCTTAAGGACACTTTAATTTTAAAGGATGGAAAAGAAAATTATTTTAAGGCTCTTTTCAAATCAAATGTTCAGAGTCAAGCTTCTTTAAAATGAAATATTGTCACCACCTGATTTCGTATCTGCTTGGTTCTCACCCCATAAATAATGGGGTTAAGAGCAGGGGGGATGACCACATATAAATTAGCCAGGAGGATGTGGATATAACGTGGAATATTGTGTCCAAATCAATGAGTCATAACGGAGAAAAAGGCTGGAGTGAAGAAAGCTAAAATGACACACACATGGGAACCACAGGTATGAAGAGCTTTGAGTCTGGCCTCCTGGGATGGGAGTCTGAAGACAGCATGTAGAATCTTCACATAAGATATAGCAATCAAAATAACATCCAAAAGTATCATAGAAATAAGGATTAATCCAAACAATATATTGACATTTATGCTGACACAGGCCAAACGGGCAATGCCCATGTGCTCACAGTAGGTGTGGGGTATAGTATTATGTCCACAGAATGAAAGCCTTAGAAGGAGGGATATAAGTGGAAAAACAAAAACCAAATTTTTCAGCATTCCTATTTCCACAATAATACAGGTATTTCTGTTGGTGAGGATTGTGTTATATCGAAGAGGGTGGCAAATGGCAACGTAGCGATCAAAAGCCATGGCTACAAGCACGAATGTTTCAAAGCCTGTAAACAGATGTATGAAAAACATTTGAGTTAAGCATCCCCCAAAGGAAATCACACCGAGGTTAAACCAGAAGATGCCAAGCATTTTGGGAATAGTGGCTGTGGACAGGCCCAGGTCTGTGAGAGCCAAGATGGCTAAAAAATAGAACATGGGCTGGTGAAGACTGTGTTCAGTCTGGATGACAAAGAGGATGGTAACATTCCCAAGGAGGGCAATCAGATACACTATACCAAATGGAAAGCCAAGCCAGACTTGCATATTTTCCAGTCCTGGAATTCCCAACAACAGGAAAGATGAGGGGTGAATCCATGAGTTATTGGCTGGAGACATATTGGCAAAGGATTTTGATGGTCACGCGCCACTCATTTGAAGGAATCTTTAGTTCTACATAAGGCTTCCCAATGCCTCATCAATATTGCAGAAGAACAATAAGATACAAGTATGTACACTTTCTCTAGAAATATGGAAGAAAGAGCACGTTATTCCACAGACTTCTCTTCCTCTTATTTACTTTCATTGTTATATATGGCACGTGAAGGAGAATATTCCTTAAGAAATGAATGGATATTGAGACATTGGACAAGATAATCTAAATTAGTTTTAGTGAGAAATTAGACCAAGTCAGTTAATATAAGATTCTATACTAGATTCTAACTTTTTGAAATGTTAAGTATAAATTGAGAGAAGATACACACATTCATATCCCACTGATAAATGATTATAATTTGTGAGCATTGGCATTGTTATAGATTTCAGAAGCAGCCTTTAAAACCATTTGCTTAACTAGAAATATTAGTCTAACATATGCCCTTGGGGGTTTCCAGTTGAAATCAATGAGCTTTTCCCCCCAGTACTTAATATGACATATATTTCTTTCTCAACATGCTATGAAAGTAGCACTAACATAGGTACACTACCATGTGTAAAATAGATAGCTGGTGGGAAGCTGCAGAATAGCACAGGGAGCTCAGCTTCGTCCTCTGTGATGACCTAGAAGAGTGGGGTGGAGAGGGGATATATGTATACATATAGTTGATTCATGTTATACAGCAGGAACTAACACAACGTTGTAAAGCAATTATATTACGATTAAAAAGTTATTACAAAAAATCTAAGTATATATATTTTTTGCTTCTAAATTTGTGTTATTTCTTACTTTTGTCATCAATGTATGAAGACATGTGCTTTATTCTTTGAAATAGAACCTTACCTTATAAGGTCACTGACTTCACAAAATTCAATACTACAAAATTAATTTTAGATATAAAACCATCTCTCTTTTAGCAAGGTTGACTCAGGTTTAAAGCTCTAACAATGCTTCAGGCTCCCCATTTTTCTCTTATTTTCTTGCACCAACAATCTGGGCTTACTTCATTTCTAAAACACTTATATCATTATTATATTGTCATTGTTATAAGAAGGAAGAGAATAATTCTAAAATAATAACATTATACAAGTATTTAAAATTATTTATCTCAGTCTCACAGGGAAATTTCAAATAAATTATATTACTTGGTATTCAGACATGGGGAATCAATACTGATTCTGGTTCCTGAGTAAGCGGATTTCTTTTTTGTTGTTGTTTTTAACTGGGGGCTAATTACTTTAAAATATTGTACTGATTTTTGCCATACATTGACATAAATCAGCCATGGGTGTACATGTGTTCCACATCCTGAACTGCCCTCTCACCTCCCTCCCCATCCCATCCCTCAGGGTCATCCCAGTGCCCCGGTCCTGAGCGCCCTGTCTCATGCATCAAACCTGGACTGGCGATCTGTTTCACATATGGTAATATACATGTTTCAGTGCTATTCTCTCAACTCACCCCACCCTTGCCTTCTCCCTCAGAGTCCAAAAGTCTGTTCTTTACTGTGTCTCTTTTGCTGTCTTGCATATTGGGTCATCGTTACCATCTTTCTAAATTCCATATATATGCGTTAATATACTGTATTGGTGTTTTTCTTTCTGACTTACTTTACTCTGTATAGTAGACTCCAGTTTCATCCACCTTATTTGAACTGATTCAAATGCATTCTTTTTACTAGCTGAGTAATATTCCATTGTGTGTATGTACCACAACTTTCGTATCCATTCATCTGCCGATGGACATTCACATTGCTTCCATGTCCTAGCTATTGTAAACAGTGCTGTGATGAACATTGGAGTACAAGTGTCTCTTTCAATTCTGGTTTCCTTGGAATTCCTGGGTCATATGGTAGTTCTATTTCCAGTTTTTTAAGGAATCTCCACACTGTTCATAGTGGCTGTGCTCAAATGCAAACTTGAGTTTGCATTCCCACCAACAGTGTAAGAGGGTTCCTTTTCTCCGCATCCTCTCCAGCACTTATTGTTTGTAGACTTTTTAATAGCAACCATTCTGATCGGCATGAGATGGTACCTTATTGTGATTTTTTTTAGTCTGAATCGCAGGTGCAGGTCTTCATCCTCAAAACAAAACTGCTTTGTTCCAGTCACCCAGCTCTCTGACCTTGTGGTATTCCCAGCATTCTGCTCAAATGTGCTTATTTTAGAACTAAATAGTCAGTTCTTCATTCTTTTTCTTGTGCTACATTAACTTTGTGGTTAGCAACCTCCAGTTTCTTCCAATTACTCTTCCTTGTTCCATACTACCTCTTGCAAATTTTAACATAATTGGTCTAAATACACATTTCTAAAGAAGAGGGAACCAAATATGAGTGTGTTCTTAATTATAATCCGTGAAAGACAGATTCTCTTCTCTATTTGGAGAGAATGAAATAGTATTAATAATGAGACTTGACCTTTTCTTTGAAGCTAAGGAAGTTAGGGGGGATCACAGTACACTGTTCCCTTAAGGTTTTAGGAAATCTAAGTAGAAGATTCTAAGAATAAAAGAAGCATGATCCTTCAAGAGAAAAGATAGGAAGCTAAAGTCTCTAAATATCTCAATACATCTGTTGAAAGGTATATACATCAAGGCTGATATGAGGAAGAGAAAGAAAAACCCGCATCATTCTCCCATTAATCTCCCAGGTCTTTTAGTTACTCATGCTCAGAAAGGCTTCATGGAACTCAGTGTTGACCTGTTATATTTCTCTCCCAGGACCCTGTAATTCTACTCCATAGCTCTCTGTATGGCTATTTAACCAATGTCCAAGTTCCCATGTAATTGTAAGCTTCATGCAGAGTTGCATCAGGGGCCAGGAAGTGGTTTTGTTCATCATTATTTCTCTAGCACAGGATTTGGTGGAAAGCTGTGACTCAAAACATTTCTTTTACAAGAAGACTGAATGAGTAGGTAATTATTAATTTTGACTCCTGGTGAAAAGTCCTCATGTTAGAGGAATGGTAACAGATATCACACAGTATATCTGGCAGTTAAGGATGGAGAAATGAAAAAGAAAACCATAATCCTCAAAAAAGGGTACTCTGAGTACATAAGAAAGAGAACTCTGATCAGAGGCTTTCCTGACAAGGAAGCTATCAATGGGCCTGTGATGTAATGAAAAGAAAATACAAGGAGGACATTCTAGAGAGAATTTTATAAAAGTTATAAAAGCAGGTGATCATGACAATCAAAAATAGGAAGTAAAATGTAACTGGTAGATTTGTTTATGCATAATTTGTTTTCTCATGGGATCTCCTGACTATTTGGCTAGTCAAATACATCAGTAAAACATCAATAATATAGTTTCATAGTGGTACATTTTCAAAAATCAGAGTTACTCAGTCTTTTGCAATGTCAACTTGTTTTCAACATAAAGTCATAATTTATTCTATATTAGAGTGCCTAAACAGAATTGTACAAGGGGCAAAATGTGATGCCAAAGACTTGTGAGATCTTAAATCAAAACCTCCTGAATAAGGCAACAGAAATAAATTAAAAGTAAAAATAAGGGGGAACTTGCTGCAAAACAGCCTTATCCTGCATGTCACCTATCTAAAAGATACTTATTCACTCTAAAAGATCTTTATTCCTATATACAATGAACAACAAAAGCTCAATAACAGTGCTAAAACCAGAAAGATGTTCAATCAATAACAGTGCTAAAACCAGAAAGATGTTCAGTCAGGTATGTCCTGGATAAAGGAGTACCTGTCTGTAAAATCAAAATTGTTCTTTTGCACAACACTGAACCAGCCTAGTTCAGAAGCAACTGTTATATATCAGATATATTTCAACCCAAATGAGATTCGCCTTTCCATTCTATACCAAATAGAACAGGTGGATAGCTAAAAAATAAATAAATACATGTTCATAATTTGGGAAAGAAACTATCATCTTACTTTTTCTTAATTTGACTCTAATACATTTTTAAATTTTAATTGGAGGGTAATTACTTTACAAAATTGTGATGGTTTTGCATACATCAACATGAATTGGCCATAGGTACACATGTGTCCCCTTCCTCCCAAAGCCCCCTCCCAAGTCTCTCCCCACTCCATCCCTCCAAGTTGTCATGCAACACCAGCTTTGGGTACCCTGTGTAATACATTAAACTCCCACCAGCTATCTATTTTAAATAAGATAATGTGTATGTTTCAATGCTACTCTCTCAAATCATCCCACTAAGTTCAAAAGTGTGTTCTTTATGTCTGTGTGTATGTACAGGGCATAAAAGGAGACTCTAATATTTTTAAAAATAATAAATAAACCAGAAGAGCAAGTAATGATTGAGTTCTACAAATAGCTACTTTTACAGGAAAGAAGAGATATGATTTTAAAAACTGATTATTTTTCAACTGTTATGTGTTTTTGTGTGCTCAGTTGCTCAGTCGTATCCAATTCTTTGTGATCCAACGGACCGTAGCCCACCAGGCTCATGGGATTTTCCAGGCAAGAATACTGGCGTGGTTTGCCATTTCCTTCTCCAGGGGATCTTCCCAGTCCAGGGATCAAACCCATGTCTCTTGCATCTACTGCATTGGCCGGCAGATTCTTTACCAGTTGCACCACCTGCTAGTGATGTATGTTTTGTGTACAGCTTATATATTTAATGCGAAAGTAAAAAGTGAAAGTGGTTCAGTCATGTCTGACTCTCTGCAACCCCATGGACTATACACTCCGTGGAATTCTCCAGGCCAGAATAATGGAATGGATAGTCATCCCCTTCTCCTGGGGATCTTCCCCACCTAGGGATTGAACCCATGTCTCCAGCATTGCCGGTGGATTCTTTACCAGCTGAGTCACCAGGTAAGTCCATTTAACACTAAACTTGCTTGATAATATGGAAGACTAAATCAAGAATGAATATATTTGTAAACAGGGAGTCTTATATGTGTAAGTCAGCATGGAAATTTCATTGTATGCTTTTAAGAAACTACAAACTATTTGGAATCTGAAAGTAATTAAACATATTGAGGCTCTTTATCATATGTTGGTTTGATTTGAAAAAATTTTTAGAATGTCTGGTTTTGGATATTAAATGCAAAATAATATTCCAAAATAAGCTGTAGCATGAAAAAGTTCAGTAGAATTAAACTAAAAGAGAAAATTAGAAATGGGAGGGAGGGAGACAGATACAGAAAGAAACAAAGAAGTCAGAATATGTGAGGAAAAGGGACAGAAAAGATCGAAGAGGAAGAGAGAGAATTTAGCAATATCATAACGAGTTGCTTAGTTGACTGTTTAGCTTTTTCTTTTTAGTCCTCTTTTCATGAAAATTAGAAATACTTGTACAAAAAAGTAATAAAACACTAAAATACACAGAATTACCTACAATTATATCAATTAGAAATGAGAATGTAAAATATTTTGGTTTATCTCCTCCAAATTAATTTCATATGTAAAGTTAGTGAGGGGGTTAAATCAACAGATTCAAGTCCAAACTTTCCTAATCTATCTGTTCAAATGCATATAGCCACAGCTAAGCCTGCACCAACTTACCAGCTTCAGGAATAGCCAACATTAAAAAAAAATGTTCAATACAGACTAATAAATGTGCTAAGCACGTCTCAGCACTGTAACTGTGGTCTAAAGAGAAAAGCTTACTAGGATGGAAAATTTTCTCCCAGACTGAGAGTAGCTACTCTTCTGGAACTCCACAGGATGAAAGCATCAAAGAAAATGAATTCACAAGTTCTTACCACAGGTCCGAAGGCATAAAAAAGGACATGGGCAAAGGAAGCCTTTGGGACTTTCAAGTTTCTCCCTGTAGCTTCCCAATTTCAAAGTATTTCTAATTCTCTAAGAACCCAATAGTTCTAATTATTCCCTTGCCATCAGTCCTGTAAGAATAATACCTGAAACAAACTATGATTTTTCTATCTGGTCCCCCAAGGCTGTTATATTCTCTAATTATTGTGCCACTTTTTTTTCCAGCAAATATCTTTGCCATGATCTAGATGTCAAGTAGCCATTGAACACTTATTTAAAATTAAGAATGTCTATACTTCTTGGTGGTCCAGTGGTTGACTCCATGCTTCCACTGTAAGGGGTATGGGTTCCATGCCTGGTTAAGGAACTAAGCTCCCTCATGCCACATGGCCAAAAAAAGATTAAGTATGTGGCCAGATATGTTTTAATCTGTAAATCTTTTCCCCATGAGGCCTATATTCTGGTTGCATAGACAATACTAACCACAAGATCTTGTTGTTTAGTTGCTAAATTATGTCTGACTCTTTTGCAACCCCATGGATTGTAACCTGTCTGGCTTCTCTGTCCATGAGATTTTTCAGGCAAAAATACTGGAGTGTGTTGCTATTTCCTTCTCCAGGAGTTCTTCCCTACCCAGGGATTGAATCCTTTGTCTCCTGTTGTGCAGGCAGATTCTTTCTCCCTGAACTACCAGGGAAGCCCCACTAACAACTTATAAATGTGCAAATAATTAAGTTTAAGTTGTACAGTGTTAAATTTAGAGGTACAGAAACTCAGAGAACTTGTATGTTTTCTATGCTTTCTAACCTAATTTCCTTTAGAAAGGGCTTGGAAGGTGGCACAATAAAAACTATGAAGGAAAACATAAACTTATATTACTTGTGGACATCACAGAAGGATTATGCAGTGTCTAGCCTGGATAAGCATAGAATTATGAAGCTGACTCTCTTCAGAGACAAAATAAAGCAGTTCTAACATTGTCATTGGCTCACTGGACTGACACCAATATCTTGACCATGACAATACCCACTTAACATAAACAACTTTTCAAGATATGAACATCAGACAAAATTAGTCTATGTGTGTGATGATGGAGTGAACTGGGGTGCAAAGGATAGCTTCCTGAGATACTGCCAAATAGTTTCCTAAAGTGATTTTACCAATTTACCACCTCACCAGCAATGTTTGAGGATTCTACTTGCACATATTTGGTACTTTGGTGGTTTAGTCGCTAAGCCGTGTCTGACTCTTGAGATCCTTTCACTTTATCCATTATGGTCAGTATATAGTGGAATTGCTTTGTGATTTTATATGTATTTCCTTTGTGACTAAGAAAACAGTGCATCTTTTCATGCTCACTAGAAATCTGGACATCTTCCTTTGCAAAAGCCCCATACAAACCCTTTGCTAAGTTTTCTAGGTGGTAGTGTTCCATTTTCTTATCAATTCAAAAGCATCATGTATATATTCTTTAATTTGAGGCATTTGGTTTGTCTATTCTCCCTGTTATTTATTTGATAAAATATATATATTTGACATGTTTTATTTGATAAAAGATGTTCTTAACTTTAAGAATATATTTCTCATATTGTTAGCACATATATATGTATGTATTGTGTCTTTATAATCCATTCTTTTTGGAAAGTTATTTGCCCAGAAGTTGTATGGTTTCCCCTTTCAAGTTTACATGCACAATTCATTTGGGAAGGATTTTTTGTATAATGTAAGATAAACATCAAAATTCACTATTTCTTTCTGTGACTCTCCAATTTATCCAATATCTTTTATTAAAAATATCATCTTTTGTTACTGTACTACAATGTTATCTCTCCTATAATTCGTGCAAACATGTATCTGTGTGTCTGTTTCTGAACTCTATTCAGTTTCATTGGACTGGTTTTCTTTTTTTTTAATATAAATTTATTTATTTTAATTGGAGGCTAATTACTTTACAATATTGTATTGGCTTTGCCATACATCAACATGAATCCCCCACAGGTATACACGTGTTCCCCATCCTGAAACCCCCTCCCTCCTCCCTCCCCGTACCATCCCTCTGGGTCATCTCAGTGCACCAGCCCCAAGCATCCAGTATCATGCATCGAACCTGGACTGGCGTTTCGTTTCATATATGATATTATATATGTTTCAATGCCTCTATACTTGCACCAAAACAATACTCTCCAAATTACTATGCTTTATTATAGGTCTTCACTTCTATAGCTTTAGAACAGGTCTTGTTGTTTGTCTGTATGTCTTCCAATATATTTCTTCAGGAAGAAAATTGGCTATTCTTGGACACTTTTCATAAATATGACACTATTCAAGATAGTGTAGATAATGCTGAGATAATACCCACTCCTTCCCAAATTTCAGTGTATTAAGAAATAAAAGGTTTAATTCTTATTCCTACTACATGACTAATACAAGTTTTGGGAGTGGGGAGGGGCTCTATTGTAGTCACTCAGGGAGTTATTCTGACAAAGGTCAGAATTTTATGACATGACATCTGAACAAAAGCCTTCAATGAACACAAGAGGTGGGAGAGAGAAAATGAAAAAGTACATAATTAGTCTTAAATATTTCACTAAGAATTGACAAAGGTCATTTCTACAAATATTTTGCCATAGCAAGTCCCATGGCCAAGTCTAATTGCAAGAAGTTTTACACACATGCTGCTGCTAAGTCACTTTAGTCGTGTCTGACTCTGTGTGACCCCATAGAAGGCAACCCACCAGGCTCCCCCATCCCTGAGATTCTCCAGGCAAGATTTACACACATAAATCCCCCATGTTCCTGGAAGAAAAAGAAAACTTGGAAATGTCGATAAGCACAAGGAATGCCTAACTTAAATGTGTCAAAAAATATTTTTTAATTCTCATCCTTTGACTACTGAAAAACAAATTGGGTAGCTATATGTTCTTCCTCAAAATCTTCGAGAGTTTTTTTCTTACTGTGATGATTTTATCCAAAGGCTTCGAGAGTATTTTTCTTACTGTGATGATTTTATCCAAAGGCTCAATTCACTATAGAAAGTGTTCTAAATTTTTTTTATATTTACTTATATCTGAATATGATAATATTATTTTTGCTTGTTAATATGAGCTCCTCTGATGTCTATTTGGATAACTAAAAGTTTCTTGCCTGTCTAGAGTCAGAAGATTCTGAATATTTAGGCTAGCTTGACTCAGTTTATCTGATATCTGTTTATTAATTTGCCTGAGTATGTTCTTTTGGTTTGTTAAATTTTGTAAATACAAAAGAGTTAGCAGTTGTTATGGAGTTTTTTTTAGCAAATATGATATATGCATGTTGTTGTCCTGTTTACAACATTTTTGCTAAAGTTAGCTTTAAGATTTAGAAGACAATATATATTTTTTAAATTTCTCTATGATGGTTTCTGGTCATGCAGTAAAATGTCCATGCTCATAAGCTGATGAAGAATCAGAAGTAAATATTCCTGAAGTAACTGAAGTAAAAGAGATAACTGTGGAAGACCCTGTTGAATGCAGTTTCATATGACACCTCCTTTATGGACTAAGTCAATAATTTTTGTATGATTATTCTAGAAAGTGAAAAAAGCCAAATATATTTCTAGCTTTGCTTGATATTCTTCAATATATTGGTGCAATATTTGTAATATTTATTGGATATTATTGCAAATTTTCTAAAAGGCTCCTCCCAAAATAAAGTAATATACTATCCTATAACAGAATGTTCTTAGCCTTAACAGCCTAACTTTCCTACCATGGGATTCTCAGGACGTAAGACTCTCCCTTTCCATCTGTCTATCACCAATAGTCACATACAACTTAGCATGTGTTGAAGTTCATAAATATTTATTTCAGTTCACTTCAGTCACTCAGTCGTGTCCAACTCTTTGTGACCCCATGAACCACAGCACACCAGGCCTCCCTGTCCATCACCAACTCCCAGAGTTTGCCCAAATTCAAGTCCATTGAGTTGATGATGCCATCCAACCATCTATTCTCTGTCATCCCCTTCTCCTCCTGCCTTCAATCTTTCCCAACATCAGGGTCTTTTCAAATGAGTCAGCTCTTTGCATCAGATGGCCAAAATATTGGAGTTTCAGCTTCAGCATCAGTCCTTCCAATGAACACCCAGGACTGATTTCCTTTAGGATGGACTGGTTGGATCTCCTTGCAGTCCAAAGGACTCTCAAGAGTTTTCCCCAACACCACAGTTTAAAAGCATCAATTCTTCTGCACTCAGCTTTCTTTATAGTCCAACTCTCACATCCACACATGACTACTGGAAAAACCATACCCTTGACGAGATGGACCTTTTTTGGCAAAGTAATGTCTCTGCTTTTTATTATGCTGTCTAGATTGGTTATAACTTTCCTTCCAAGGAGTCAGCGCCTTTTAATTTCATAGTACTGAATGTATTTTTCATAATTATGCACTGTTATTCTTTACGTGGGAGAAGGCGATGGCATCCCACTCCAGTACTCTTGCCTGGAAAATTCCATGGATGAAGGAGCCTGGTAGGCTGCAGTCCATGGGGTCACCAAGAGTCGGACACGACTGAGTGACTTTACTTTCACTTTTCACTTTCATGCATTGGAGAAGGAAATGGCAACCCACTCCAGTGTTCTTGCCTGGAGAATCCCAGGGACAGGGGAGCCTGGTGGGCTGCCATCTATGGGGTCTCACAGAGTCAGACACGACTGAAGTGACCTAGCAGCAGCAGCAGCATTCTTTATGTATCATTTTTCTTATTGTTATTATATGTTGCCCCAAGACTTGCAGAATCTTAGTTCCCCAACCAGGGATCAAACCCATGCCCTTGACAGTGAAAGCACAGACTTCTAACCACTGGACCACCAGGAAATTCCCTATTTCATTTCTAATGCATGGATTCTTATGTTTCCCTATGGTGAAAATCATGATCATAATTTGTTATGGAGAATTTTATGACCCATCATTTACTCATATAAAAATACAAATTTTAAAAGTAACCACATCATAGAACTCACATAGGAAATGTGTTAATATAAGTAAATTTTCTAGAACAATAAATACTAATGATTCTAAATAATATCATTATTATTATTTCTAAAATCCTGCTACTGATTTTATTCTGTTTCTTTCACATTTCCTCTGGTGATCCAGAAACTACTATAATTTTAAAGCTACCTGCCTCAGCAATCTACCTTCCACTAACAACTGAATTTTCAGATGAATATTCAACTATTCATTTGAAAACTTTCAAATAGGGTAACTATTTCACAGGGCAATCTTGATCCAACAATCTAACTATAAACAGTTTTCAAAAGATATAATCCTTACAGATGATTATATTATCATCAATAAACTCACTATTATTTTTAAACTAAAAGAATTATGGACAAAGGAATGTCATTACTGTTAATAATCACTGTTGAGGCTCCCTACCCTCTATCTTTTTGGACAATAACACCCATCTAATAAGCATATGGAAAAAATATGAACTGTTAAACATTCTAAGGCGATTGATGGTTAACCTTTTAAAAAAAAAAAAAAGTTCCTCAAAACTCGTTCCCTAATTTGCTTAGTCCTGATTCCATAGATTACAGGATTAAGGGCTGGTGGAACAATCACATATAGATTGGCTAAGAGGATATGGATAAACTGAGGAATGTTGTGGCCAAAACGGTGTGTTAAGAAAGAGAAAAATGCTGGTGTGAAAAAGGTTAAGATAACACCAATGTGGGAGCCACAGGTATTGAGAGCTTTGAACCGGGCTTCCCAGGAAGGCAGGTGGAAGACAGTATAGAGGATCCTGATATAGGAAAGAATGATAAGAAGTACATCCAATAATAAGATAGCCATATCCCCAAGACCAAATAATATGTTGACTTTGATGCTAGCACAGGCCAGACGGGCAATGCCCATGTGCTCACAGTAGGTATGAGGGATGATATGGTGCCCACAGAAGGGTAGTCTCAGGAGAAGAAATATCAGTGGAGCCACCATGCACAGGCTCCGCAGAATAGCAATGCCTGTAATAACGCCAATGATTTTGCTGGTGAGAATCGTGGTGTACTGAAGGGGTTTACAAATGGCAATGTACCGGTCAAAGGCCATGCCCACCAACACAGCGCTCTCCATGGCAGTGAAAAAGTGGATAAAGAACATCTGGGAAAGGCAGCTTCCAAAGGTTATATCTTTGAGGCTGAACCAGAAGATGCCCAGCATTTTGGGAATGGTGGCCGTGGATAAACCCAGGTCAACGGAGTCCAATATGGCCAGGAAGTAGTACATGGGCTGGTGGAGACTATGCTCAGTCTGGATCACAAATAGGACAGCAGCGTTCCCCAGGAGTGCAACAAGATACACAAAGAAAAAGGGAAATCCAATCCAGATGTGCATGTCTTCTAGCCCGGGGATGCCCAACAAAAGGAATGAAGAAGGATGGAACTGGGTGTCATTAGGCATAGACATTTTTTCTGCCACAGTTATTCTGCCCCATCGTTTCTGCCACAATTTTTCTGCTGTCCGTATCAGAAACAATTGTTGGCTTCCAGTCGGTGATACCTTCTCCATGTCTGCATTTTTTCAGCTTCCTGTTAAGATGAAAAAGAACATTTTAATCATCCTTTGTTTCTATTAAAAAAATAATATAAATAATTTTTGTCAACAGTACTGATTACATCAAAATTGCTAACAGACTGGATGTTCTCATCACACAAAAAAAGTCTATGTGATGTGAGGGGAGTGATAGCCAAAGCTATGGCAGTAGTCATATTGTGATATACAAATGTATCAAATCAACACTTTGTATACCTTGAACATAACACAATGCTATGAATCAATTATATCAAATTTTTGAAAGAGGAAACAAGGTTAAGTACACTCGCACTCATTTTTTGCTAGCCTCTCCTGAGCATCATATGGTACCAGGAATAGAAATTACCTTACTTTATTGCCGCTTTCCCTAATAAAACACTGAAATAAACAAGAGAGGGCAGAATAATATCCTCTGCACAGTGAAAATTAAAAATCTAGAGTATAGCCAGAAATAAGTGGAAAGAATAAAATTCCAGAGTCTATGTATGTGATAGTGTTCCATATATTTTTTACTTAGGGTGTATGGTGATTTCTTTGGTGTTTGTAATCTCAACTATTACCATATTAGGGAATCTAAAAATCCCTCAAAATATAATGTGCATAATCCTGTGTGTATGTTTATGCATTTTTGTGGTGTTTGTGAATAATAGATGGTCTGGTTTTTTAGGGCAGAAGAAACAATTTATTTTTATTTACACATATGAATGAAAAATTCTACCACATAAAAATTAATTGTAAAACTTCACAAATAGATGAATTGCTGAAGAAGAAACAGAAAAAGAAATTTCTATGTCTTATTTTAGAAAATAAACAACTCAGTTCTCATCATAATTTTTTTTAAGTACCCATCAATTTTGGAAAATGGATAATATCAAAAGAAGGAAAAAACTTGACAGAGTATTTTTCTAGTTATGATGAAACATGAATTGAGAGATCATTCTAATCTAAATAAGCCTATCATTTAGATAGTTCATAAGTCAACACATTCAGTAAAGACATTGTCCAGATACAGCCCAGCTGAGGGAGCAGAGATTAAATATTCTGGACTAGGCAACTTTCAAATATATTTCTACCTTGTAACCATGGGGAGAGGGCAGAGCATTTTAGATAACCTAAATCTTACTTCCTAACAGGATTCTATCCTGGCGGTTATATCTTTATGGATACCTTCCTTATAGTGACATTGAAAAGAATTATCAAGTGATTTTGTTTCATAGCACTCATCCAGAATACATGGGAATTCTGAACTTAGTTATAATAAATAAATATTTGGAGCAAAAAAGGAAGATTTTTGTGGGAAAAACTAGTTGTATAGAAAGTGTGGAAGTTTGATGTGTGCAATTGTATGGAAAGTTTTGATTCAAATTTAGGAATATTCAAATATTGAGGGAAGTCAAAGTTGAGAAGCATCCATCAGAGATAAATGCACAGGAAGGTAAATACATCTGTTGACTTTGACCCATGTCAAGATTTGCTGTATCTTTTAAAGCCTATGAAGACTAGTGAAAATGAGAGATAATTTGATACTTTGGGAAATCCTCTCAGGAAATATATATATATATTTATATGCTATGTTATATAATGTACCTGTGGGGTAAAATTGGACTGCTAGGGCTGAGGAGAAGACAGTTGAAGTTCTCAGTTTTGTCATGTTAAGCTTTCAGAGACAGCTTCTGTCTTTCATTAGTGAGAATATATAAGTGGAGAGGTGCGTCCATGCTCAGTCGTGTCCAACTCTGTATGACCCCATGGACTGTAGCCCGCCAGACTCCTGTCAGTGGGATTTTCCAGCCAAGAACCCTGGAGTGGGTTGCCATTTTCTTCTCCAGGAGATATTCCTGACCCAGGGATCAAACCCACATCTCCTGAATCTCCTTATTTGGCAGGTGGATTCTTTACCACTGGGCCACCTGGGAAGCCCAAGTGGAGATGTACTCTCATAGGTACTTAAGAGGTCCTCTGTGTACCTACCTAGATTAGGGAATTTGAATACAAGTCTGAATAAAATTAACCACATACCTTCAATGAGACCACTGAGCAGTAAGGGAGATAAAACTCCAAAGATGAAATTTGGAAATTGTATTGTAAGTTCAATTTAGAAGTATGCACAGAATGCTTTAGTATAGAAATGGGTCAGAAAAATTCCATGGAGGTGGTTAGGCTTAGGCTAAGATTCACAGAACTGTTCTTCAGCCAAAGAACAAAATGTGTTTTATTTTAAATGGAGTGAAGAGTAAGAATAAAGTGAAAATGAAAGCACAGTGGACAGAAAGAACATCAAAAAGGAATAACAGATTCTCTCAATGACCTTATCCAGAAATCCAGTAGATTAATGACCAAATTCTTAATCATCTGATGTCTTAGTCTCTCGTAAGGGCACCACAGAGCAAAACTTTAGAAAATAAATAGTTATATCCCAAGAAAACCAATTATTCCACTTATTTCTGTGAATTTTCTAAGTGGACTTGAAAATGGATGCTTACCTCCTCTCAAAGTCAACATCATTTCCAGTCTGTCAAGACTTAACAAATCAACAAATCGTTTAATCATTTTATAATGTATACTGGCCTATTATTTCAATATATATTCATATATCTTTCAGTTTCTCTGGGTTCAGAATTAAGACTGGTCCCAATCCCTCATTTACCTTCTAACTTTAAAGTTCTACACGAGAGTATATTTAGCTCTCCAGCAGCTCTCTTTGACATGGTATCTACTTACTCTGCCCTATTCCACCAACCACCAGCACACCCCAACTATCCACATTCCCATTTCCCGAAACTGATGAGCACAAGGAGCATGTATACCTTCTTCTTGTCCTGGCCTAATTTTGTAACCTCATGGTAATCCTGCTATTTCCTTTCTCAGATGCTTCATCAACCTAGCCCTAAGTCTTATTTTCATCAAATCTGTTCTCCGGAGCTATGCTTCAAGATTCATTTATTAACAAATCCATGAATTCAAAAGCAGTTCTAGAAAACAGAGAACACTAGTCCTTGTCCTCTTGCTATTCACATGCATACAATTGCAAACTAGATCAGAAACAATAGCTAAATCAATGCAGGCTATATTGGTGCATCTCCTTCCACATTTTCCAAATGAGATTTTGCACAATCATAGGTATAAGAACATGTAGGTAAAAGTGTAGCCTCAGGAGGTTGTGAGTGAGCCTTCTCATTTCATCTTGTTTTTTTTTTTTTTTACCTTCACTTTTCCTCCAACTCTTCATACTATTTTGGCATAAGCTCTTTCCCCATTCATCTTGATATTTTCACAGCTTAACCATTATATAACTTACCATGGTCTCTAAGAAACATGCTAAGTGGGATGTATTTATACTTTTCTTAAAACCCACATCCCCTGGGATGGGTCCCAATAGTATCTTAGGGGATTTGATGCAGTTAATAGGCTCCAAAGAATTCTTTATTATTACTATTATTGAAATACACTCGACATACAATATTATCTTAGTGTCAGGTATCCTACACTACATAGTGATTTAAAATTTGCAACATTATGATATAGTCACTGCAATAAGTCTAGTAAACATCTGTCCCCATACAAAGTTGCTACAATATTATGGACCATATTCTCTATGTTATATATTGCATAAGGCTTATTTTATAACAGGGATTTGTACTTAATCCCCTCCACCTGTTTCAACCCTTGCAACATTATCCCCCTCCGGTAACTAATCTAATAGTTTAATCTAAACTAAACTAATACAAATAATTGTTATTTGTATCTATGAGTCTGTTTTCATTTTGCTTGGTTTTGTTTTTAGATTCCACATACAAGTGAGAGGATACTGTGTTTATCTTTCTTTATCTGACTTACTTCACTTAATATAACAAACCCTAGATACATCCATCTTGTCACAAATGAAAAGACTGCAATTTTTATGGCTCAGTAGCATTCCACTGTATATGTATACCATATCTTCTTTACCATTCATCTATCAGTAGACACTTAGATGGCTTCAAAATCCTGCCTATCATAAATAATGTTGGAATGAAAGTCCAATTCAGTTCAGTTCAGTCGCTCAGTTGTGTCCGACTCTTTGCAACCCATGGACTGCAGCATACCAGGCTTCAGTGTCCATCACCAACTCCTGGAGATTATTCAAACTCATGTGCATCGAGTCAGTGATGCCATCCAACCATCTCATCCTCTGTTGTCCCCTTCTCCTCCCATCTTCAGTCTTTCTCAGCATCAGAGTCTTTTCAAATGAGTCAGTTCTTCCCATCAGGTGGCCAAAGTATTGGAGTTTCAGCTTCAGCATCAGTCCTTCCGATGAATATTCAGGACTGAGTTCCTTTAGGATGGACTGGTTGGATCTCCTTGCTGTCCTCTCAAGAGTCTTCTCCAACACCACCATTCAAAAGCATCAATTCTTCGGGGTTCAGCTTTCTTTATAGTCCAACTCTCACATTCATACATGACAACTAGAAAGACAGTAGCTTTGACTATACAGATCTTTGTCGGCAAAGCAATGTCTCTGCTTTTTAATATGCTGTCTAGGTTGGTCATAGCTTTTCTTCCAAGGAGCAGGCATCTTTTAATTTCATGGCTGCAGTCACCATCTACAGTGATTTGGGAGCCCAACAAAACATAAAGTCTCTCACTGTTTCCATTGTTTCCCCATCTCTTTGCCGTGAAGTGATGGGACTGGATGCCATGATCTTAGTTTCCTGAATGTTGAGTTTTAACCCAACTTTTTCACTCTCCTCTTTTACTTTTACCAAGAGGCTCTTTAGTTCTTCTTCACTTTATGTCATAAGGGTGGTGTCATCTGCATATCTGAGGTTATTGATATTATTTCTCCCAGCATCTTGATTCCAGCTTATGCTTCATCCAGCCTGACATTTCACATGAGGTACTCTGCCTATAAGTTACATAAACAGTGACAATATACAGCCTTGATGTACTCCTTTCCTGATTTGGAACCAGTCTGTTGTTCCATGTTCAGGAATGAAATTTAGAGTGTATATAATATTTGAATTAAGGTTTCTGTTTTCTTCAGGTAAATATTCATAAATGAATTGGTGACTTATATGGCAATTCTATTTTTAATTTTTCAAAGAACCTCCAATGTGTTTTCCATAGTGGCTGCACCAATTTACATTCCCACCAACAGTGTACTAAGGTCCCCTTTTCTCTACATCCTAGTCAACACTTGTTATTTGCAAGGTTTTGATAACTATTCTGACACGTTGTTACAGAAATTTAAAAAATAGTCTCCTTCAGACTTCAGAGACAAAGCAAAACAGGTCTCTAACCTTGCTTCTAATCTGCCTAGACACTGCCTTGACTGGGAGTGACTGTGAGTGACTGCTTGCTGTGAGTGTAAGACTTGCAGCACCTTAGATAAATTAGGGGAGGAATCTTGAGATTGTTGACCCCATGAAGGGGGCCTGGCCAACCAAACCCCAGGCTTAGCAACATTCCCAGTTTTACTAAACAAAACAAACAGCATTAACATGGAACCAGGCTTGCAACCAGTCGATCCTAAAGGAAATCAGTCCTGAATATTCCTCGGAAGGAATGATGCTGATGCTGAAGCTGAAACTCCAATACTTTGGCCACCTGATGCAAAGAACTGATTCATTTGAAAAGACTCTGATGCTGGGAAAGTTTGAAGACAGGAGGAGAAGGGGACTGCAGAGGATGAGCTGATGCGCTGCTTGGGACCCTTTCCTAATTGGGACTCCAGATGTGCTGTGACATGGGACTTCCCAGCACTGATTAAGTCTGGATGTTGGTCAAAACCCAATTTGGTGATGTATCCTCTGTTCTATTTCTCTTTTCTTTTAATGTTAGCATATTGAAAGTAAGCTAGATAATTCTCTAATAAATATTTGTACTATTTATTTGCAGATAACGAGTGGGTTATTTTGTTGACAAATCCTTTGAACCTGAGACGAAAGTGAAAACTTTCAGCAAAACACAACTGTGAGGTGATATCTCATTCTGGTTTTGCTTTGCAATTCTATAATAATTAATGATGATAAGTAATGATGAAAAGAATATTTGTTTTCATGTGCCTGTTGGCCATTTATATATCTTCTTTAGAAAAATATCTATGAGGTCTTTTACCCATCTTTTAATCCAGTTATTTATTTTTTATATTAAATTGTATGAGCTGTTTATGTAATTTGGGTATTAACTCCTTATCAGTCATATATTTTGAAAATATTTTCTCCCATTCTGTAGGTTGTTTTCATTTTGTCAACAGTTTCTCTTGCTATGCAAAAGCCTTTAAGTTTAATTAGGTCCCATTTGTTTATTTTTGCTTTTGTTTCCTTTGCCTTAGGAGACAGATTCAAAAAAATATTGCTACAATTTATGTCAAAGACTATTTGAGAGTGTTCTTAGGGGGTTTTATGTTGAGTGAAATAAGTCAGAAAAAGACAAATACTGTTGCTATCACATATGTGAAATCTAAAAAGAAAATAGCGAATATTTTAAAAAAGAGACTCACAAATATGAAAAAGAAATTAGTATTTATCAGTAGAAAGAGAGGAGACAGACAAGATAAGGGTAGACAATTAACAGCTACAAACTGCTATGGATAAAATAAACAAGCTTTATAAGGACATATTGTACAACAGAAGAAATTCAGCCAACATTTTAAATAACTATAAATGGAGTATAATCTATAAGATTTTTGAATCAATATGTTGTACACCGACAACTAATATCATTTTGTAAATCAACTATATTTCAATTTTAAAAAGTTAAGCATAGAATTGGACTTCCCAGGTGGTACAGTGGTAAACAATCCACCTGCCAATGCAGCAGCTGCAGGAGATGCAAGTTGTATCCTTGAGCTGGGAAGGTCCCCTGGAGAAGGAAATGGCAACCCACTCCAGTATTCTTGCCTGGAAAATCCCTTGGACAAAGGAGTCTGGAGGGCTACAGTGCATGGAGTTGCAGAATTGGACATGACTTAGCAACTGAATGACAACATAGAATTATCATAAGACCCCAATATTCCACTCTTTGGTATATACTTTAAAGAATTTGAAACAGGTATTCAAACAAATCTTATATAAGGATTTATGTAGCAGCACTATTGACAATAGCCAAACTATGAGTGTTTAAACAAAATTGGTATATGCATACAATGGAACATTGTTTAGCCGTAAAAAGGGAATGAAGTACTTATATACACGGCAACAAGTGTTCAACTTAAAAGTATTACGCTTTTAAGCAAAAAAAGCTAGGCACAAAAGTCTCATATATATGATTCCATTTATATGAAATATCTAGAATTAATTCCTGGAGAAAATTCATAGAGCTAGAAAGCAGACTGGGCTTCCCAGGAGGCTCAGTAGTAAAGAACCCATCTGTCAATGCAAGAGACTAAAGAGACACCAGTTCGATCCCTGGGTCAGGAAGATCGCCTCAAGGAGAGTATGGCAACCCACTCCAGGATTCTTGCCTGGAGATTCCCATGGATGGATGAGCCTGATGGGCTACAGTCCATAGGGTTGCAAAGAGTCAGACATGACTGAAGCGACTTCACTGTCTGAAGAAAGGGGAGAACATGGAGTGGTTGCTTGATGAGTGCAAGGCTTTCTTTTAGAGTGATGAAAATTGTACAAAAACTAGATAGTGATAGTTGCCACTGTGAATGTATTAAGTGCCACTGAATTGCATACTTTAAATGGGTGAAGTGAAGTGAAGCGAAAGTCTCTCAGTCGTGTCTGATTTTTTGCGACCCCATGGACTATACAGTCCATGGAATTCTCCAGGCCAGAATACTGGAGTGGGTGGCCTTTCCCTTCTTCAGGGGATCTTCCCAAACCAGGGATTGAACCCAGGGCCTCCCACATTAAGGACAGATTCTTTACCAGCTGAACCACAAGGGAAGCCCAAGAACACTGGCGTGAGTAGCCTATCCCTTCTCCAGTGGATCTTCCTGACCCAGGAATTGGACTGGTGTGGTTAAAACGGTCAATTTCTATGTTATGTGTATTTACTACAATTTAAAAAAAGAATTTCTGGTTATATAGATGCCCAACAGAGTCCAAAGAATTAGTCCCAGCATCTTATGACCTAAAAGAGTACAGGATAAGACATAAGGGAGGAAAAATGATTAAATATGATGGATCACTAATACTATGTAAAACAGCAAGAACTGACAGTTGACCAAATAACAAGTAGCAAGGTCACTAAGATTTCCCTAGAGCTTCTCTTTAGCTGGAGCAATGACCAAAGGGAATTCCTATTCATTTTAATTCCAATGCCTCAGACTGTCTGGCATCTAGAGATGACATTGCAAATCCTCCTCCACACACAGACACGAAAACATTTGCTAACCACTCCTGGGATGTATCAAGGCTCTGATCTAAAAAATGTTAATAACTGAATTTTCAGTTGCTGCATGATCCCCTACGACAGAGGACAGAGTACCTGGTAAGTGCCTGTGATAGATCTGAATAATGCGTGCCTAAGATTGGGATTCTGATTCACAGAAATCAAGTTAAGACTTTGAGTATTGGGGTAAGGAATAAAATGACACATATTGGCGGTCTGGCGAGAGATACTGGGAGGACTAACATGGGAAGAAACTGGAGAGAAAGTACTTGCTGGACACCTATAATATTTTAGGCTTATATAGCCTCATTTATCCCACTCAATAATAATATGAGGTAAATATGACTATGCTTATTTCTAAATAAAATTAAAGCACAGAACATAGTGCAACTTACCTAAGGTCACAAGGCCAGTAAGAATAGACTCAGGACTCTATTTCATGCCACAAGACGAATAATATTAAATATTATATGCTTTTGCTTCTTTTTCCTACACATACTACCATGATAATGAGTGAAACACAAAGTGAAAAAAAAGCTGAGTAGGCAAATAAGACTAGAGTGATGAACTTGAATCCCCTTATACTTAGTGACTCCCTACATACCAAAATGTTAAAAAATAAAAATAAAAAGCATACAGTATGATCAGCTGTTGATTTTTTTCTCCTGCTTTATATTTCAAAGGGATTAAACTGAATTCAAATTTGATTATTTGGAGACCTGAATTAGCAATTTGATGACATGGCCTAATATGAAGCATGAAGTGGAAAGCATAACCACAGCAATAGTAAAAAAAAAAAAATATCTTTGGAACTAAATGAATAAATGTGAGTAAAGAATTTGGCTTTGCCCAGAGAAAGATCTGGCCTTTGCTCTTGGCTTCCATGAAGAAATCTACATCATATCTGATAGCAGTGTCTTTATTTAAGGTGAGGGCTGGCCAAACCAGACCTGAGTGTGGGAGTTGACCATGCCATAAAGACCAACAATATAATAGGATGGGAGATTTTGGTCATGTGGTATCAGTCAATGGGTGTCCAACCATGTGTGCAAAAAATCTATCAAGTATATGTAATGAAACCTCAATATAAAGTCCAAACGAGGTCAAGTGAGCCTTCCTGGTTGCCACACTGGCTCAATGCACATTGCCACATATCAATGCCAAGAGGGTAATTCATCCTGACTTTACGTGAAAGGACAGTAGATGTTTCATGTTTGGAAACCTCACCCTCTTCCCTAAGCATTTCTTCCTTTATCTGGCTTTAATCTTTCTCTAGAAGTAAGTTCTATGAGCCCTTCTAGTAAATTATTGAACCCAGGTATAGTTTGGGAAAACCCATATACTTGAAGTTTGTGTCAGAAGGAAGGACAGTCTTAGGAACTGTGCCTTAACTTTGCAGCTTAGCTATCTCAGATCTGATGTCACATTTCTCTCAACAGTTAAAGGAGTCAACAGGTTCTTAAAAATGAACTTCATTCTGAGAGGAAACTTCATGGATTATCATTCCCCACTTGACGATTTACCTTAAATTCCTACTTGGAGATATCTGAAATTTAGATATGTGGACCCCAAGTATTGTGTGGATCTGCTTCTAGATTCTCAATTCTGTTCCACTGTCTCCTTTTCTACCTTTTTCACTTTGCCAGTAACACTGTGATATAGCTTTATGGAAAATTTCAATATCTGATAGTATAAATATTTCAGCTTTATTCTTCTTTGAGATATTTTTGACTAAACCAACTCCTTTTATTCTTCCTCATCTCTTATTTTTCTTTCTACCCTCTTTCACTACCTCTACTGACAAGTTTGCAAATATAGGTCCAGATCAATGTCATAAAGCCTACTTCCAAACTAATTTCAAATCTTCATTCTGATGATTATTAGCTCTGTAAGCAATGGTATAAGTTAACCAACATCTCAAAACCTTTTACTTTCATAAACCAGAGACCAGTAAAACTTGTGTCATAAAATTGTGGAGAGAACTGAATGAGATAATATAAGCACATAACATTAAGAATAATGTCTGAAAAATAGTAGGTAACCAATTCAAGATAGATGTTATTATTCTGGTCGTTATTGCTATTATTATCCATTTTATTATTGCTTGATAGTATTTATTTCTTGGAGAACAAGACAGAGTGCATTTATCTACTCTGAACCCATAATTTTAAGAGAAAAATAGTGTTAACTTCTATTTGACACTTCAACTCTCATACTTATGGTACAGGTGAGAAGAGTCACTAGGATTATGTACGGAGAACCGGAAAAGAAAAAAAATAAAGACATTTAAAGAAACTTATTCCTAATACCAATCCTTTGTTTGGGAATTTCTTACTTTTAATCTTTATAATATCAGTTAACTGTGGATTGCCCAATGGTAATCATCAACAATTTTTAAAAATCATGCCGCCTGCAGAAGAATATCTTCTCCCAATGTCACTGAGTCACATCCTTCTTCGTTCCTGTTGCTGGGGATTCCAGGGTTGGAAGTTGCACAGATCTGGCTTGGCTTTCGCTTCTGTGCCATGTATCTGATTGCTCTCATTGGGAATATTATTATTCTGCTTGTTATCTGGACAGATCGTAGCCTTCACCAACCCATGTTCTACTTTCTGGCCATGCTGTCAGGGATTGACCTGAGTCTTTCTACTGCTACCATCCCCAAGATGCTGGGTATCTTCTGGTTCAACCTTCAGGAGCTGTGCTTTGGGTGCTGTATTGCTCAAGTCTTTTTTATCCACTTTTTTACAGTCATGGAGAGCATTGTACTTCTTGCCATGGGTTTTGATCACTATGTGGCTGTTTGCAATCCCCTCAGGTACAGCATGATCCTCACCAATAGAGTTACTGGTGTGATTGGTATGGTGGTAGTTCTAAGAAGTGTATGCACGATTGCCCCCATCATTTTTCTCCTCCTGCGACTGCCTTACTGTGGACACAGAATCATTCCTCATACCTATTGTGAGCACATGGGAGTGGAGCGCCTGGTTTGTGCCAGCGTTAGTGCTAATGTCTACTATGGTCTTGGGAACATTTCCATATTGTTTCTGGATGTGCTTCTTATCATTTTCTCCTATGCTAGGATATTGAATACTGTCTTTCATCTCCCTTCCCAAGATGCCCGCCTAAAGGCTATAAATACCTGTAGTTCTCATATCTGTGTTATCTTAGCCTTCTTTGGTCCAGCTCTCTTCTCCTTCCTCACTCATCGTTTTGGTCATAGCATCCCCCAGTATATCCATATCCTTCTGGCTAATCTCTATGTAGTTGTCCGCTCTGTCCTCAACCCAGTCATTTATGGCATCAGGACCAAGCAAATCCAGTACAGAGTATGTACAGAGTATATTTGGTAAAAAAAGAAAAGATTGAATTAGAGGTAATTCATTCATCTTATAAAGGTATAAAGTCTAGGAAGAATGACATTTGTGATTAAATTAATAAAGCAATGTATTTCACCCAAATTATATATATATATATATATATATACATATATACATATATATGCTTGAACTTAGTCGCTTAGGCTCTTTAAGACCCCATAGACTGCAGCCCACCAGGCTCTTCTGTTCATGGGATTTCCCAGGCAAGAATGCTGGAGTGAGTTGCCATTTCATCCTCCAGGGGATCTTTCTGATCCAGGGATTGTACTCTCCTACGTCTGCTGCACTCCAGGTGGATTCTTAGCCACTGAGTCATCAGGGAATTCCCTTAAAGTTGTATAAGTTCCATATAGATTACATGTAGACATAGAAAAGAAATATTGGTTGTAATTGTTGCAGGCATGTGTGTTTGTGTGTGTCTCAATGTATACTTGCAATGATATTCACTATTGACCCAGGCATAGAATTTGCTATGCGAGTAAATCTCAAGGAGGAGAGATTTTATTCACTGAAGAAATAGCTTTCTGTTAAAACTGTAAGGTGCTTTAGTTCTCTTTCAAATAGTAGTAAGATTTCTTTCATAAGGATATTCAATGAGATCACATGACAAGTAGGAAGTAAAATGCAAAGTTTTTATAAATGAGCTGGTGAGCCTTGAGGGAACTCAGGAAGGAAAAGAATACCTGCTGTCTAGCAGCCATCAGACTGCAGCCACTCCTCAGAGTGAGCCGTGAAGAAATTCTGAATGTGAAAACACAGGTTACTGGCCCCAGATGACTAAGGTGTATACCAAAAGAATGATTTCAGTTAGCCTAGACTCTTGCACCTTCTCATACATAGAAAAACAGAAAAGCGCTAAATTTCTTAACTTTGGATATCTGTTATTTTTTAAAGTAACAACCTTTCGGTGATCAGACTACCTTTGTTTCAAAACTTCTGTATCTCCTGGCTCCCCTCCCCTGCTTGCCTCCTTGGATCAGTTCTATTAGGGTTACTTGAGATACTGCCTACTGGACCTGAAGTCCTAAATATTCCTGCCAAATAAAACATAACTCTGAACTTTTATGTTGTGAATATATTCTAAGTCACAGAACAAACGTATGGATACAAAGGGGAAAGAGAAGAGTGGGATAAATTGGGAGATTGGGATTGACATATATGCACTATTGATACTATGCATAAAATAGATAACTAGTGAAATCCTACTGTATAACACAGAGACCTAAATGGACCTAAATGGAAAGGAAATCCGTAAAAGGGGATATATGTAAATAAGTAGTTGATTCACTTTGCTGTACAGCAGATAGTAACACAACATTGTAAAACAACTATTCTCCCATATTTTTTTTTAATTTTGAAAATACAGTACTGCCTAAAAGTAAATAGTAAAAATTTTACCAAAGTATAATCAAGCAAATGATAAGAATTAGACTAATTTTTTTGAGCTTGAGTCAAATTTGAGCTTGGAGAATATTCTGTTGATACTTAGGTCAGTCATCCTTTAAAAGTTTTATTTTAAATTATCATTCTTTCTTTTCTATTGACATTTTTGTAGTGTTTTCTTCCCTTTCCATGCTCTCAAGCTTCTAATTCTATGAAGTTCTTCATAAGCCTAACCTCCTATAAACACTTTCATTCATGAAATGGTAAATTTAACACTATGTATTTTGTGACAATGAAAGGTTCTTCCTTCTTGGAGTTTAAAAATGCTGTGGAATGAGTGAAAATCATTATAAGACATATGTTTTAGCAATTGATAAAGCAATTTAGTTAAAAACAGAGATAATAAAAGAATATGTTTCTTCCCAGGTGGCAGACTGGTAAACAATCTACCTGCCAATGCAGGAGACATGGGTTTGATCCCTGAGTCAGGAAGATCCCCTGGAGAAGGAAATGGCAACCCACTCCAATATTCTTGCCTGGAAAATTCTATGGACAGAAGAGCTTAATGGGTTATAGTCCATGGGGTTGCAAAGAGCGGGACATGACTGAGCGATTAAATATAGCAAAATGTTACTGAACAATTGAGTAGTACTTTGAAAAGATTAAAAAGGTGGGTTTAGTGGCCTGAAGTGTATTCATTTAGAAACTGAAGTTTGTAAACTAGTGAGTAAAATGATTATGTGGGAGTTTAGAAAGTCTTATGTCACATTAGCATTTAGGAAAGATAGGACATAGACAATTAGTGAAGCACAAAATTGATTTCTGATAATTTATGACTCAAGGAGAACTGTAATTTGGATAATTATAATGCAAGTAAAGGGAAAATATCAGGTATGAGATACAAGAGAGAGACATGGGGCACAACTTAGCCACACAGTAGCAAGAGAGAGCAAGGGTTAATATTTATTTTGTTCATTGGTTTTTAACTAGATGACTTCAAGTGTTGAACTATATAAGAAGAAAAAAAGAAACTTATTTATGAACTTCAAAATACAAATAAAGAAATTGGATTGTAAAGGACCTTAAAAATTTTAGAATGTGAAAAAGTAAATATAAGAGGAATATATAAAATGCATGCTGCTGCTGCTAAGTCACTTCAGTCGTGTCCGACTCTGTGTGACCCCATAGACGGCAGCCCACCAGGCTCCCCCGTCCCTGGGATTCTCCAGGCAAGAACACTGGAGTGGGTTGCCATTTCCTTCTCCAATGCATGGAAGTGAAAAGTTTAAGTGAAGTCGCTCAGTCGTATCCAACTCTTGGCGACCCCATGGACTGCAGCCTACCAGGCTCCTCCGCCCATAAGATTTTCCAGGCAAGAGTACTGGAGTGGGGTGCCATTGCCTTCTCCGATAAAATGGATGAAGTAGGTATAAAAAATGTATTCATGGTTTACAAAAATGTCAAAAGAAAAGAAAAAATGATAATTTAAAATAAAACTTTTAAAGGATGACTGACCTAAGTATCAATAGAATATTCTCCAAGCTCAAATTTGACTTTGAAAATTACCACAGCAATCAATTCATCTAATTCTATGACATTCCTATCACCAAGCTCCTCCATCCATGGGATTCTCCAGGCAAGAATACTGGAGTGGGTTGCCATTTCCTTCTCCAGGGGATCTTCCTGACCCAGGGATCGAACCCAGGTCTCCCACATTGCAGGCAGACGCTGTAACATCTGCACCACCAGGGAAGCCATCCTAGCAATACTTATTAATTTAATATACAAAATCAACATAGAAAAATATATTATTAATGATTGTATTTCAATCTCAGAAGAGTTAATATTGAGGTGACAGTAGAAGAGAACAACAAAAAATAACATGCCCACAGGTTTTCATAATCATACATTAAATTCCAGAAATATTGATAAATATTCTTTATTCTTTATGCCTTAAAGTAATGAGGGACAAATACACACTTAATTTACACATTTTATGACTGAATTTTTGTCAAAAAATTCTGCCTACATTTCTATGTCAAGATATATTTTGAGCATAAATACTCATTTCTGCTCTCCTTCAAAACATGCTGAAATTAATGATAATCTAGAAATAAAATAATAAATATATAGCATTATTGGGAAATAGAATATATGTCATTAAGCAGAATAACATTTGCACTGTAGGAGTCCCAGAAGGAGAAATAGACCAAACAATTATTTGAAGAAATAATGGCTGAAGAATTTTTTCTAATCTGAGGAAGGAAACATATCCAGGTCCAGGAACCCTATGGACTATAGTCCACCGACTCCTCTGACCATGAGATGCTCCAAGTAGTAATACTGGAGTGGGTCGCCATGCCTTCCTCTAGGGTATCTTCCCAACCCAGGGATCAAAGCTATGTCTCCTGCTTCCCTTGCATTGCAGGCAGATTCTTTACCTACTGAGCCACATGGGAAGCCTCCAGGAAGCATAGAGAATTCCAGATAAGATGAACCTAAAGAGATTCACACCAAGACACAACTACAATTAAAATGTAAAAAGTTAAAGATAAAGAAAATCTTAGAAGCAAGAGAAAAACAACTTGTTGACACCCAAGGGAAACCCAATAAAGCTTTCAGTGGATTTTTCAGCAGAAAGCTTGCAGATCAAAAGTGGCAGGATGTATTCAAAATGCTATAAAGAAAAAACTTTCAAACAAGAATACTCCAACTTATGTCCACCCAGAGAAACAAATATTTGGCAGCCATCCATGAAGAAAAATAATGTCTTTGAGGGAGTCTGGAATCCAGGTAGAGCTTATGATTAAAGAGGACTGTTATGGGAATGCAAACCAGCGCACCAATATCAGGCCTGATGTTGTGGTTCTGACTGCATAGTGGAAACACCCCTGTCCCCTTTGAGTTCAACTCCAGTCCCTCTTGTATGTAGTTCTATCACTAGCTACTGCTGCCAAGGGGCCTATGAAGAACCAAGCCTATCTGTTCCCCATGTGATAGATATGGCAGCTTCAGACCCAATCATGACCCCCAATGCCGTTCCACTCTAGCACAGACTAGGGTCAATTCTTCCCAAATAGAGACCAGCCCAGTGACCCAATGAGAGCACTCTCAGAGAACCAGTGGAAACTATACCCCCTTGCAACCTGGTAACTATCCTGCCAATTGCAGACCTGACTATAGAGCAGATAATAGCAGTTCCACTTTTATCCAACAATGATCTCAGCGACAGTCCCATCAATCCAGGATCCCAGCAGGAGAATAACATTACCTGCTAAAACCAATCTAAATCTTGGAAGGCATGTTTGTTTCTTCAAATGTGCATACCAACTCAAGGCTAGATAGACCACAAGGAATCAGACAAACACCAATGAAGGTAACTAATAAAGCGCCAATGACTGTTCCTAAAGAGATGGAGATCCATGAACTGCTTGACAAATCATTCAGAATAATTATCTTAAAGAAGCTCAGTGTACTACAAGAGAAAATATACAACTACATGCAATCAGGTAAACAATACATGAATAAAATAAGGGATTCCCCGATGGCTCAGATGGTAAAGCATCTGCCCACAGTGTGGGAGACCTGGGTTCAATCCCTGGGTTGGGAAGATCCCCTGGAGATGGAAATGACAACCCACTCCAGTACTCTTCCATGGATGGAGGAGCCTGGTGGGCTACAGCCATGGGGAATAAAATAAGAAGGCTAACAAATAAATACTATAAAAATGAACTAAACAGTAATATGGAACTGAAGAATATAATGACTGAACTGAAAACTTCAATGTAGACATTTTAAAGTTTGGTTTATATATAAAATGGAATATTATTCAGCCTTAGAAAAGAAGGAAATCCCTTGATTGCAACAACATGGAAGAAACAGGAAGTTATGCTAACTGAAATAAACCAGTCACATAGACAAACATTGCATGATCTTGGTTTTATGTGACACCTTTATTAAAAGAAGTCAAACTCATAGTAACAGAGAGTAGAATGGCAATTACCACATGCTGGGGCTTAGGAGAAAAAAAGATTATTTAAAAAGTGAAAAGTAGTTGCCAAGGAATGAAGGGAGTAGATCATCAGGAGTTATTGTTTAATGGATATGGTTTTTATTTTAACAAAGTGAAACAATATGAATGTACTTAGTGTTAGGTAGTTAGGATAGGGAAAAAGGAGTCCAGAATGGCGGTGGCTAAAAGATAAGGAAGAGAAAAGCCAGTGAAAATAGAACACAGGCAGGTCCGAGGACCGGAGTGAGGACCTCAGGTAAAACAAACAACACTCCTGGCTGGCCCAATTTACATAGGACAGGCCCAGGAGGGAAAAATGTATAAAAAGAGGAGTCAAAGCTAGCTCTCTCTCTCTCTCTCCCCGGTGTGCTGGAGCACTCTTTTCACGTCTTTGGATCGACGTGCCCTCACACCTCAAAGATGAATTTTCCTGCTATCTTCTAAATAAAATGGAGCTGTAACACTGAGCTGTAACACTGATTTGTCTAAGAGCTATAACATGGTCCGTACAAGACCTGAGAGCTGTGACACGCCAAGGGGTCTTTAATGTCCGTTACTTCAAATCTTTGTTGTGATGAGACAGAACCGAGGAGCATACACTCACGTGACATTAGTACTACTGAAATATACTTAAAAATAGTTAAGACAGAAAATTTTGTGTAAAGTGTTTCTGTCACAATAAAATATTGAGGAAAATGGGAAAGGGAGTAAACACAGAATCAAATAAAATAATTTGTTCATGTTATAACAGTATCACAACTGATACTGGAGACATACAGATCATATCTGCTTCATACAGACTCTTCATAAAGGACATGGTAAATAAGGGAGGGCTGAAGGAAAACTGAAATAAATGGTTTCATAAAGAGGACTTTTGAAAAGCAGCATAGTGTTTTGAAGATTCATGTTGTAGAATTAAAGTTTAAAATGTTGATTAGGTATTGACTAAAGGTTTTAGCAACAATGTTGAGTATGCTTTACCAAATAAAGTCTATAATACACAGCAGAGAAATGAAAGTCATAGGGAGGAATTTTAACAGGAGATTTGACAGTCAGACTTGATTTGGAAAGGTAAATGTCGACACAATGGTGAGGATGGATAACATGAGAAGGTGATGGGGGAGACTGGAAGTACAGGTCTCATTAATCAAAAAGGGAAGCAGTGAAAAAACAGGAACATATGAGATTGAACCAGAATCTTTTTTATCACAAACATTATCTTCTGCATAATAATACAAAATTGTCTGAACTCGGAAGATAAAAAAGAAAAACCTATTGTCTAGTATATTCAATTTTGTGTCCGTCTTTTTCTGTCTGCACTCAGGAAAACCATGATCTATGGCGCATCCTGGTACTCTCAGGTCAACTCCATCACCATCCAGGAGGGGAAATTCTAAGTAAACTGTAGAATTTGAGCTCTAGCTGAATTCTGTCTTCTCGGGAGATTGGGGAGTTTCTTTTGCCTTCTGCCCAGAGAACTGAAACATAAGAAAGCCACTCTCTGAAGATTTTACCTGTTACCATTAGTTATAATTTAGGAAGGAGAGTCTTACTGGGCTGGAAGAAAGCTGATGCCACTTTCTACAGGTATGATGAGCACCACCCCAAACCAAAATTTACTGTTACAGAGTCCAACGCATCTACCTGACAGATCTTTAACTTTTGAAATTCACTTGTAGCATTGTCAAACTGCATCAGGATTCACATATTTATATTCAACAAAGCAAAAGACTTGCTAAGGATAGATCCCTAGGAAGTCACACTTTGAAAACTTAATGGTCTAAATTTAATACTTTCATGCCTTTTGAAATGGACAGAGTCAGTGCCATCCCCTACGCTGATTCCTCCCCCTTTTGGATGTTTTCCTTCCTAATAGCGCAAGAGACATCCCTTCCTGTGAGCTAAGGAATTATGTCTGGTATGGTGATGTGTCTCTGCAGATGGAGTAGGGAGGAACAAAGAGTTAGCTAGGTTTAATGACCCATGAGCCCATGCTTATGCCCAGAAGACTTTGATGGCTAAGCTCGGGGATTCTGGGACATGCTTAGACTTAGAGGCACCCTCATTCACTATAAAGTTTTTCTCCATGTGATAGGACAGACTGAAACCCAGAGCTTTCTTGGGGTTTTCATCACCATCTTTAGCTCCAGGGCTTATACTGTGACATGCTGTTCCAAGGAAGGCCTGGAGGAGGAAATATTGGAAAGGTAAGGATACATGAAAGAGGGAAACGAGATGCTACAGAAAGGAGGAGAAGAGGCAAATGAGGAGAGAATGGGACAGCAGCCTCCCTTTTGCTGAGAAGTTATCCAAAGTAACCATTTTCTATTCTTGCCACACAAACAAAACATGACATAGCATATGGGATTAAAGCAGATGACCACAGGTGAGAAAACAGTAATATGTCACTGATTTATACACAGAATATTTCTGCTCTTTCACTCTCCCTTACACACACATTCACACATACTCTCTCTCTCTCACCCAGACATAAATATAAACATACATATACACAAATCCTTATTCTATTCAATGGCTACATTCTGAAAAACTGGGAGCCATATCCTCATATGGCAATGTTAGGGATACTAAAGTAAATACTCATGGTTTGTTACCTCCAGTAGCAGCATTTATGTTGGTAAGGAATAGAAAAATATATAAATAAAACCATGCTACGTTAGATGCTGCAGAGTTGTATAATATCCTAGAGATGCCAAAACTTAAAAAAATATAACTTTATTACTTTTAAGCATAAGGAAAGATTCATTCACAATGCTTTAATTTTAGTGTCACTTAAATTTGCTAGGCATTTTATCTATATAAACCTGAAGCTAAGCATAATTTCAGGACATGAGTGCAACTTTTCATGTTATTTTGTGATAAGGCATATAAGGCATATGAATATGATTTAGCTGATAAATAAAAAGCAAATTACTGTACTTACTGTAAGAACATCAAGGGATTACAGAATAAACAGGAATATTTAGGTATCAGATCAGAAACCAAACCTTTTCATAAGATTTGTTGCTGTTGTTGTTCAGTTGCTTAGTCATGTCTGACTCTGCAATCTCATTAACTACAGTATGCCAGGCTTACCTGTCCTTCAATATCTCCCAGAGTTTGCTCAAACTCATGTCCATTGTGTCAGTGATGCCATCCAACCATTTCATCCTCTGTCACCTCTTTCTTCTGCTCTCAACCTGTCCCAGCATCAGGGTTTTTTCCAATGAGCTGGCTCTTCACATCAGGTGGCCAAAGTAAGATTAGCAGCTTAGATTAAATTTTTGATGCTTGTTAATTCCATAAGATTAGCATGCATCAAAAATAGCAATGGCTTTCTAGTATAAAGAGAAAGAAGAAAATTCTAGGAGAGACCATCTGACTGGTGGTGGTTTGGTTGCTAAGTCATGTCTGACTCTTGTAACACCATGGACTGTAGCCCGCCAGGCTCTTCTGTCTGTGGGATTCTCCAGGCAGGAATACTGGAGTGGGTTGCCATTTCCTTCTCCAGGGCATCTTCCTGACCCAGGGATAGAACCCGGGTTTCCTGCACTGGAGGCAGATTATTTACCAACTGAGCTATGAGGGAAGCCCTGCTTCCCATAATTTGACTGCAACAGATCGATGAGGGAAATCCCTATATTTGTATAATATCAAACACAAACAGTGATATAAGTCAGCAGTTGGGCTTCCCTGGTGGCACAGAGGTTAAAGCGTCTGCCTCCGATGTGGGAGACCTGGGTTCGATCCCTGTGTTGGGAAGATCCCCTGGAGAAGGAAATGGTAACCCACTCCAGTATTCTTGACTGGAGAATCCCATGGACAGAGAAGCCTGGTAGGCTACAGTCCACGGGGTCACAAAGAGTCGGACACGACTGAGCAACTTCACTTTTCACTTTCACTTTCACTTTTCATTTAGACCTAGGATTCTTTAACACCAGACCACACTTTGAAAAATACTAGGTATAATAATTTCTCAAAAGTAACCAAAAATCTTCTTGGAAAAGGAAAGGAAGAGAATACCATAAAAGATAGTATACGCTCTTTTTTGAAATATAGCCAGTTCCTTCAAAATTCTCATATATAAGAAAAAATAATAGTGCCTGTAAAGCTGAGTGCTAGAGAATTGATGCTTTTGAACTGTGGTGTTGGAAAAGACTATTGAGAGCCCATTGGACAGCAAGGAGATCCAACCAGTCTATCATAAAGGAAATCAGTCCTGAATATTCATTGGAAGGACTGATGCTGATGCTGAAACTCCAATACTTTGGCCACTTGATGCTAAGAACTGACTCATTTAAAAAGACCCTGATGCTGGGAAAGATTGCAGGCGGGAGGAGAAGGGGACAACAGAAGATGAGATAGTTGGATGGCATCACTGACTCAATGGACTTGAGTTTGAGCAAGCTCTGGGAGTTGATGATGGACACTGAAGCCTGGTATGCTGCAGTCCATGGGGTCACAAAGAGTCGGACATGACTGAGGGACTGAACTGAACTGATGAATATCAGAACAATAACTTCTATTAAGAGAGTTGTTGACTACTCTCAGGAAACAGGAGAATATCTAATATTTCTAAGTTAACTACTTTTACCATAACCTCCAGTGCTGATTAAAAGTCTTTCATCTTTCCAGGACTCATTGATAAGAAAAACAATGTGATCCTACTTTCTGACAAGAATTCAATGACACCTCTAGGAAAATGCCTTCTATCAATGACACCCAGTTCCATCCTCCCTTCTTTCTCCTGCTAGGAATACCAGGGCTGGAGACTGTACATATCTGGATTGCTTTCCCATTCTGTGTTGTGTATCTGATTGCCCTTGTGGGGAACATCACTGTTCTATATGTGATCAAGACCGAACACAGTCTCCACCAGCCCATGTTCTACTTTCTGGCCATGTTGTCCATGATTGATCTGGGTCTGTCCACCTCCACCATCCCCAAAATGCTGGGCATCTTCTGGTTCAACCTCCAAGAGATCAGCTTTGGAGGCTGCCTTGCTCAGATGTTCTTTATCCACATGTTTACAGGAATGGAGACCGTTCTACTGGTGGCCATGGCTTATGACCACTTTGTTGCCATCTGCAACCCCCTCCAGTACACCACCATCCTCACCAGTAAAACAATTGGCATTTTAGCCTCTGTTGTTGTGGGCAGAAATTTACTTCTTGTGACTCCATTTGTGTTTCTCATTCTGAGGCTGCCCTTCTGTGGGCACCACGTTGTTCCCCATACATACTGTGAGCACATGGGTCTTGCCCGATTGGCCTGTGCACCCATTAAGATCAATGTTATCTATGGGCTTATGGTGATTTCTAATATTATTGTAGATGTGATTCTGATTGCCTCTTCCTATGTACTGATCCTTCAAACTGTTTTCCATCTCCCCTGTCAGGATGCCCGACTGAAGGCTCTCAATACCTGTGGTTCTCACGTCTGTGTCATGCTGTGCTTTTACACACCGGCGTTTTTTTCTTTTATGACACACCGCTTTGGTCGTAATATTCCCCACTACATTCACATTCTTTTGGCTAATCTATATGTGGTTGTCCCACCTGCCCTTAACCCAGTCATCTATGGAGTCAGGACAAAGCAAATCCGAGAGCGGGTTGTAAAAATATTTGTATAGAAATAATAGCTCTGTGAAATGACTGGGAAATATATTCACAAATTTCAATAATCTAAGATCTAAGTCTTTCATTATATTGTATAGTACTCTCCAGATTTTTCATTTTTATTGGAAATGGTTTAGGGTAAACGGAATTCTCTGGTGGCTCAGACAGTAAAGCGTCTGCATGCAATGCCAGATACCTTGGTTCGATCCCTGGGTCGGAAAGATCACCTGGAGAATGAAATGGCAACCCATTCCAGTACTCTTGCCTAGTAAACTCCATGCACGGAGGAGCCTGGTGGGCTACAGTCCATGGGGTTGCAAAGAGTCGACCACGACTGAGCGACTCCACTTGGGTAAACAGATAAAGCAAGTGAAGTGACGTCGCTCAGTCGTGCCCGACTCTTTGCGACCCTGTGGACTGTAGTTTACAGGTTCCTCTGTCCATGGAATTTTCCAGGCAAGAGTACTGGAGTGGGTTGCCATTTCCTTCTCCAGGGGATCTTCCCAACCCAGGGATCGAACCCAGGTCTCCCTCATTGCGGGTAGACGCTTTACCGTCTGAACCACCAGATAAAGCAAACTACCATATTTATCCACTTTGCTCACCTCCCCCATGTAAATGAGCAAAGACTAACAAAACAGGAAGATATTGATAGCTTATGGTAAACAGTATCAGGGCGTGTCACACAAGCACACCATAGAGTTAGTAAAGTAAAGTAGAAAACGTGTATACTGAGAAAGCAGAGAGGCTAGAGCTCTGAGTGTTCTTACCTTGTTCTGAAGATCCTGGATGAGCTCCCAAAATGATAGCTTATGATGAATGGTATCAGATTCTAGATCTCTGAAGAAGATTTAGCTTTGGGACCAGGGACCAGTCTTGATCACTCAAGAGCTTTTGTGTACCAGAGTTTTATTAAAGTATGAAAGAGACAGTGAAATCTTCTGACATAGACGTAAAAAGGGGGCCGGAGAGTGCCCCCATTGTTAATGTTAGCAAAGGAGCTATATACTTTTTTAATTGGTTATTACAATAAATCAAAAGACTGTCTCAAGGTTGTAAAGATCTTACTAGACCCACTCCCATAATATACATTCTAAGATTTCAGGATTAGTCAGAAACTTTTCAAGAAGAAGAAACTGTTCTCAAACCGGATACATTGTTGTTATATAATCCTTACTACAGAGTTTAAACTGAGTTGTTTGTTGTGTAATCATCAATTCTAGGCTTAAAGAAAAAACATTTTATGTGACTAAGACTAAGGAATGTAGAGGATAAAAAAGATTTGTCCTTTCCTCCTCCTTGAGAATTCCAGACCCCTATCTCCTCCTTGAGAGCCCCAGACCCCTCTCTCCTCCTCCAGTACCCTGGACTTCTTATCAACCTGCCTAGGAATTGACTCTCAATATTCTGGAGGCAGCAGTGGTCTTGGATAGAATGCCTGATGGAAAAGGGTGAGATTTCCCTCATTTCTCCATGTCTTCTCTTTGGGTAAGTTTAAAATCTGATAGAACACTGATCTCATTATATAGATCAAGAAAATAAAGTTCAAACCATGGGTGGGTAGTGACGTCTGAATTAGAATATCCTGTTCCATAGAACTATGTTCTTTATAACAATCTCTGAATTTTGTCTCCCTACTCTAGAATCCTAGACTCATTTTTATTTTTATGATCCCTCAGTCTTTTCATTTGCTCCTTTTTATCTTTACTATTCCTTTTAGTTCCTCTCTCTGTTTCTTTCTTCTTTCTTTCTCTAACAGATGAAGCTTTGGGGAATTAAAGAATAAGAGAATCTGCAGTGTAAGCATTAAGAATACATAATATTGTTTTCCCTCCTGAAGCAAAGTCATTTTATTTTTTAATTTTTTATTTTCTTTTCAAACCCTTGAGTTCAGGGCTGACTTTCAATAGATTGCAGCGAGGGAGCTGCTCTGCTACCTAGGAAACCCCCAATGAAGAAGCAGGTCCTCCATGAATGGTTTAGCACCAGGTTCCCCACGAAAGTGCAGGTGTATGACTGGCGAGGGGATATCCACCTTTCTTGCCTCTCCCCAGTGTCCCAGGAAGTAGGGCTTCCCACACTGGGCCCCCATTCCCATGCTCAGCAGAGCGGGCCACACCGCACCCCCAGGGAGGCAGGCAGCGGCCAGCCAAAAAAGTCATTTTAGATGTGAATAATCATCTGTACTATGTCTAATTCCAATTGAGTTCTACTTACAATTTTTCTTGTTTTCTATACCACGTACCTTCAGATATACGGGACTTCAGAACACTTAAAAAGGAATCAGGATCATTCTATGGTTTAAGAAGAAGACCAGTCTTGGTGTCAAGTCCAAAATTATCTCACTGTAATTTATTAACAATGTAGATTTCACATATATAGTCTTATCTGCAAACTCTAGATACAGTTGGAAAGTGTGGTTTGCTTAAACTAGGTAAAAAGAGCACCGATTTGAAATTTGTGACTGGCCACGACACTCTTGTGTAAGTCTCTATCATATCCTGTGTTTTAGAACCACTCTCTAGGTTGAATGAAGATAGGCAAAATATTCAAAGCTCTTCAGAGTTAAATATCTGGAAATTAGGAAAGATATAGCCAATAAGACAAGGAAAGCAACAACATATGTTGCTGCTGCTGCTGCTAAGTCACTTCAGCTGTGTCCGACTCTGTGCGACCCCATAGACGGCAGCCCACCAGGCTCCTCTGTTCCTGGGATTATCCAGGCAAGAATACTGGAGTGGCAATTTCTGTAAATCTGTCAGCTCTTGATCTGAAATTTAACACTGGCTAAGTACAATTCTTGTATCCTATAACACTTTATGGAATTTCCTTAGGCCTGTCTGCATGAGTTATAAATTGTTTTGTTTTGTTTAGGCATCTTCCTCATGTCCCTAAAATTTTATGTGAACTTAGAATTTTAAAGATGGAGAGAGCTAATCTACCTCCTGTATTTTACAAATAAGAAAACCAAAATTCAAAGAAATGCAGGAAATTTGTGCATAAAGCATATCTGCATTTAGCATCATTTAGAGGTAACAAGGTGGCTCTAGTGGCAAAGTACACTCCTACCAATGCAGGAGACATCAAAGACACAAGTTTGAACCCTGGGTCAGGGATACGCCCTGGGGGAGGACACGGCAACCCACTACAGTATCCTTGCCTGGAGAATCCCATGGACAGAGGAGCCCGGGGCTACAGTTCGTAGGGTTGCACAAAGTTCCACATGACTGAAGCAACTAAGCATGAGGTAACAAGAAATGATCACTCAGTAAATCATTTTGACCACAAACTCTTAACTCTTGCAGGACATCTGGATAGAAAATACTTGGCGTATATAAGTGATAATCCAATAATAGTTCCAGGTAGAGATAGCTAGGAAAGTGGAAGACAAAGCAAGTAACCTAGGATTGGTGTTGGTATTGAGGAAAAGGAGACTACAGAAACTCTGCTGCAGGTGCAAGCAGAACAGTAGCAAAGAGTGACTGAAGTTAATACCATCCTCATTACTATGGTCTATAAATCCTGAGTGGTGAGGACTGACTAGCTCCCTGGTCATTCATATTTATACCACACATAAACAGGCTAAATAAAGACAATGCTTTCCCATTTTTCTGTCAATGATACTAAGTGGCCTGTGACATAAAGAAAGCAACTTTATGATTAAATCTACTTATGATATTGGGGAAAATTCAATGTAAAAGTAACAGTGTACACAATGTAGATTGAAGTGAACAGTAGTACTGGCCCTGAAATGGTTCACAATCAAACTGCAGTGCTATGCTTGGATGTGGCTGAGCAGAGTTCCCGCCCTAAGCTTCATTCTCAAGGCAACTCTGTGCTTTGGAGTGAAACGAAGTCGCTCAGTTGTGTCCAGCTCTTTGCAACCCCACAGACTGTAGCCTACCAGGTTCCTCCATCCATGGGATTTTCCAGGCAAGAATACTTGAGTGGGTTGCCATTTCCTTCTCCAAGAGATCTTTCCAACCCAGGGATTGAACCTGGGTCTCCTACACTGTAGGCAGACGCTTTACTGTCTGAGCCACCAGGGAAGCTTGTATGCTTTGGAGTAGCTTCCCCAAATTGTTCTAAGTTCACTTCTGCTGCTTGGGGTCAGCTTGAGATAGCAAAACTATCTGTGCAGGGTGCCTTCAACTTGAACCAAGCACACATAGGCCTAATCATTAATTCTCCTCTTCAGAGGACTCTGATTCTCTTTTGTCAACACCCACCACCTTATGGAGTCAGACATTTGCCCTAAGGAGCTCTATGAGCCATGACTATCAGGTTGTCTTGGGACCTCATTGCTGGATCCTGGGACCTGGTTTCAGGAGAGTGGCTTGGTCAGCAGTTTTGTCTTTCTGGACAGCATAGACTTTCTTTCATGGAATCACATGAGATGAAGCCACCAGAAGGGTTGTGACACGCTGATTGGAGGTGTTGCTCACTCATCACTCATAACAGACATAGGATGAGTTCAGGGCTCTAAGGCTACCAATGGTCCATTCTGAAATGCTGGGCTTGAACTATGTGTTAGATCTGTTCACTGTCTTTCAACTCTCTCCATTTACACTCTCATGCTGCTTCCTAGCTACAGCACTTGAAGGTAGTAGCAGGAGCCAAGACCTGCTTTGCCTTACTGCCTTCCTCACCATGGCCCTAGTACCCAGAGTGACTGACCATCCCACTCTCTCTGCAAGCTCCATACCACCTGTCAGCTAAGTGATTACATCTGTGTACTACAAAGGATTTGTGACCATTATAGCCAACTGATATGATGACATGCCACCCTGAGTCAATGTTAAATAACACCAGATGAGGTAGGGGTATTCCTTACAGGAGTGAGAATGCCCTTCTCATTTTACTACAGACACCTCACCTATGCTACAAGCTGGTGACACTGTGAAAGGAAACAACGCAGTAAGAACTGAAAGAGATCATCTTCTAGATATGCAGTCATTAGGGATTAAATATTTTAGGTGGCAAAAGATGTGTTTTTCTACATTAATGTTATAAAGTCCAAAAAAATGGAATATAAAGAGTAAAAAAAAAATCACATTTTCCTGAAGGATCTTGTTAAACCTGGCATTTGTAGGCATCATCAATGAAACACAGAAAGAACTTTTGAAGAGTCATTGGAAGCTATTACCCATGGGTAATACAATGGAGAATGCAGCAGCCTACTAATGACGCAATCAGAATTAAACAAATGGAATTTGGAAATGCTAGAAATAAGATGGTCTATATTGTTCTGAACAGCCATGTCATAGTAAATAATAACCACATCAGAACCTTCTTTTGTAGCAGGAGACTTGAAATGGCCAGAAATGGCCTGTCTTAATTAAAAAACAAGTAGTTCATGAAGCTAAACAGGAAGAAGAAAGTACCTGGAAACTACAAAGAATCTTTACATGCAGTAATTAGACAATAACCAAATATATAATTAATTCTTCTCTACTCATTATCTTAAATGCTCATTGATAAATTACTATACACCACATGACGTTTATCATACATTTTTTAGGCAAATTGTTTGTATGTTCAGGACCCAAAGAACACATTTGCCCCAGGCACCAGATATAGGGATAGGTCAAGTCCTCCATACATTTTTACATTCAGCGTCTGTGAACCAAACTTCTAATATCCCATTTCATTCCTATGATCTGTGCCAAGGTAATACCGTCCTGGACCTGAACAGGATCCCAGTGTTCTGGGAATAATATGTATGTAGTTTGACTATTGATTTATGGACAATGCTGTGTGTAAGTATATGTGTGCACACATGCTTATGTTTGTGTTACACATGACATGAATTTGCTAGGGTCTGAACGTTAAAGGCTTTACATACAGACTTAATAGCAAAGATATGCAATGTGATAGGAGAAGGAAATGGCAACCCACTCCAGTATTCTTGCCTGGAGGTTACATAGACAGAGGAGCCTGGTGGGCTATAATCCATGGGGTCACAGTCAGACACGACTGAGTGACTAACACTGAACAATATGATAAGAAGAGAAAATATATAAACATAAAAATAGTTAAGGAAATGGTGACAAGAGAAAAATGACTCCAGTTTTAATTATATTCTATCAGATTAAATGCTCCATAACAATGCCTCTTCTCTTAAGCCACCCTTACACTCCCAGATACCCCTCCTTTATGGGAACCCTTTATACATCACGGGGTACTTCACAGAATACAGAAACCCATCTAGTTCATAGCATATCAGTGTTGTTTCTATCTATATTATTCACCAGCACCTTGAGAGTGGACATAACTCAGTCTAATTGATTTATTTCCTCTAGTTTGTACTGTTATTAAAAGCATTTTGTATTATAGAGCTATTCAAATATTTTAAATATATTGTTTCCATAATGTAGACATATGGAGTATATTTAGGGATAGATGTGTTACTTGGAAAGGTCTGCTTTGACAATCTGACAAAGTCTAAATTAAAATCCCAGTGAGCAGTAAATCAATGGAACATCCCCAAAGAGAATAAAGACACTCAAAATGGAAACAGTTCCCCCAAAGTATATGAATTGGACTTACTTAGCTGCTGAATATATGTTACCAATCCCCCTACCCTACCCCACTCTCCAACTGAATGATGGAGTGTAGTTTATGCAGATAAACAGCCTAACATTACCCTTGGCATCCTCCCTGAGGGGGGTGACATCCTGGCAGCCTGGCCAAAGGTGGCCATGTTCATCCCAACCAGACAGAGACAGGCCCACCCACCTTTGGCTGGTGGAGTTTAGCACCAGTGCAGATCCCACATTCCCACTCCAATACTCACTGACAAGTGCCTAATGAGGCTGATGCACTTACTTACAGACACAAGAAAAATCTTTGCTATTATTGTATAAATCTATACATATACATAAATCATGTTTTTAAAAAAAATAAAGAAAGAAGCAAATGTTCAGGACATTTAATCCAGATACAATATCTCTCAAATCTGTTCCATATTGGTCCATTCATTTGGTTTATCAGCCCATAATTCAGTTCAGTTCAGTTCAGATGCTCAGGTGTGTCCTATTCTTTGTGACCCCATGGACTGCAGCACATCAGTCTTCCCTGTCCATCACCAACTCCCAGAGCTTGCTCAAACTCATGTCCATCGAGTTGGTGATGCCATCCAACCATCTCATCCTCTGTCACCCCTTCTCCTCCTGCAATCTTCCCCCTTCTCCACCCTTCAATCTTTCCCAGCATCAGGATCTTTTCAAATGGGTCAGTTCTTTGCATCAGGTGGCCAAAGTATTGGGAGTTTCAGCTTCAGCATCAGTCCTTCCAATGAATATTCAGGACTGAGTTCCTTTAGAATTGACTGGTTGGATCTCCTTGCATTCCGAGTCTCAAGAGTCTTCTCCAGCGCCAGTTCAAAAGCATCAGTTCTTTGGCACTCAGCTTTCTTTATAGTCCAACTCTCACATTCATACATGACTACTGGAAAAACCATAGCTTTGACTAGACAGACCTTTGTTGGCAAAGTAATATGTCTGCTTTTTAATATGCTCTCTAGGTTGGTCATAGCTTTTCTTCCAAAGAGCAATCATCTTTTAATTTCATGGCTGCAGTCACCATCTGTAGTGATTTTGGAGCCCCCCAAAATAAAGTCAGCCACTGTTTCCATTGTCTTCTCATCTCTTTGCCATGAAATGATGGAGCCGGATACAATGATCTTAGTTTTCTGAATGCTGAGTTTAAGCCAACTTTTTCACTCTCTTCTTTCACTTTCATCAAGAGGCTCTTTAGTTCTTCTTCACTTTCTGCCATTAGGGTGGTGTCATCTGAATATATGAGTTATTGGTAGTTTTCCCAGCAATCTTGATACCAGCTTGTGCTTCATTTACGACCAGACTCTTTGCAACCCCATGGACTATATAGTCCATGGAATTCTCCAGGCCAGAATACTGGAGTGGGTAGCCTTTCCCTTCTCCAGGGGATTTTCCCAACCCAGGGATCGAACCCAGGTCTCCCTCATTGCCAGCAGATTCTTTACCAGCTAAGCCAAAAGGAAGTGATGTGAAGTTGCTCAGTCGTGTCTGACTCTTTGCAACCCCATGGACTGTAGCCTACCAGGCTCCTCCTTCCATGGGATTTTCCAGGCAATAGTAGTGGAGTCGGATGCCACTTCCTTCTCCAGGGGATCTTTCCGACCCAGGGATCGAACCCAGGTCTCCCACATTGTAGACAGATGCTTTACCATCTGAGCCACCAGGGAAGTCCCCACTCATAATTCAGGGGTATCTTTAAAAACTTGGAAAATTCCTTGCAGACATTTCCATTTTCCAGGTGTCAACTTGGAAATTTTGAAGAAAATTACCAACAGTTTTCCAAGGTGGTTTCATGATTTTGTACTCCTACCAAAAAGTATGAGAGCTTCAGCTGCTTCACATTTTCACCAATGTTGAAGGGGTTTTTGATCTTTTGAATTTTAGCTCTTCTAGTGTGTGAGAAACAGTATCTCACTGTAGTTTTCATTTTCATTTCCCTGATAACTAGTGACATTGATTATACTTTTGGCACTTATGGGCCATTTTTAAATCTTCCTTTATAAAGTTTGTGTTGATGCTGTTGTTTAGTCACTAAGTTGTGTCCAACTCTTTGCAACCCTATGACTCCTCTGACCATGGGAATTCCCAGGCAAGAATTCTGGAATGGGTTGCCATTTCCTTCTCCAGGGGATCTTCTCAGCTCAGGGACTGGCAGGCAGATTCTTTACCACTGAGCCACCTGGGAAGCCTGAGTTTGTACCAGTCTTTTCCAATAACTACAAAACTAGCTCCTTTAATATATATTTGAATGCAGTTCAAAAGACTTTGGAAAATCAGGGTTAAAGATAAAACTGCCTATGTTAAAAGTAGGACCAGTAAAACATACATATATATAAGATATGTTATATATTGTACATTATTGTATAAACTTAAAGTAAATTTAAATAGAGAGATCTTCAGTGAAAGATAAAGTTGCTTACTGACTATGAAAATTTCAGAAAAAAATATTTGGCAAACTCAAGCTGGTGCCCTTAAACTATAGCAACCTATAGGCACAGTGTGGTTCCTGAAATCTAGATTCAAAGACACAGTGAAGGAACCTACCTGGCAGGAGCTGGGATTTATTTTGAGGACTCACTCAGCACATGATGACTTTCAGTTCATCTACAAGGAGTGGGCACTTGGAAACCAGAGAGAATACCCTGACTTTCCTCCCTGCTACCCTCCTGCTGGTGTTTTCTATATTCTGAATACAACCAGGGGTCAAAGTGCAAAGGAAGCAATCAGTGCAGTACATTTGTGTGAGTCCTCCAGGATACAGAGTATGAAGTGGTCCTAGAGAGGCAGAGAAGATATGCAGCACATTGGCAAAGAGCTAAAAAAAAATGAAGATCTAAAAAAATATTCAGAACAAAAGCTCGAAGGCCAGCATTTTTATATATTCTCCTTTCAAGTACTATACTATTTTTTCAGGATTGTATCTGTGATATTTGATACTGTCTCTCTTTGTTCTCAGGCTTCCCAGCTGGTGCTATAGGTAAAGAACCTGCCTGCCAATGCAGAAGATACAAGAGACATAGATTCAATCCCTGGGTTGGGAAGATCCCCCTGGAGGAGGGCATGGCTACCCACTCCAGTATTCTTGCCTGGAGAATCCCCAGGGACAGAGGAGCCTGGTGGGATACAGTTCATGGGGTCGCACAAAGTCAGACACGACTAAAACGACTTAGCAGGCATGCACACATGCTATTCGTTCTCAGAGTCCCCTTAGAAGAGATTTGGATGTATTTTTATCCTTTTAGACCACTCAAGAGTTAGGCAAAATACTTCCGATTTTCAAAACTCATGTTATGAATTCACTCTGAAATTAAATGTACCATGTTTAACTGGAGGATCAAAATTTTTTAAAAAGAAGGAATGGATAATCATGTCACTGCCGTGCATGTCTGTATTCCTATATGTTCTCAAGTAATTTTATATTACTCTTTCCCTAAGGTCTAAAGTGAGATGTAAGAAAAACTGAAATGCCAGGAGTATTCTTTTACATATTTTATAAAATCCATGGGTATTGAAAAAAACTTTGAGCTTTCTAAAGCTTTAACTAGCACTGAAATTCAAAAAATTGATATGAAAATGTATAGCCAGATATAACACATTTTGTGGAGAATACTGTAAGTGATGAAGAGTCGAAAACTTTTTTTATCCTTTATGCTCTTTTACCATAAAATAAATCAAAGCTTTCTGAAGAGAAGATGGTGATTCACTTTGGAGTCATATAAGTAACGCTATATGTAAAATATCTTGAAAAGTTACAGTTATTTACCTGATTGCTCACAAGAGATCTTTTGTTACTTGCTCAAGAAGTAGTTGATTATGCCATTGCATATATATAAAGGTAAAATTACAAATAAAGTTTTATTGATTTACCTTATATTTATTGAACACCTAAATAATGTGTTGTCTAATAAGAGCTTAGTAAATAATAGGTTGAATCAAAAATGTTTGCTTGTCATATGAGCATTACTGACACCTACTGGTCAAGCTAAATGCATTTCTTAATTAAATGAGTCCTTTTAGTACAGACAATATCCATTTTAGTAATAGCTTGGATCTATTGTCAAACACTTCTTTCTCATTGCATTATCTTAATTCAGAAAAAAATATGTGATGTGAATTGTCATTTTCACCCCTTTTAAAATATTTTATTTATTTATAAGGCAGAATGTGAGGCTTATAGAGATAAAGAAATATGCTCGATGTTTCTAAGTTATTGTATTGTAGAAAAAAGATTTAAACTTAATTTTTCTGACTCTAAAATGTTGATTCCAGAGATAATGCCAATGCCATAAATTAATTAAATAGCCAGTGTTTAATATCAATTAATTTCTAATAAACAGTGATAGAGTCCTTTCTAGGCATTATCTTATTATATCATTCCAACAATCTTGTTAAGTTGGTTCTCCTTCCTTATTTTCCTGTGAGAAAACCAAAGTTCAAAAGGTAAATTGAATGGACAAAAATCACAGAACAAAGGGATGGGCAAAGGGACCAGGTTCCTAATACCCATGATACATAATTACTATTATATCTAGTGTTATATTATATCTAGTATAATTACTATCATATCTAGTATATCTCACAAAAATCATTTAGTGTAAATCTTAAAAGAAATATAGCCCAAAGTTTGTAAACTTACATAAGAATTCTGGCTCTGGCCTTTATTTAATGTACATATATTTTTGCACTGAGTTTGAGAAATGCTGGGGGTTTTTCTATAGTGCTCTTTCACTGTCTTCCCTGTCTGCCAAAAGTAACTTCACCTGATCCACAGTGAGATTTAAGATGTTGGTAAAAAAAAAAAAAAGGTGAAATTGAAAGTCGCTCAGTCATGTCTGACTCTTTGTGGCCCATGGTCTGCAGCCTGCCAGTTTGGTGGGAGGCCATTATTCCTCTGACTGACTAGACTCCTGAGGGTACTCACTGGAGGATGCAGACTATAGATCTGTAACTAGAGGGAATTTCTGACCAGAAAATTTTAAGGTTGTCCTCAGGGATATAGAAATTTTCCATGCCATATTACAGGTCCAAGGACACAACCCACAGTGGGAAGGCCCTTCCAGGGGGCTAGCGTTCTCATATAACTCCTTGGCCTTGGCTGTTGAGAACTCAGACATGTGCAGGCTGCAGTCTGTGGCATCCAGTTCTTCACAAACGATTTCTCAGATGCCAGCCAGAGGTAGGTGAGTCAGTTTCTGGTTATGCTGGAAGAGGGATCACAATGACAGTAACTAAAGTGATTCATGGAATGATGGAATTCCAGTGGCTCCATCAGAGTCTCTGTAGACAAGGCCATCTCCGAGCAGAGCAGCAAGAAATTGTGTTGAGAAAAACCTGAATTTATAGATACACATTAGTCACTAACACAAAATCACATAGCAAACACAGCACTAAATATGCAAAACTGCTGTCAACAAACTCAGCAGATAGGTAGATAGATATTAAACAGATAGATTCAAACATATGAACAAAAAATGTGATATGCAAACAGGAGGGAAAAATACTAATGGTTTCTCATTGGCTGGAACAAATGAACTCCTTCCTTCTCTCCAGCCTTCTATTTTGTCATCTCAGAAGAGAACCCCTTACGCTGGGCATGGTCATCCTGGTGGGAGGTTACAGCATTTCTGAAAATGAGGCACAGAGGGGTTGAGAGATGGGAAGCCTGGAAACCTGGGCAAAGATATTATTCAATTCTGCTGCAAAGATGGAAGCCAGTCCCTGGGAGAAGCTCACCACAGTTTACTTGGGGAACTGTGTATCTGAAAGGAAAGAGAGGTTCCGAAAGAAAAAAGAAAGAGCATCAGAGAGTTATGGTGAATATAACTTTAAAAATATACATGGAAGTGTTTATTAAACAGAGAATAATATTGAGGACACAAAAGGGGAAGATGGTTGCATCAGCAGTGGCCCTAATGATGGTAATGCATGTGTGCACACTCAGTCGCTCCATCATATCTGACTCTCTGTAACCCTATGGTCTGTAGCCCACCAGGCTCCTCTGTCCATGGGATTCTCCAGGCAAGAATACTAGAGTGGGTTGCCATGCCCTCCTCCAGGGGGTCTTCTCAACTCAGGAACTGAACCTGCATCTCTCAAATCTCCTGCATTGGCAGGTGGGTTCTTTACCACTAGAACCACCAGGGAAGCCCAGTAAGGACAATGGTTGCAACATATTGACCTAAACAGACAGCATTTTTGCCAATGACAATATGCTTCTATTGATATTTAGCCCCAAGAAAATCTTCCATGATCATTCAGTGGGATGATGATAAGATCAAAACTGTAGTAAACATTGGAAACACTGGACAATCTTATTGAGCAGGACATGAATCTTTGAACCCCCTACTCCCTTTGAACAGGATATGAGTCACAGCATCTCAATCACATTTTATTGATAGTATTATATTGATCAGTCATGTTTTTCAAAAGGAAAATTACTGAGATTCATTGGTGAAGAGGGATGAATTATTGAAAAATAAAGATGAAATATTATAGAAGTCTTAATTAGCTCAGTAGTTGTGAGGGAGAAGAAAAATAGATTTGATAGCTATTTCTGAAGACTAACACTATTAAAGTACTTGGTGGCTCAGATGATAAAGAATCTGCCTGCAATGCAGGAGACCCAGGTTTAATCCCTGGGTCGGAAAAATCCCCTGAAGAAGGGCCTGGCAATCCACTCCAGTATTCTTGTCTGAAGAATTCCATGGACAGAGGAGCCTGGCAGGCTATAGTCCATAAGGTCACAAAGAATCATACACAATTGAAGCAACTTAGCATACACGCAAATGTGAATTTTAGTCCAAGCCATGTCCAGGAGCAAATTAAAGTTTTGCCCCTGACGCAAGAAATACAGAGAATATTGGCAGGTAGAGAAAGAAGAAAAAGATGTGAAGTTCAAATGCAGAAAAGTAAGTAAGGAAAGAGTAAGTTTCCTGAGACTGAAAGAGAAATACAGCCAAGAATGAGCAGAAACACAATGCCATCTGTGGTATGCCCTGTGACACACTTTCCAGATCTGCTTTTTAGGAAATATGCATCTACCTCCCAGCTACTAGGAATATCAGATACTGGGAGCTCACATCTGCACCCCTTTCTGGAACTGTCATCCAACCCAAGAAACTATCTCAACCAGTTTTGTCCCATCACTCAGGATAACACACAGCCAATGGCAGGACACCGTGGAATGCAAATAACTGACTTCCTTGCATCGTCATGGGACAACATAGAAGGGCCATTCCAGCTCCAGAGCTTCCATAATATCACTGGAGGCCCCAGATGCAATCTCATGGTGAGTCAGCTTCTTCTTCGACTCAGTCCTACTTTACCAGCTTTTTTAGAAACATAATTTCTGAGAGATCTCCAAAATCCCTCTGCATGCCACTCTATTACCCAGTTTGTGTTTATCTAGGATATCATATTTATATAATAATTGGAAAGATTATTTCCACTAAACCTTTAACTTTTATTTGCTAATTACTGCTGATCTCTGCATATCACTATGTAAAGTATAAAGATACTTGATACCATGAACATAAATCTGACAGAGATTTTGACCTCAAAGACATTATACCCTAGTGGTAAAAAGCTAGCAGTGTTTCTTTAAGCTAGAATGAGTAATAGAATTGCCTGGAGGGTTTAATTAGCATTATTAATAGATCTCAATCCCAGAGATTCTGATTTAGAGAGTCTGAGGTTCAGTTCAGTTCAGTCACTCAGTCGTGTCTGACTCTTTGCGACCCCATGGATCGCAGCATGCCAGGCCTCCCTGTCCATCACCAACTCCCGGAGTTCACTCAGACTCGCGTCCATCGAGTCAGTGATGCCATCCAGCCATCTCATCCTCTGTCGTCCCCTTCTCCTCCTGCCCCCAATCCCTCCCACCATCAGAGTCTTTTCCAATGAGTCAACTCTTCACATGAGGTGGCCAAAGTACTGGAGTTTCAGCTTTAGCATCATTCCTTCCAAAGAAATCCCAGGGCTGATCTCCTTCAGAACGGATTGGTTGGATCTCCTTGCAGTCCAAGGGACTCTCAAGAGTCTTCTCCAACACCACAGTTCAAAAGCATCAGTTGAGTCTGGGGTAGTGTCCAGTAATTAGCATTTATAACAAATTACTAGATGATGCTAATACCCATGGCCCAGGTACTACACTTTAAAAACCACTAATAATCAATAATAACTAGCATAACAGCAAGATAAATAGACTTCTAGAAAATAACAAAAATAATAAATAATCATGAAATAAGCCAGCTGGGGAAGGCTCTGTGGATAGTGTTTCATTAAATCTAGACTAAGAATTATTTTGGTGATTGGACTTAGAAGAATTTATAGCTCTGAGAAGGTTTATTATTTTGCTGGAATTATACATTAGTCTCCTGATATGTCAAAATTTCTTAATTCCATTCCTTAGTTCATATCTAAACACTAGCTATCCACCCCTCCACCATAACTAAGTTCCCTCCCACATACCATTTTCTCTTTTCATTTAGCAATTCCTTGTTCTTTAATTAAAAAATTTTTATTAAAGTATAGTTGATTTATAATCTTGTAAGACTTTTTTGTATTCTTTTCCATTATCATTTATTATAGGATACTAAATATAGCTATCTGTGATATACAGTAAGACCTTGTTGCTTATATATCCACATATCATCTTCTTTTCAGGCCTCTCTTGAAAGAATGTATCATTCTCCTAAACCATCAATATCAATACAAATCCTATAATTTTATACACACACACACACAGACCATTTTGTTTAGGCTTTACATGATGATTAATAAATATAATTAACAATCAGTATTTTTATTTTATAGCCATATACAGTTTCTTCCTTAAAGAGTGAAGGGAAAAAGATACAAGTGCAAAATGGCTTTTTTGGGGAAATTTTCCACATAGTTTTCTATGTTGGTGAGGTAAATACTTTGAAGTGAGAATGTCTTTTTAATTCTGCCTCATATTCCATCTCTAGGTCTCCTCAGCTGTATTATGAAATTAAAGATTCCAGAAAACAGGTGACATGCTCTGAAAGAGGTTATGTTCTCTCCCTGGAAGCAAGAAAACTGCAAAAAATGTATCTATAACCACTCCAACCAGATATGCTGCACCCCAACAAGACACAGTTCCATCCTTCTTCCTTTCTTCTGATGGGGATTCCAGGGCTGGAAGACATGCACATCTGGATCGGCTTCCCCTTCCTTGCAGTTTATCTAATAGCTCTCCTGGGAAACATTACCATCCTATTTGTGATCCAGACTGAACGCAGCCTCCACCAACCTATGTTTTACTTCCTGGCCATGTTGGCCTTCACTGACCTTGGCCTGTCCACAGCCACCATCCCCAAGATGCTGGGCATCTTCTGGTTCAATCTCAGGGAGATTGTGTTTGGTGCTTGCATCACACAGATGTACACAATTCACATATGCACTGGCTTGGAGTCTGTGGTGCTGACAGTCATGGCCATTGACCGATACATTGCCATCTGCAACCCTCTGAGATATAGCATGGTCCTCACCACTAAGGTAATAGCTATCCTTGGCATAGTCATCATATTTAGGACTTTGGTATTTGTGACTCCGTTTATCTTCCTTATCCTGAGACTGCCTTTCTGTGAAGTCCGGATCATCCCCCACACCTATTGTGAACACATGGGTTTGGCAAAGTTGTCTTGTGCCAGTATTAGGGTCAATGTTATCTATGGCTTGATTGCTTTCTCTGTTGGGTACATTGATCTTTCTGTGATTGGATTTTCATATGTCCAAATCCTCAGAGCAGTCTTCTACCTCCCCTCCTGGGATGCACGGCTCAAGGCACTCAGCACCTGTGGATCCCATGTCTGCGTCATGTTGGCCTTCTACCTGCCAGCACTCTTCTCCTTCATGACCCACCGCTTTGGCCACAATGTCCCTCACTGCACCCACATACTTCTGGCCAATCTATATGTGGTTGTACCTCCTGCCCTTAACCCTATCATCTATGGGGTCAGGACAAAGCAGATAAGAGAACGAGTACTTAGGATGCTCAACCCAAAAAGCTATTGATGTTTAGCCCCAAGAAAATCTTCCATGATCATCAGTTCAGTTCAGTTCAGTCACTCAGTCATGTCTGACTCTTTGCGACCCCATGAATCGCAGCACGCCAGGCCTCCATGTCCATCACCAACTCCCAGAGTTCACTCAGATTCATGTCCATCGAGTCAGTGATTCCATCCAGCCATCTCATCCTCTGTCGTCCCCTTTTCCTCCTGCCCCCAATCCCTCCCACCATCAGAGTCTTTTTCAATGAGTCAACTCTTCACACAAGGTGGCCAAAGTACTGGAGTTTCAGCTTCAGCATCATTCCTTCCAAAGAAATCCCAGGGCTGATCTCCTTCAGAATGGACTGGTTGGATCTCCTTGCAGTCCAAGGGACTCTCAAGAGTCTTCTCCAATACCACAGTTCAAAAGCAGCAATTCTTCGGTGCTCAGCCTTCTTCACAGTCCAACTCTCACATCCATACATGACCACTGGAAAAACCATAGCCTTGACTAGACGGACCTTAGTCAGCAAAGTAATGTCTCTGCTTTTGAATATACTATCTAGGTTGGTCATAACTTTTCTTCCAAGGAGTAAGTGTCTTTTAATTTCATGGCTGCAATCACTATCTGCAGTGGTTTTGGAGCCCCCAAAAAATAAAGTCTGACACTGTTTCCACTATTTCCCCATCTATTTCCTGCCGGGGTCCAGCACCGGTGGATCCAGGGTGATTTGAAGGTGGGGACGGAGTCAGCGTCCTTGGAAAAATACATATTTAATTACAGGTATGGAGAGAGATTAGAAACGGATAGTGTAGTAGGAAAATTAGTGGAGAAAAAGAGGCTGAATAACTTGGTTTACGTGGAATAGCATCCATGCTCCAGATGGGAATTCAGCCAGAGAAACGGGGAGCAAGAAAGAAGCGACATGGAGGAATCAGTCTTTCCGGAAACTGATCCAATTTCTTTATTTTGGGGTTTGCTTATATACCTTTAGTTACATATAGGGATGAATACAGAGTCACGCGGGGGTCAGCAGTCCTGACCTTTATCAAAATCAGGTGCTTCACATAAAAAGGTCTTAGGGATTTTATGATCCTCTCGTTCTGATAACCAAAAACTTATTTTTTCCAAGGGTGTTTTTTCTTAAACCAGGCACCACCCTCCAAATAAAGTTGCATTCCTATAGGGTGAGGGTGTAGTGAGTTACAATCAAGAAAGGAATTTATTTAACCCAAGGTTAACATGATTAATCTTAAAGGTTAATACTTATTTCTCCTATATGCTTAAAGGTTAATACTTATTTCTCCTATATGTTAGTTATATTCATTATAAGGGCAGGGAACATGGAGATTTAGCAGCAAACATCAGCCCAACAAATGAAAATCCTTTCACCAATGTTCCCCTTAAGATCTATTTAGTCTTAAGATAGTGATAAAGTTACATTTTTACAAAGCAAGGACACAGTGATTTGTAACAAAGTAGTGATCTATTACAAAAGAGAAAATTCATTAACTCAAAAAGTCTAGTATTGCTAACCTTAAAAACTACTATATTTCCTTTTCTATATTCTAAATACATTGATTAATATATTCCCAGGTACCTAAGGATATGGAGGCCTGGCGGCAATCATTGACTCAACAATGAGAAAAGCCCTATGCTAATCAAGACTTTCAAAATACTCCAAAACTCTCTGTGCTGTTTATGGTTGAGAGGTAGTAAACAATCATGTGCTTAGTGGCAGGAGTATGGATAATCCTGTCACACAAGCTAGTCTGTCAGCAGAGAGGTTTGACCTGAAACACCCTTGTCACACCCAGGGCAGGGAATTAGCAGCAATTATTGGCACAACAAATGAAAAACCCTTCACCAATATAATTCCTAACCAACCCACTATACTAATAATTTCCAACTCCCCAAAAGAATTTGCCTTTAGTAAGTCTAAAACATCTCATGCCTCTCAGGTTGGGAGGCTGTAAACAATCACATGTGGCTGGACAAACCTATACAGGCGGACTAGATAACCTTCAGAGGAGTCCGTAAGCTGAAACACTCTTGTCATGCCCAGGAATTTTTATTGCCTTGGAGCTGCATGTTTACTCCTTCTCCAAGAGAAATGGTTATGGGGGAGAGCATAAAACAGACTGGTTTTGGGGTAGATGCTCGGGAACGGGGGGTTTCCTGAGGCTTGATCACGCCTTTGCATATGCCAAGCCTCCTTCTCATGACCTTTGCCATGGGCGGAGTTCCTCACGCTGGCCGCCGGCAATTTCCCATGAAGTAATGAGACTTTGCCAACTAAGGTCCGTCTAGTCAGGGCTACGGTTTTTCCTGTGGTCATGTATGGATGTGAGAGTTGGACTGTGAAGAGGGCTGAGCGCCGAAGAATTGATGCTTTTGAACTGTGGTGTTGGAGAAGACTCTTGAGAGTCCCTTGGACTGCAAGGAGATTCAACCAGTGCATTCTAAAGGACATAACCCTGGGTGTTCTTTGGAAGGAATGATGCTAAAGCTGAAACCCCAGTACTTTGGCCACCTCATGCGAAGAGTTGACTCATTGGAAAGGACTCTGATGCTGGGAGGGATTGGGGGCAGGAGGAGAAGGGGACGACCGAGGATGAGATGGCTGGATGGCATCACGGACTCGATGGTCGTGAGTCTGAGTGAACTCCAGGAGATGGTGATGAACAGGGAGGCCTGGCGTGCTGCGATTCATGAGGTCACAAAGAGTCGGACATACTGAGTGACAGAACTGAACTGAACTGAATGGGACCAGATGCCATGATCTTCGTTTTCTGAATGTTGAGCTTTAAGCCACCTTTTTCACTCTCCTCTTTCACTTTCATCAAGAGGCTTTTTTGTTCCTCTTCACCATCAGTGGGATAATAATAAGATCAAAGCAGTAGTAAATACTGGAAGTATTTTCATTAAACTCCGCTGGCATTTCCACACAAGCCAGTCACACTACTTTTTTGCCCATCAGTCATAATCTGTATATTCCCATTGGAAGGCATAGCTCAAAGATTCCAAAATAATCACTCTACTTTTTGCCACAGGAAAAGTACGTAGAAAATTCTCACACTGAAATCCCACTGATGCTACAAAATTTCTAAATGGAGAAAAAGATTTGAAAAAGTCACGCCCCCGGTACCTTCAATAATCTTCTTTCTTATGGTCTTGTTATTCACAGGTCAGAAGCTGAAGTTCATAACTATAAACATGATGAATTTCATGAAAGTCAAGCAGGACACAGTGGTAAGGGACATGCATGAGTCATGAGATTCAGGTTTAAACTCAGGCTCTGTCCTTGACTGGAAGGTTTACCTGAGTTTGTCACTTAGAACTCTTTGAGTGTCAGTATACTCGCTAATAAAATAACTGAAAAAAAAAAAAAAGAAAGAAAGAAAAAACCTGTTGTGAACATCTTTGCAGCTTCTAAGAACAAAGAAACATTGAAAGTAAACACATGTTTCTGGTGCGGTTGTTACTTCTGGTGCATATAGATTAATTTACTAATTTCAATCCTACTCTACAGTCACTGATTCCAGCTGCAGATGACCCTGGTGCTTGGGGGTCTGCAGGGACTCAACCCTGACCTTGGTCAAAGCCTAGTCAAAAGGCTATAATGCCTAGAGTTAAGAGTGCTTTCTCTGGGCTTGAGGACTCAGTGAAACTACATGCCCTACAGTCCTGATTCGGGCATGAGGCAGAATGGTTAGCTTTAGGGCAGAATGCACGAGAGTGGCTACTAACATAAAGTCATTCCCACCTGAGTATGGAAGCTAGATAGTATAACTGATTTTTTAGGTATTCTAGGAACTTCAGAAACATTCAGTTGGCTTCTAATTGGAAATGGGACCCTGGTTAAAATTCAAGAGAGAGTGAGCAAGGAATAAACAGAGAATGGGACTATGGTAATGTAAACAAGAGAGGTGGGGAACTTTAAAAAAAAGATACTCTTTTTAAATTTATAAAGAAAAATGACCAAATGATCAGTCTCTACATAGAAATTATAATACTGACACAAACAAGATTTTAAAAGACTAAACAGATTCAAAATGATGAAGGGAGGTGATAAAAAAGGTTATTGCAGATTTTCATCCGAGTAAGATGGTGTGTGCACTCAGTCTGATCCAACTCTTTGCTACCCCTTGGATCCTCTGTCTATGGGATTTTCTAGGCAAGAATACTGAAGTGGGTTGCCACTTCCCCCTCCAGAGCATCTTCCCTACCCAGGGATTGAACCCACATCTCCTGCATTGCAGGTGGATTCTTTACCACTGAGCCATCAGGGAAGCCGTGGTAAGATGATAAGAAGCCATGATAACTTATCATATATTTCTCATATTAATACTATATTAACTGTTTTGCAATATTAACAAATTTGCAAATCTTTCAAAATCATTTAGAAAATTAATGTTATTCTGATGACAAAATCAGAAAATAGAGAAGAAAATACAGTCTTTAAATCAATGCAAATAGCAACACAATTATGAGAAATTTGACTCAAAGTCAGTGTTCACAGGGATAGATACTACCAATTTGTTGTAAGGATTTGTAAAGGATGTAGGATTCCATACACCAGTTGTCATATCTCATGATAACTAGCACAATTTTGGCACATGAAGGGGCTTAGAAAACATTCCTTTACTTACCATACTGAAGTGAATAAATGTAGAGTTGACAAATAGTGTCTACAATGGACCTCTAGTTCTACAGAAGTCAGTCCCTAAATATGAGTGTCTTTGTGCTCTGGTTCTAAGGCGAGAGGTTAAAGAGGACCACAGGTTCTCACAGAATTGTCAAAACCAGGGAAGGTGGTTCAAGAAACTGGAAAAAAAATGGTCCTAAGATAAGATTTCAGGTGACTCTACATACAGGTAAAGGGAATGGGAATAGGGGGCCAGGATTACTCTAAGAACCAGGTCTTAAAGGGCAGATCCAACACTGCCAAGAAGTTTCAATAATATTAAAAAAAAAAAAAAAAAGTCCTCAGCACAGTCTTAGTGGGCCAGATTTAGTATTAACTAAATGTATTTTAAATTGTAGACTGTAGTTGTTTTTGTCAATTTAACTGAGAAAATCTATGAAGAGTTGCTTTGCTATTATAGTCTGACTATGGTTCAGCTACTCTGGAAGAAGTTGTATTAAGAAACAGAGAAGGGTATGGTGGGACCTATCAAAGCCACTCACTTCACTCCATGGTTTGCAGGTTTGTCATATTTGCATGAGAAATTTACATGAGCAATACAGATCCTTTCAAGAAATAAAGATCTGAAACCATTGAACAGTATTGAGAAACACAAGAAAATTTTAATCAAGATCCAGTAGCGAGAGAGAGCAACAAGTTACCTGGGAATTAAATATCTAGAGGAAAACAGAATCTATCTAGTGACCAAGACTCAAAACAAACAGCTAAATATTGTTGAGGAAATAAAACTATGCATTCCACATATCCTAAATTGGAGTTTGCAAGCCTCTTAGTACATCTGATGCTATATTTTGCTTATGATATATTCCAAGCATGTGAGTGCTAATGATGACAACTGTGACCTCAGAAACCCAGAGTGGGACATCAAGACAGGGAATCTGGGAGTCTAAACAGCATTTGTTATTGTTGCTTGGTTGGTCGCTCAGTCATGTCTGACTCTTTGCAACCCCATGGACTGCAGCATGCCAGGCTTTCCTGTCCTTCACCTGGATTGTGCTCAAACTCATGTCCATTGAATCGGTGATGTCATCCAACCGTCTCATCCTCTATCATCCACGTTTCCTCCTACCAATCTTTCCCAGCATCAGGGTCTTTTCTGATGACTCAGCTCTTCACATCAGGTGGCTAAAGTATTGGAGCTTCATCATTAGTCCTTTCAATAAATATTCAGGATGGATTTCTTTTAAGATTGACTAGTTTGATCTCCTTGATGTCCAAGGGACTCTCAAGAGTCTTCTCCAACACCACAATCCAAAAGCATCAATTATTTGGTGCTCAGTCTTCTTTATGGTCCAACTCTCATATCCATACATGACTACTGGAAAAACCATAGTTTTGACTAGACAGACCTTTGCTGACATAGTAATGTCTCTGCTTTTTAATATGCTGCCTAGGTTTTTCAAAGTTGTTTTTTTTTTTTTTTTTCTCCAAAAACAAGTGTCTTTTCATTTCATGATGGCAGTCACCATCTGCAGCAGTTTTGGAGACCAAGAAAATAAAGTCTGTCACAGTTTCCATTGTCTCCCCATCTATTTGCCATAAAGTGATAGGACCAGATGCTATGATTTTAGTTTTCTTGAATGTTGAGTTTTAAGCCAGCCTTTTCACTCTCCTCTTTCACTTTCAACAAGAGGTTCTTTAGAGCCTCTTCACTTTCTGCTATAAGGGTGGTGTCATCAATATATCTGAAGTCATTGATATTTTCCCTAGCAATCTTGATTCCAGCTTGTGCTTCATCTTGCCCAGCATTTCACCTAATGTACATTGCATATAAGTTAAATAAAGAAGCAAGGTGACAACATTCAACCTTGATGTATGCCTTTCCCAGTTTGAAACCAGTCCATCGTTCCATGTTCAGTTCTAACTATTGCTTCTTGACCTGCATACAGATTTCTCAGGAGGCAGGTCAGGTGGTCTGGTATTCCCATCTCTTAGAATTTGCCACAGTTCATTGTGATCTACACAGTCAAAGGCTTTAGTGTAGGCAATGAAGCAGAAATAGATGTTTTTCTGGAATTCTCTTGCTTTTTCTATGATCTAACAGATGTTGACAATTTGATCTCTGGTTCCTCTGCCTTTTCTAAATCCAGCTGAACATTTGGAAGTTCTCGGTTCATGTACTGCTGAAGCCTCACTTGGAGAATTTTGAGCATTACTTTGCTAGCATGTGAGATGAGTGCAGTTGTGTGGTAGTTTGAACATTCATTGGCATTGCCTTTCGTTGGGTTTGGAATGAAAACTGACCTTTTCCAGTCCTGGAGCCACTGCTGAGTTTTCCAAATTTGCTGGCATATTGAGTGCAGCACTTTAACAGTATTATCTTTTAAGATTTGAAATAGCTCAACAGAAATTCCATCACCTCCTCTAGCTTTGTTCATAGTGATACTTCCTAAGACCCACTTGACTTCACATTCCAGGATGTCTGGCTCTAGATGAGTAATCACACCATCATGGTTATCTGGGTCATTAAAATCTCTTTTGTAAAGTCCCTCTGTGTATTCTTGCGACCTTTTCTTAATACCTTCTGCTTCTGTTAAGTCCATATCATTTCTGTCCTTTATTGTGCCCATCTTTGCATTAAATATTCCCTTTGGCATTTCTTGAAGAGATCTTTCTAGTCTTTCCCATTCTATTGCTTTCCTCTATTTCTTTCACTGATCTCTTAAGAAGGCTTTCTTATCTCTCCTTGCTATTCTTTGAAACTCTGAATTCTGATGAGTATGTCTTTCCTTTTCTCCTTTGCCTTTCGCTTCTCTTTTTTTCTCAGCTATTTGTAAGGCCTCCTCGGGCAGCCATTCTGCCTTTTTGTACTTCTTCTTCTTGGAGACGGTTTTGGTCACTGCCTCCTGTACAATGTTATAAACCTTCATCCATCATTCTTCAGCCACTCTGTCTATCAGATCATATCCTTTGAAGTTATTTGTCACTTCCACTGCATAATTGCAAGGGATTTGATTTAGGTCGTACCTGACTGGCCTAGTGGTTTTCCCTACTTTATTCAATTCAAGTCTGAATTTTGCAATAAGGAGTTTACGATCTGAGCCACAGTCAGCTCCCAGTTTTGTTTTTGCTGACTATATATTGCTTCTCCATTTTGCCTGTAAAAAATATAATTATCTGATTTTGGTATTGACCATCTGGTGATGTCCATGTGTAGAGTCATCTCTCGTGTTGTTGGAAGAAAGTGTTTGCTATGACCAGTGCATTCTCTTGGCAAAATTCTGTTAGCCTTTGTGCTGCTTCATTTTGTATTCCAAGGCCAAACTTGCCTGTTGCTCCAGGTATCTCTTGACTTCCTACTTTTGCATTCCAATCCCCTATGATGAAAAGAACATCAGTTTTTGGTGTTAGTTCTTGAAGATCTGGTAGGTCTTCATAGACCCATTCAACTTTAGCTTATTTGTACCAGTGGTTGGGGCATAGACTTGGATTACTGTCATATTGAGTGGTTTGTCTTGGAAACGAACAAAGATCATTCTGTCATTTTTGAGATTGCACCCAAGTATTTCATTCTGGACTCTTTTGTTGACTGTGATGGCTACTCCATTTCTTCTAAGGGATTCTTACCCACAGTTGTGTATGTAATGGTCATCTTTATTAAATTTGCCCATTCCGGTCCATTTTAGTTCACTGATTCCTAAAATGTCGATGTTCACTCTTGCCATCTCCTGTTTGACCACTTCCAATTTACTTTGATTCATGGACCTAACACTTCAGGTTCCTAAGCAACATTGTCCTTTATAACATCAGACTACTTTTACCACCAGACACACTCACACTTTGGCTCAGCTTCTTCATTCCTTCTGGAGCTATTTCTCCACTCTTCTCCAGTTGCATATTGGGCACCTACCAACCAGAGGAGTTCGTCTTTCAGTGTCATATCTTTTTGTCTTTTCATACTGTTCATGGGGTTTTCAAGGCAAGAATGCTGAAGTGTTTTGCCATTCCCTTCTCCAGTGGACCACGTTTTGTCAGAACTCTCCAAAAGGACTCATCAAAGGTTTCCTTGCTGGCAACTCAACAGTGTCTCCTTGTGGCTATTAACCAGAATAGCAACACTGGAGTGATTCCACTTAAGTCTGCTTGGTGTTTGAAAGGAGATTGACAACTTTGAAATCAAAATTTCTGGGATCTCCAACAGTAGGGGAAGGACTGTGGATGGCTTAAAGAAGAAAATACTGTACTTCATGATCATAAGCCAATGGGAATTTTAACGATTCATTTAAAAAATAAAAGATATATATGACAATTTATACTCTGATTTCCTTTTCTCCTTTGACATTGAAAAGTCAATATCAAATCAATGACATGAGTCAAGTATTCATAAATAGAATATATCTCAGCATTTTATAAGTGTTACATTAGCAATATTTGACTAGAGGCACATAAAAATAGCATTTATTCATTTTTCAACTAAAAAAATATTTATCAAGTGCCATATGTGTGATTCACAAAATAGTGGTTAGTACAGTTACCAAGAAAAAAGCTACTTTAAGAAAGCTTATGTTCAAAACAGCCCATGACTTATTATTTCCAACCTTGCCAATTAGGCAATTAAGCAAAATAATAAATTCCTAATGATCATTTAATTAATAGTGGCCAGAGTCAAGAGCGAGTTAAGCACATCTGCTACATAAATAAATCTGCTTTTCCTATTACATTTTTGAAGAGTGAGTTGAATTGTTAGACTTCAACTGGATAGTTTTGCAGTTTTGTGGACTTTTTCATGGTCTATATTATAAATAGCAAAGGCAGACCACTGTATAACCCAACATATAGTGAATTGCTCAGTGTAAGTAAAGTTGATTTCTCCATCAAAGATATCACAGTAACTTAACACACTTACTAATTAAAGTTTATTCTCATCCACATACCATTCCAATACGTGTGGGCTTTGTTTCACATCAGCATTTACAGACCCATGCTTCTTTGATTAGTTGACTCCTTTATGTTCTAATCCCTTACAGACTGCCACTGGTGCCTCTGAATATGTCAGGCAAATAAACGGGGAGAATGAGCAGGATTTTGTAAGATATTTTAGGGATTCAATTTAAGAGAGATTTACACCATTTTTTCTGTCATTCCCTTGGCCAGAATCTTTACATAAATCTAGCTGGAGAGGGCTGGTGATTAAATATTTATTTCTTAAGAGAAATAAGGTCAAACTAGTCAATCCTAAAGGAAATCAACCCTGAATATTCATTGGAAGGACTGATGCTGAAGTTCCAATATTTTGGCCACCTGTTTCAAAGAGCAGACTCATTGGAAAAGAGTGTGAGGCTGGGAAAGCTTGAGGGGGAGAGGAGAATGGGGCAGCAGAGCATGAGTTGGTTGGATGGGATTACTGATTCAATGAATAGGGATTTGAGTGGACTCTGGGAGATGGTGGAGGACAAGAAAGCCTAGTGTGCTGTACTCCATGGAGTTCCAAAGAGTTAGATGTTATTTAGCCACAAAGAGTTAGTTAGTGACTGAATAACAATAAGAAAAGTGATATGAGAGACCCTCACATGTAAAGCATATATAATCTCTTCCCAAATGAGACTACCAGAACCCTCACCTAGGCACTGTATCCTCAAAGAGTCCAAGGTCTCCAGGGGTGTGTGGTCATCTCCATCAAGTCCTGATATAGTCCCTCTTGGATGAGTCATCTTCCTCCTCCTACCATATATCTAATAGTGGAGCATAAACCAAAAAGATTCCCAGTTGAACTGAAGCATGGAATACATTTAGCAGGAACTTGTCAGTGGTAATTCTGAAGTACTTTGGGGCAGGCACTGCAATACTTTTATCTCCTAACAGTTGGGTAAGTTCTCTTGACCTCCCACTTTATATCATTCTGGGAGAAACTCTCCTGGCCATTGCTTTCCATGTCCTTTTTCTGCATCTGTGGGGTTGTGTCTTCTTTAATGTTTCCCCACTGCCTTATATGAAGCAGGCAGTGGAAAATGTGACTTATTTGGCAGATATTGCATTTGGAGACTGTTTTGTGTCTGTCAAGTATTAAAATCAATGACTGTTTTAATTTTTTTTTTTTTTACTTTACAATACTGTATTGGTTTTGCCATACATCAACATGAATCCGCCATGGGTGTACATAAGTTCCCACTCCTGAACTCCCCTCCCATCTCCCTCCCCATACCATCCCTCTGGGTTATCCCAGTGCACCAGCCCCAAGCATCCTGTATCCTGCATTGAACCTAGACTGGTGCCTTGTTTCTTATGTGATATTATACATGTTTCAATGCCATTCTCCCAAATCATCCCACCCTCTCCCTCTCCCACGGAGTCAAAAATCTATTCTATACATCTGTGTCTCTTTTGCTGTCTCGCATACAGGGTTATTGTTACCATCTTTCTAAATTCCATATATATGTGTTAGTATACTGTATTGGTGTTTTTCTTTCTGGCTTACTTCACCCTGTATAATAGGCTCCAGTTTCATCCACCTCATTAGAACTGATTCAAATGTATTCTTTTTGATGGCTGAGTAATACTCCATTGTGTTTTAATTTTTAATCAAAAACTATTTAAAAGTCTAGATCATGTTCCTTTAGCAATGAATCCCCTTAAAAATTTAACAAGATTTTTCTTAAGTAAACTTTCTTTCCTTTTTTATGTATTTTTCTTTCCCCAAGCAACTGCTTTTATACATAATGGTGTCTATCTAAGGCTATCAGACTTGAGAGGACAGTGATTCACATAATCTAGTCTTTTCTCAGGGTCATTTTCTATGAGTCTTTGCTACTCAAAGACATTCTAAATCTTTCTCTTAACCTTTGACTTCCCAAGTACTCGGAACATTCTTCAAGACTTTATATTTGCAAACTTTATCTATCGTGGTCTTCTTGGAAACCAGTTAACTTTCTGTTAAGCTCATTTATTACTCATAACAACTTATCAAATTAAATCAACAACTGCAAACAAACACTATTATTTTGAATTCTTTAAACCTTTCCCCTAGAATTACCAACTTGTGTGTGTGTGTGTGTTCAGTCAGGCATGTCACTCAGGCATGTTCAACTCTTTGTACCCCATGGACTGTGGCCCAACAGGCTTCTCTGTCTATGGTATTTTCCAGGCAAGGATACTGGAGTGGATTGCCAGTTCCTTCTCCAGGATATCTTCCCAACCCAGGGATCAAATCCGTGTCTTTTCCACCTCCCCTGTACTGACCAGCAGATTCTTTACCACTGCACCATAACTTGACAGCTGACAAAACAAACAATTCCAATTTACCAGTGAATTAGCACAATGCAATTTTATACTTTTTAATGACATCGAATTCAGTGTATGTAAAAGGTGAAAATGATTCCTTCCAATCATTCAGGGTCCTAGCCTTGTTCACTGTGTGGTTCCACTACTTTCTATGGGTTTGTGTCTTCCAGTGAATTATCTGCAATGAGCCAGAGGAGGAGGAAGAGATAGAATGCAGAGGACATCAAGGAGGTTGTAAAAGCCATTCCTGGAAGAGGTGCATGCGATTCCCTTGGCCAGACTTAGTCATAAAGCCCCACACAACTGCAAGTATGAGCTTCCCAGTTTGCTCAGTGGGTAAAGAATCTTCCTATAATGCAGGAGACACAGGACCCAAGGGTTCAATCCCTGGGTCAGGGAGATCCCCTAGAGGAGGGCATGGCAACCCACTCCAGTATTCTTGCCTGGAGTATCCCATGGACAGAGGAGCTTGGTGGGCTATAGTCCATAGGGTTGCAAAGAGTCAGATGCAACTGAGCACACGTGCAACGGCAAGTATGCCTGGAAAATGTAAATTTACTTGTATTTATGAAGAAAACGAACTCTGCTTGGAAAAGTTAGCCTTGTCTCTGTCATTTATATACACTGATTGCCAAGCTAAAATCCAACCATGGCGTGAAAATGATGAGAAGCGGTAGGAGAACCTCCAATATGTCTATGGCTCTTCTGGTCTCACTGAGACACTGTCTGTCCTACAGCCTGATCTACTTCTTGATTACTTTTTCCAGATGCTTCATTAAATAATCCCCCATGTTTATTTTAGACAAAAGAGAGAGAAGCAGAGGGACACATTTAGATCCCTTGCGTGTTTTCCCATCATCCCCTTCACCTGTGGTAGGAAGAAAGAGAAGGCACCCGGTGGAGTATGGGTAAACTGCATGTCACAGACGGAAGTTCAACAGACTGGGTACCGGGATTTGAATTCCTCCCCAGACCCAGCCCCCAGCCCAGGACCATCTAAATATTCTCCGGAGACCTGCTTTGCCATTTTACCAGGGGGACATCAGGAGTTCAACCTTTAATTCAAACAAATGAGGATTCTATTTGGGTTGACACAGTTTGTTGTCTGTCAGACACTATTGTTGGGATATAATTGGGAAGGGGCACTAGAGGAGTTAATATCTAAGGCAGACAGAACTTGATGGATTTCCTCAACAAAATAATTGAATTTGCATTTGCTTGGATGTTTATAATAGAATTAAGAACTGTGTCCTATTTGAGAATTAGGCTGAGAGTTTCCCAAAACCTGAGCTAACTCCTGTAAAAGTAAATATTGATTTGTCTGTAGATTGAGCCAAAAGGTGGGGGAGGGGATGTTATTTATGGGTCTGAGTATCTTGTTTCCTCACAGCTGAGGTGAAAGCAGGCTGCCTGACTTTAGGTACTCTGCTGACTTAAGAGATGTGAAAGTATTGTACATTTATCCAGACAACTAATATCAGTGAGAAGATATTTCTGAGATTTTTTTTTTTCCTGTTGTGGGATAATACTGCCTTGCTTAGTGTCATCACTTCATATTCCTTTTGCACCAATTTTCTTTTCTTAGAGAAAACGACTGCTTAGTTCACCAAATAATACACATGTTATATTGATCACCATGGCTGATTCTTCCTATGCTCTACTGAGTGACAGATTGGTCAGTATGCCATATACTCTTAAGAAATAACTTCCTGACATTCACTTTCAGTGTAAAAAACCCTGGATTTTAAGTGTGAAAACCAGGTTTAATATTCTGGATAAGCTAAGCTATTGCCAGCTACACAAAATAAGCAATTACTTTATTTTATTTTATTTTATTTTTTTAAGCAATTACTTTAAACTCCCCATATTTCTGTTTCATTGCCTGAAAGTGAAGTCGCTCAGTCGTGTCCGACTCTTTGCGACCCCATGGACTGTAGCCTATCAGGCTCCTCCGTCCATAGGGTTTTCCAGGTAAGAGTGCTGGAGTGGATTGCCATTTCCTTCTCCAGGGGATCTTCCCGACCCAGGAACTGAACCCTGGTCTCCCACATTGCAGGCAGATGCTTTACCGTCTGAGCCACCAGGGAAGCCCTTTCATTGTCTAAAACACTGAAAAGAGTAATTATTTTACTGACTTTCTTCATTCAATTATATATGCATGTAAAAACATTAATTCACTATCTTTGTGCTTTTTTCTTTCTTATAAACTGTCTTCCTTCCCCTCCCTCCCTGTCTTTTTCTTCTCTTCTTTTGTTATTTTCCATATCTCCTTTCCTCTCTATTTCACCCATTTTCTCCTTTATTCTCTCCTCCTTTGTTTCATAAGAATCTCAGGTAAATTATTCTGCTCTTGACTGTGACCCCAAGACTATCTTGGTTTTTTCATACTCTCTTCCTCCAAAGTGGGTCACCATTAAAACATACTTTCAAAATCAATCAATTACTTTGGATAATCTAGTACGTGTTTTGAACTCAGGTAGATAAAGTACAGGTAACCAGCTTAATTATCTGCCCAGCTAAATCCAGAAGGAGAGAAAATAATTACATGAATAAAGCTAACAAAATTTTAGAGGGCAGACATTTGCTACTTAGTGTCATTTTCTCATGTTGCACACTGAAGGTTATTTCACACCATTATAAGAGGAAATGAGTCCTTCCTCCCTGTAAAGAACATTTCTGACTTCCTGGCCCCCACAGTTGCCCACAGTCCAAGCCGCTTGGAGGCCCCTGCTCCTTTGATTACCAAGGATGTAACTTTGTCATCTCCCTCCGAGGGTAATTTATTCAGTTCCTTCCCCACTGGTGCAACTATAGAAATTTTTCCCAAGAAAATTCTCATCACTCAGCTTTCTTACCCTTCTTTGCTCGGGGTGTTTTTCCTTTATTCAGACTCCCCAAGAGCCTTTGATCTCTCTCACTCTGTACACAGTGTTGAATTAAGTCTTTGACAATATACTCTCCTGGGAAATAGACTATAGGCCCTCAGGGTCCAGGTGTCTAACAAGGGCACCAACCATTGAAAGAAATGGGGATGGAAGGAGCACAGAGGAGCCAGAGGCCATAAAATCAGCCTCTAGGGCCTTTGAAGAGGCCAGTTCAGGTGCTTTTTCCAACAACCAGAAATAGAGGCAGTGCAAACTTTGGAAGCTGGTAAGTCCTAGTTGAGGCCAGGAAAATTGTAAGGAAGGAGACAATGAAGAAAGGTGAGTCCTGGAGCCTGGAATGAAAAGGAGATGAAATCTTTCAATAGGGCCTGATATAGATGTCGACTTTGCCAACACACTTAGATCCTGTGGCCATACAAAGTTGTTGACCCCAAACAACTGTAGACTCAAAGCCCTCATCCATATCACGGCTAGAAGACCAAGGTGGTGTGCCTGGCTGGGTCAGGACCTTCCTTTCTTCTCTTGTCTTAAACCCATCTGTGAGTCAAAGTGATCACTCTGTTTCTAGGCAATCATAGCTAGGTTCAGACTTTCTGTTTTCATTTGGCTTATTTAAGACTTATCTGTCCTTTCCAGACTCTCATCATTTCATGGTCAGGGATCATGTCTTGTTCTTTAGCACTTGGAATAAGGAACCATTATGACCACTCCTTTGTAAATATCAGTCTGTGTGCGTAACTAATGGAATTAGTGGAGTAATTAATGAAATTGGAGTATTGAAGATCAAAGCAATGCCACAGATGGCCAACAAGTCCTCATTTCTCATATTAAGAGGCTTGAGTTTCATTGAGGAGAATATGTATATAGAGAAAAAATGTTCCCAGCTATTGAGGAATTTAAAAGGATTCTAAGATGGGACTGAAAGTATATTGCTATACTATATCAGTGTTATATGAGGTCTGAAAAGGACATTTCTTCCCTGTGTCTGTTAAAAGACTTTTGATGATGTTCTTGACTCAAGTTTCTCTGTGCCTTCAGTCTTCCTTACACTAAATCTAGGTGTCCTTCTCACCCCTCAAATATTAATATATCCTTCCTTCTCCAGCTACCTGCCTGTGTTCAGAATTGGGATCACTTTTCCTTTGGACTCTTCAGGATTCTCTAAAAGGCTGGTGTGCAATTCTCCTTTGTCCCATCTGTAGCATGGCACTTCCCTGTGTCAAATTCTCTGTTGATTCCTTAGGATGTACCTGACGATGCCTACTGCCAGGTGGGCTGTGAATGGCTGCATATGCTCCTGCTCACATTTAAACCTTGTCTCCTGAAACTCTGCTCACCTACCTCTTCCCCCTCAAAGACCTTAGGATCTACTGGCCCCTAATACCTCATCATTAATCATTACTGAACATCCAACTAGGCAGACCTTTCTTCTCTTGCCATTGCCTACAAGAGTAACCCTCCCCTCTCCCCAGATGAATTTAACCATTTTATGTGTCCTTCTCAGATGCTTTAAGCTTGTTATGTCCCTGGGCTAATAGGATCTCAGGAAATAATCCTTTCTGTCCCCACAACAACAGCAAAGCTAAGTGTCATTTATCTGTTTCACATATGAGAAAATCAGGTACCAAAGAGTGTAAATAGCCTTCAGGGTCATATAATGAGTATAAGAGCCAGAGTTGGAACTCAGATTTTCAACTACAGAACATTGCTTCATTCACCTGCACTTTTGTCTCTTTCCCACTGCTTGTAAGATCATTTTTACTATAACCACAATCATAAGATGTGTTATATATGTTTATAAGTCAAGTTTTCTCTATTAGTTAATCTCCCTGAAAATAATCATTTTTACTTAATCCACGTTATACATCTGTATGCCAAACAAGATCAGATCTGAAAAGGCACTGATCATTTTCTTGACTTTTCAAATAGTTTGAGTCACTCTGAGAATCTAGAACTTGATTAATGAGAAGGAGAAGGCTTTTTAGAAGAGATAGGTATGTTTTCTATCCTCCTTATTTCTCTTATTCATACTGAGAATAATTTCTCTAATCGCAAATGGAAATACAAAAAGAGACACAGATGTATAGAACAGATTTTTGGACTCTGTGGGAGAGGGAGAATGTGGGATGATTTGGGAGAATGGCATTGAAACATGTATAATATCATGTAAGACACGAATTGCCAGTCTAGGTTCGATGCAGGATACAGGATGCTTGGGGCTGGTGCACTGGGATGACCCAGAGAAAGGGTATAGGAAGGGAGGTGCGAGGAGGGTTCAGGATTGGGAACTCATGTACACCCGTGATGGATTCATGTTGATGTATGGCAAAACCAATACAGTATTGTAAAGTAAAATAAAGTAAAATTAAAAAATAAAACAAATGGAAATACAGAACTGAGCTAATACATAGCTGTCCCTACCCCAGATTTGACCCTTGAGCCCCCGAATCTTTAGTTTCCTAAAGCCCTACACTGAGTAGAAAGTTGTGTTTGTTTATTGCATAGTCTGTATTTGGAACGTCTAGGATATTGAAAGTGAAATTCTTTGGATCAAGAAAAACCCTTCATTTCCGTCTCTGGCAGCCAGCATCTGATACCTTCTCATACACACTCCACTCTCCTGGAGGGGGTGGGTCAGGTGGGATCCATGAGCAGCATCAGTAGCCCCAAGTCTACTGAGTGTATGTCTCCTGGGCTGCTTCTCCCATCCCTGCATGACTCCCTGGCTCTTTCCCGGTCTTCAGGTGCTGGAGTCATTGTCGCCACTCTTCTTAGTGCTGGGGAGTCTGCTCTTTGTGTAGCAGTGAGGGAGTTAAGCCAGAACCCAACACCAAGAAAAAAAATCCCAACTAGAATCACAGCAGGTAAATTTTCAGAACACAGATTCCATATGCTGAAATAATTGGATCCTGGTCCCAAGGATTCATGGATAATTTTGCTTACCAGGTAAGTAAGCCCTATTTGAGTTTATATGCTGAAAACTTACTAACTATTGAAAACTTCTATTTCACCTTTGGTAACCTCTTGGTGTACCTTGCAATACTGTCTCTGTCACAAGAACAGGAAATTCGCAGTCTTTTCTAAAGGACTCTTGAAATTTCACAAAGAGAAGCAATAGCAGTTAATCCAGTAAAAGAATTATACCTTGAAGTGAAATCCTCTTTGGAGCTGGACGAAATTGTTGTCCTGGGATGGTGCAAAGGGCTGCTCCACCTCTAATCCAATATTTCCTGAATACTGAAAATAAAGAATCCTTAAGTCAATCCCTGTCCAATTGTATGGAACAGAGGGCTTTGCTCCTTTAGATTCAGCTGAACAGAGCTCTCTTCCTTGTAAACTCTGAGGAAAGGAAAAGCTGAGTTAAGTAATTGTGCTGAATGAGGCTAAATCTTGTACAGGGGCTGAAAGCAAAGGCTCTAGAATCAGATTCCCCGGTTTTCAGTTTGGTTTTGCCACGTGTGTGTGTGTGTGTCTGTGTGTGTGTGTGTCTGTGTGTGTGTTAGTCACTCAGTCATGTCCGACTCTGTGACACCATGAACTGTAGCCCACAAGGCTACTCTGTCCATGGAGTTCTCCAGGCAAGAATGCTGGAGTGGGTTGCCATTCTTTTTTTCAGGGATTGACCCCAAGTCTCCTGAATTACAGGCAGATTCTTTACCATCTGAGCCACCAGGGAATATGGCTTATGTTCTAGCTTTCCAATTTTGATCAAAGTGCTCAGCCTCCCTTTTCTTGTTCCCTTCATTACCTATGAAAATAATAATATTAGTTACTTTTTCATGTTTTTAAAAGAGGAAATGATATAATGCATATAAAGTATTTGGCATGATACCACACGCATGGCAAGTATTTAGTTAAATGTCAGCAATGATTAACAATGATGATGATGACTTGAAATCATCACTGAGGCAGTTTCAGAGCTCTAGGGAAAACCCAAGTTTTACTACAATTATAACATGCACTTCCCATGGTGCTACATTCTGTTCTACATTTTAAGGACTCTGGATTTCCAGTGTGATCAGGATATGCTCCATGGCATCACACAGCAACTACTCCACTCCCCCAGTCTCCGAATTCCTCCTCATCTGCTTCCCTAACTACCAGAGCTGGCAGCACTGGCTGTCCCTGCCCCTCAGTCTCCTCTTTCTCCTGGCCATGGGGGCCAACGCCACCCTCCTGATCACCATCCGGCTGGAGGCCTCTCTGCACGAGCCCATGTACTACCTGCTCAGCCTCCTCTCCCTTCTGGACATGGTGCTCTGTCTCACCGTCATCCCCAAGGTTCTAGCCATCTTCTGGTTTGACCTCAGGTCTATTGGGTTTTTTCCCTGCTTCCTCCAGATGTTCATCATGAACAGTTTCTTGACCATGGAGTCCTGCACATTCATGGTCATGGCCTATGACCGCTATGTGGCCATCTGCAACCCTCTGCATTACCCGTCTCTCATCACTAACCAATCTGTGGCCAGAGCCACCATCTTTGTGGTGGCCCGGAATGCCCTTGCGTCACTCCCAGTTCCGATCCTTTCCTCCCGACTCAGGTACTGTGCGGAGAACATCATCAAGAACTGCATCTGCACTAACCCGTCTGTGTCCAAACTCTCCTGTGATGACATCACCTTCAACCGGCTCTACCAGTTTGTGGCAGGCTGGACCCTACTGGGCTCTGACCTCATCCTTATCATTCTCTCCTACTCTTTTATCCTGAAAGCTGTGCTAAGGATTAAAGCTGAGGGAGCTGCTGCCAAGGCCCTGAGCACCTGTGGTTCCCACTTCATCCTCATCCTCTTCTTCAGCACAGTCCTGCTGGTCCTGGTCATCACTAACGTGGCCAGGAAGAGGATTCCCCCAGACGTCCCCATCCTGCTCAACATCCTGCACCACCTCATCCCCCCAGCTCTGAACCCCATTGTTTATGGTGTGAGAACCAAGGAGATCAAGCAGGGAATCCAGAAACTGCTCAGGAGGTTATAAGGGGTAAAATGTGACAGGCCAAAATTGGGAACAGAAATTGCTAACAGGCAATAATTTCATCGGAAGGACTGATGTTGAAGCTGAAACTCCAACACTTTGGCGACATGATGCAAAGAGCTGACTCATCTGAAAAGACCCTGATGCTGGGAAAGATTGAAGGCAGGAGGAGAAAGGGATGACAGAGGATGATATGGTTGGATGGCATCACCAACTCAACGGACATGAGTCTGAGCAAGCTCCAGGAAGTGGTGACAGAAAGGGAAGCCTGGCATACTCCAGTCCATGGGATTGCAAAGAGTTGGACACAACTGAGTGACTGAACTGAGGTCTCAATTAAGCAGCCTTGGTTATGTTGTTAAATTTCTATCAGATCATTTTGGAATTTGAAATCTAAAAGAGTTAATCAGTTCACCAAGAAAGCTAAAAAGATAAATGGAAACTTTGATACCAGAAGACTTTTCATAAGTTATGTACTATTTATACTAAAAAAAAAAATGCATTGAGGCAACATAAAGGGTTCTGTGCAACTTTCTAAAAGAAAATAACTGTAAAGATAACCTCATATCCTAAGCAAGTAAAGTCTTAAATAATATTGTCTTACATCTGGCCTCTGACTTTCCTTGAGTTCTCTCTAGTTATCTACATACCACAATAACCGTCGAGGTAAATTTTGGACCCAATGAGATCCCAGTAACATCAGGTATCTCCAGCACATAAGCAGGGATCTTACATAACATAGTTTGCTTCTGGCACAGAAATGAAAATGCGGGCCACCAGAATAAATCAGGATATGCTTATGATAGAGAACAGTCCTAAGTGATGGTCGAAAGAACTGGAAAGATCTTGTCAAAATTCTGTCCACCACAACCTGAAAAATGCTTCACAAGGCTTTAATTCCCCTAACACCTCACTTCAGCAGGGTCCCAACCATGAGTCTATCACACTTCCAGTTAGAGGGCACTCCTAGGCAGAGTCCCAGGAGTTTGCAATAGAACTGCGTGGATGTTTGTTTCAGCTGGAGTGAAAATGCTTTACAATGTTATTAGTTTCTGATGCAGAACAAAGTGAATCAGCCATATGTATCCATATATTCCCTCCGTTTTAAGCCTCCATCCCAGCGGCCTCACCCAGCCCTTCTAGGTCATCAGAGAGCAAGGAGCTTAGCTCCCTGCACTATGCAACAGTTTCCCACAAGCTATATATGGTGAGAAGAGTACCCTTGTGTGGGTGTTAAAGTACAGGAGCAGCAGGGACAGGGCACTGAGAGCTTCCGCCACAGCCACTCCTGTACTATCCTGTCCTGTACTTTCTCTGTGTTCACTAGTGCTGACCTGTCACTACTTCTTCATACGGTGGCCTCTCACAATTTTTCTAAGGAAGGATTCAAGACAGGGAGGTATATTACTGCCACTGCAGCTGGTCCCTTCATTCTTCACCTCCTCCTTTACCATTCATTCTAGATTCTGCTCACACTCAATCAGTGTTTAAAAGTCACTACATCTAGCTGCCCCATTGTTCCTCACCTCCTCTTCCCTGATGCAAGCTCCTTGGTGGTCATTAATATGAATCATTAGATTCGCATGTTTTTTGCCAAATCTCATGGGAGTATTCACATACTTCTTCCCCAAAACCTCTTTGCCTCTGATTGTCAAGTCTTGCTAATTCTCTCTGTGTATCAAGTTGATGACCACATGCACTGCTTAAAGCTCTGCCTCCATCTTTGTAGTTCACTCATGACTTAACGCTGTAATGTAACAACATTTTAGCTTGCACAACATAGTAATATTCATTACTAGGCCTGGAACCTCCTTAAGTCCATTGACATGAAGAGAAGGAAAGACAGTCATTTAAATGAGGTAGGCAAAATAAGGTCTGGGACAACTGGCTATATAATTTTTGCCCCTATGGTTGCTCTAACCAGTGGTCCTCAACCAGTTTTGTGGAAGATAATTTTTTCCACAGACTGAGGGTGAGGATGGTTTCAGGAATATTCAAGTGCTTTAAATTTATTGAGCATTTTATTTCTATTATTAGTACATTAGTTCCACCTCATATCATCAGGTGTTAGATCCCAAAGTTTTGGAGACCCCTGACCTAGGCAATTCCCAAAATACAATCCTGTTGGAATGGGCTACTGCTATGCCTATACAACTTTGTTACTTCTTGCTTCATACAATCCAAGCTGTGTTTTGAATGATAGCTTGTTTTCTGCTGCATTCTTTGCTGCAAACTCTATGGGTTTCCTCTGGGACTCTAATATTGTGTCAGAGACTCTACCCAGCTTTGTTTTTACTTACAGTTAACCCCAGGAGCACTTTTGTATCCCCCAAATCATATGTTCTGAGAAGCAGGGCTGCTTGAACCTCAGGTAAAACTTACTGAAGAGTTCTTTCCTGCTCTTCATCCCAATCAAAACAATGAACCTTCAGTCTCATCTAGTAAATAGATCACAAGTCAAATCAGAATCCTTAAGGGTGTTATGAGCTGTCCCCCAGATCCAGAGAGGTTGCTTTCTTAATGGTAGGAGGTCAAGGTAAAATAGTTTGTCCTTTGACACAGGAGTGATGTCTGAGTACATTCCTAACCATTGGAAATGTAAAAATCTCCTTAATGTGGTCAAAATGTCCCTAATGTGGCAAGCTCTTGAACCTTCTGGATCCTCACCTTTCACCATGGTCATATGCATACGCTGTATATCAGAGAATTCAGGGAACTTGACACTTTCTGCTTAGCCACTCAGATTAATATGATTGATCCACATACTGGATCAGTGTGATATGAAGTGTCAAAATGGTCACGGTTCTTTCACGCTACATTGTGACAATAAACAAAAAAAGTCACTGTAGCTTTATAAAAATCCTTATATGTGCACTGTTGCCTACCCCAGGTGAACAAAAACTGCTTTGGATATATTTCAGTGATAGAAATTAACTAAAAGAAAACATCAGCAAGAACAATATCTGCATAGCAAATGCTAGAGATATCTTATTTAAAATTCCTTTTTAGGGATTTCCCTGGAAGTCCAGAGGCTGAGACTTCACACTCCCAATGCAAGGGGCCTGGGTTCAACCCCTGGTCGGGGTTCTAGATCCCATATGCCGCAACGGAAAATTTGCACTTCACAACGAAAACACCTTGTAGGCTACAATGAAGATGGAAAGTCCCACATGCCACAACTAACACCTGGCACAGATAAATAAATACCTAAATAAATAAAAAAATTTTAAGTCCCCTTTATTAAAGATGTCACATCTGACACTACAGTTGTTTGTTTACTTTGGGCCATCTTTATCTGCCAGAAGCCATGGTTTATTCAGGGACTATGCTAGTGAACTAAAGTGGGACAAGTCTGTGGTTACTGCCTTGCATCCCTTGCTCTTTGTGCCCTTCCACCAGGGATGCAGGACTGATTATGATTAATTACATTGATCATGATGAAAGAAGCTGTAGTTTCAAGGGCAATACAGGATGCACTAAGTTATTGCCGTGGACAACTGGGACCCAGTCCCAACTGGGGGGCTCATGAGAGATTGATTACAAATTCTTTCAGGTTATTCAGTTGAGGGCAAGAAAGCTGGAGTATCCAACGTCCATCAGTCATTGTCTGAGGATTTTTCTTGTAGAGATTGACCACTCTGCACTTCCTGTTTGCACTGGGCTCAAGCCAAGATGCTCTTGAGACCAGAAAATGTAGTCCATCAAAGATTCACAGGTAATTTTGAGAGAAAGGTATTGGTCTATGAGAGAGGGGTGAACATCAAACAGCAGAGTCTTCCATTTGAGCCAAACAAAGCTAGTCCCTGCCATGCCTCTTTTCTGATGTGCAGCCTCACCTCAAGTTGAAAGTGCAAATGAAAGTGAAAGTGTTAGTCTCTCAGTCGGTTCAGTTCAGTTCAGTCGCTCAGTCGTGTCCGACTCTGTGACCCCATGAATCGCAGCATGCCAGGCCTCCCTGTCCATCACCATCCTCTGGAGTTCACTCAAACTCACGTCCATCAAGTTGGTGATGCCATCCAGCCATTTCATTCTCTGTCGTCCCCTTTTCTCCTGCCCCCAATCTGTCCCAGCATCAGAGTCTTTTCCAAAGAGTCAACTCTTCACATGAGGTGGCCAAAGTACTGGAGTTTCAGCTTCAGCATCATTCCTTCCAGAGAACACCCAGGGCTGATCTCTTTCAGAGATCTCCTTGCAGTCCAAGGGACTCTCAAGAGTCTTCTCCAACACCACAGTTCAAAAGCATCAATTCTTCAGTGCTCAGCCTTCTTCACAGTCCAACTCTCATATCCATACATGACCACTGGAAAAATCATAGCCTTGACTAGACAGAACTTTGTTGGCAAAGTAATGTCTCTGCTTTTCAATATGCTATCAAGGTTGGTCATAACTTTTCTTCCAAGGAATAAGGATCTTTTAATTTCATGACTGCAATCACCATCTGCAGTGATTTTTGGATCCCAAAAAAATACAGTCTGACACTGTTTCCACTGTTTCCCCATCTAGTTCCCATGAAGTGATGGGACCAGATGCCATGATCTTCTTTTTCTGAATGTTGAGCTTTAAGCCAACTTTTTCACCTTCCTCTTTCACTTTCATCAAGAAGCTTTTTAGTTCTTCTTCACTTTCTGCCATAAGGGTGGTGTCATCTGCGTATCTGAGGTTCTTGATTTTCTCCCAACAATCTTGATTCCAGCTTGTGCTTCTTCCAGCCCAGCGTTTCTCATGATGTACTCTGCATAGAAGTTAAATAAGCAGGGTGACAATATACAGCCTTGACGTACTCCTTTTCCTATTTGGAACCAGTCTGTTGTTCCATGTCCAGTTCTAACTGTTGCTTCCTGACTTGCCTACAGGTTTCTCAAGAGGCAGGTCAGGTAGTCTGGTATTCCCATCTCTTTCAGAATCTTCCACAGTTTATTGTGATCCACACAGTCACAGGCTTTGGCATAGTCAATAAAGCAGAAATAGTTGTGTGTCTGGAACTCTCTTGCTTTTTTAATGACCCAGCGGATGTTGGCAACTTGATCTCTGGTTCCTCTGCCTTTTCTAAAATCAGCTTGAACATCTGGAAGTTCACGGTTCACATATTGCTGAAGCCTGGCTTGGAGAATTTTGAGCATTACTTTACTGGCATGTGAGATGAGTGCAATTGTGTGGTAGTATGAGCATTCTTTGACATTGCCTTTCTTTGGGATTGGAATGAAAGCTGAGCTTTTCCAGTCCTGTGGCCACTGCTGAGTTTTCCAAATTTGCTGGCAAATTGAGTGCAGCACTTTCACAGCATCATCTCTCAGGATTTGAAATAGCTCCACTGGTATTCCGTCACCTCCACTAGCTTTGTTCATAGTGAGGCTTTCTAAGGCCCATTTGACTTCACATTCCAGGATGTCTGGCTCTAGCTGAGTAATCACACCATCGTGATTTTGTGAACCCATGGACTATAGCCCACCAGGCTTCTCTGTCCATGGCATTCTCCAGGAAAGAATATTAGAGTAGGGTGGCCATTCCCTTCTCCAAGGGATCTTTCTAGCCCAGGGGTTGAACCTGGGTCTCTCACACTGCAAGCAGATTCTTTATCATCTGAGCCAGCAGGGAAGCCCCTTACTCAGGTTACTTACACAAATTTTTTAAATGCCTGGCACTGAATTGCTGGATCTCTGTGACAAAGTCTTTGCAAATCTGGGTGACAAAGCTGAGAATGACAGAATACTAGTGTATAGGATGCAAAGAATATTTTTTATTCTAAGACTTCTAATCATCCATTTCCATTTTGGGTATGAAAATGCCCAGTTCTAAAAAAAAATAATGGTGATAGTATGTTATAATATTTTAATGATTAACTTTCAAATTGGCTTTCTTCATTTGTGTGCATTTTTTAATTTTTATTTTCAGTACATTAACTTTACTCATAAAACACACATTTTTATCAAGTTTATTAAAGCATTATTTATATGCAATAAGGTACTTTCCATACAATGAATTTTACAAAATGTGTATCATCTTAACAAGCATAAAAATAAAAAAAAAAAGTCTATTTTCATCGCTGAAAAATATTGCCTCATGCCCATTTGCAGTTGATATCTTACTCAGTCATGTCCGACTCTGTGCGAACCCATAGACGACAGCCCACCAGGCTCCCCCATCCCTGGGGTTCTCCAGACAAGAACACTGGAGTGGGTTGCCATTTCCTTCTCCAATGCATGAAAGTGAAAAGTGAAAGTGAAGACGCTCAGTCGTATCCCTCTCTTACCCTTGCCTTAAGCAAGCAATGGTTGCTTTAAAGTATGCATTAGCTTCTCATACTGTAGAATTTCATATGAAAGGAATCATGCAGTATGTATTTTGTGTTTAGAAGAAATAATCCAATTCTACCCAGACTTTTCCAGAAAAAATGAAGCAGAGGAGATACTATTCAACATATATTGTGAGAACACATTTATCTTTATGTCAAAATCAGACAAATACATTATATAAAAATTAATAGATATCCTTCAAAGACATAGATCCAAAATATTAAACAAAATTTTAGAAAATAAAATTGAACAATATACAGAATTTAGATATATCCAACTACCAAGGGAACATCTCATGCAAGTTCAGTTCTGTTCAGTTCTGTTCAATCACACGGTCGTGTCCGATTCTTTGCGACCCCATGAATCGCAGCATGCCAGGCCTCCCTGTCCATCACCAACTCCCGGAGTTCACTAAACTCATGTCCATCCAGTCGGTGATGCCATCCAGCCATCTCATCCTCTGTCGTCCCCTTCTCCTCCTGCCCCCAATCCCTCCCAGCATCAGGGTCTTTTCCAATGAGTCAACTCTTCCCATTAGGCGGCCAAAGTTTTGGAGTTTCAGCTTCAGCATCAGTCCTTCCAATGAACCCATGACTGATCTCCTTTAGGATGGACTGGTTGGATCTCCTTGCAGTCCAAGGGACTCTCAAAAGTCTTCTCCAATGTCACAGTTCAAAAACATCAATTCTTTGGCACTCAGCTTTCTTCATGGTCCAACTCTCACATCCATACATGACCATTGAAAAAAACATAGCCTTAACTATAAGGACCTTTGTTGGCAATGTAATATCTCTGCTTTTCAATAAGCTATCTAGGTTGGTCTTAACTTTCCTTCCAAAGAGTAAGCGTCTTTTAATTTCATGGCTGCAATCACCATCTGCAGTGATTTTGGAGCCCAAAAAATAAAGTCTGACACTGTTTCCACTGTTTCCCCATCTACCTGCCATGAAGTGATGGGACCAGATACCATAATCTTAGTTTTCTGAATGTTGAGCTTTCATGCAAAGATGGGCTCAATAAAGGAAAGAAATGATAGGGACCTAATAGAAGCAGAAAATACTAAGAAGAGGTGGCAAGAAGACACAGAACTATACAAAAAAGAGCTGAGCTTCACGACCCAGATAATCACGATGGTGTGATCACTCACCTAGAGCCAGACATCGTGAAATGTGAAGTCAAGTGGGCCTTAGGAAACATCACTATGTATAAAGCTAGTGGAGGTGATGAAATTCCAGTTGAGCTATTTCAAATCCTAAAAGATGATGCTGTGAGAGTGCTGCACTCAGTATGCCAGCGAATTTGGAAAACTCAGCAGTGACCACAGGACTGGAAAAGCTCAGCTTTCATTGCAATCTCAAAGAAAGGAAATGCCAAAGAATGCTCATACTACCGCACAATTGCACTCATCTCACATACCAGTAAAGTAATGCTCAAAATTCTCCAAGCCAGGCTTCAGCAATATGTGAACCGTGAACTTCCAGATGTTCAAGCTGGTTTTAGAAAAGGCAGAGGAACCAGAGATCAAGTTGCCAACATCCACTGGATCATCAAAAAAGCAAAAGAGTTCCAGAAAAACATCTATTTCTGCTTTATTGACTATGCCAAAGCCTTTGACTGTGTGGATCACAATAAATTGTGGAAGATTCTGAAAGAGATGGGAATACCAGCTGGGCTGTAGGTAGCACAGGCTAGAATCAAAATTGCTGGGAGAAATATTAATAACCTCAGATATGCAGATGACACCACCCTTATGGCAGAAAGTGAAGAAGAACTAAAGAGCTTCTTGATGAAAGTGAAAGAGAGTGGAAAAGTTGGCTTAAAGCTCAACATTCAGAAAACAAAGATCGTGGCATCCGGTCCCATCACTTCATGGGAAATAGATGGGGAAGCAGTGGAAACAGTGGCTGACTTTATTTTTCTGGGCTCCAAAATCACTGCAGATGTGGATTGCAGCAGTGAATTTAAAAGATGCTTATTCCTTGGAAGGAAAGTTATGACCAAACTAGATAGCACATTGAACAGCAGAGACATTACTTTGCCAACGAAGGTCTGTCTAGTCAAGTCTATGGCTTTTCCAGTGGTCATGTATGGATGTGAGAGTTGGGCTGTGAAGAAAGCTGAGCTCCGAAGAATTGCTGCTTTTGAACTGTGGTGATGGAGAAGACTCTTGAGAGTCCCTTGGACTGCAAGGAGATCCAACCAGTCCATTCTAAAGGAGATCAGTCCTGGGTGTTCTTTGGAAGGACTGATGCTGAAGCTGAAACTCCAATACTTTGGCCACCTGATGTGAAGAGCTGACCCTTTTGAAAAAACCCTGATGCTGGGAAAGATTGAAGGCAGAAGTAGAAGGGGAAGACAAAGGATCAGATGTTTGGATGGCATCACCTACTCAGTGGACATGGGTTTGGTGGGACTCTGGAAGTTGGTGATAGACAGGGAGGCCTGATATGCTGCAATTCATGGGGTCGCAGAGTCAGACACAACTGAGCAAACAGAACTCGATAAGATCCAGTTTGGATAATTCCAGGAATATGGAGTTGATTTAACATTCAAGCATCAATTAATGTATTTCACTATATTAACAAACAAAAGCCCCTATAATCACCTCAGTACATACAGAAAAACATCTAACAAAATGCAACCTACCTCTTATCCAGATCTTTAATATGCTAATGATATCAGGAAAGTTTTGAATCACAGAATACAATACAAAACCTATGAACATTTTGAAGTCATTTTCATCCCTAGCACTTGGAACAGGAGAGGATCAGCCTTAGAGGAAACTAGGTGAAAGAGATAACTTGATGGCAATGTTTACTATGCCCATGCATTCACATGAGATTTTGGTGCCATTTCTGAAGTTGTTGGGAGGGAAGAAAGCTGTGGAGTGTTTGCCATGGCTGTGCTATATGTAAGCACAGAGCAGGCCCTCTGTAGTTTCAACTGAGGTCTGTATAATCTTGCTTAATAGTAGACCCTGAAAAGAGCAGTGCTGGGGCAGATATAATTGGTGATTAACTAAGAGGCCTGTTTGCCTCAGTTGTAGAAAACAAGAAATATTAATGCCCAGGAGGCAAGGAAGCATTTCTCTGACAACCACAAAGCTCATCTGGAGGATTCACAGCCTGGAACTTGCTCTTTTATCCCTGACCCCCTCTACCGCTAGGTGCACTTTACTAAACAAAGTATTCATATCTTAAGGAAATATGAGAACAAGATTTTAAAAAATAAGAAAATAACAAGCACTATGAAATAAAGGCAATGAACTAAACAACACACATTGTAAGCATCAGAATTAATGACCAGTTAGAAAAAATAACTATTGCAGACAAGTTGGCTATATTTCGCATGTAAGTACAAAATAAGCAATCATTTGGTAAAGCATTGATGCCCTCAGAGACTTAATGGAAGATATTGGAAATATAAATTCAGGAACAAAATAGTTGATATGAGGCATCCAGTGGATGAGTTGAAGAGCTGACAGCTGAATTAATGAACTGTCTGAAACCAAAAAAACCTTCCCAGTCATAGTATATAAAGGTCAGAAGATGAAGAAATAAGGAAGAGGGAATGATTAAGAGACTTTCTGCAAAGGAGCCAAAATGTAAATTTGGTCTAATAAAAAATTACATAAGGAATTAAATGAATGGAAGGGAAGCACCTGAATAGAAATGAAGAATTGCTCATATTTTAAAATGTAAGACTGAAAGGTGTTGTAGAGAGACAAATTAGATCCTAATAAAGAAAGCTCCTAGATATACTATGGTGATTGTAAGGCAAGTGTGGAGAAAAAGAGAGCAAGCCAGACATTCAAGCAGAGAAAGATTTATTATCAGTTCAGTTCAGTTCAGTCGCTCAGTCATCTCTGACTCTTTGCGACCCCATGAATCGCAGCACACCAGGCCTCCCTGTCCATCACCAACTCCTGGAGTTCACTCAGACTCACATCCATCGAGTCAGTGATGCCATCCAGCCATTTCATCCTCTGTCATCCCCTTGAGTCTTCTCCAACACCACAGTTCAAAAGCAGCAATTCTTCGGTGCTCAGCCTTCTTCACAGTCCAACTCTCACATCCATACATGACCACTGGAAAAACCATAGCCTTGACTAGACGGACCTTAGTCGGCAAAGTAATGTCTCTGCTTTTGAATATGCTCTCTAGGTTGTCATAACTTTCCTTCCAAGGAGTAAGCGTCTTTTAATTTCGTGGCTGCAGTTACCATCTGCAGTGATTTTGGAGCCCCCAAAAAATAAAGTCTGACACTGTTTCCACTGTTTCCCCATCTATTTCCCATGAAGTAATGGGATTTATTATGGAAAGAAAGAAAGAAAGTGACTGGCTTTAAAGTAAAACTAGTGCTCTCTTTTTACAGCCAACCCTTATTATACCCTATCAATGGTAAATTATGCCCCGGAGGGAGGGGGCCTCAGTTTATCTTTGGTCCACAGCTGGGATCTTGTGGTCACGTAGTTGAAGGGGTCTCATGGGTCGGGTGGTCATGTAGTCTTGAAAAACTAGCACCAGCAGGGAAAAATAGGATATCATCTTAGGGAAAAACAGGATGCCCACCAGGGCCATGTGGCCACTGTGTCTTCATCCCTTGTTTATTAGGTCACCACAAGAGGCCATATTTTAACTATATGCCATGAGACCCTTGTGAACCCTAACGGTGAAATTGGAGGAAAAGAATAAACTCTTAAGGCTGCATGTAATTAGATAGATTCCTAAACAAGCTCAGAGATTCTGATATTTGTTGGCATTTGGGAGAGACATGGCATGCTTGGGGCTGGTACTCGGGGATGACCCAGAGAGATGTTGTGGGGAGGGGGGGGTGGGGGGTTCATGTTTGGGAACGCATGTACACCCATGGTGGATTCATGTCAATGTATGGTAAAACCAATACAGAATTGTAAAGTAAAATAAAAAATAAATAAATAAAATCAAGGGGACAAAAAAAAAAAGTTATGACCAACCCAGATAGCATATTGAAAAGCAGAGACATTACTTTGCCAACAAAGGTCCGTCTAGTCAAGGCTATGGTTTTTCCAGTGGTCATGTATGGATGTGAGAGTTGGACTGTGAAGAAGGCTGAGCGCCGAAGAATTGCTGCTTTTGAACTGTGGTGTTGGAGAAGACTCTTGAGAGTCCCTTGGACTGCAAGGAGATCCAACCAGTCCATTCTAAAGGAGTTGGTATGGGGAGGGAGGTGGGGAGAGGGTTCAGGATGGGGAACACATGTACGCCCGTGGCGGATTCATGTCAATGTACGCCAAAACCAACACAGAATTGTAAAGTAAGTAAGTAAATAAATAAATAAATAAAAATAAAAAGACAGAGAAACATAAGTAAATCAAAGTAGCAATTTTAGTTATAAAGAAAGAAAATCACCAAACAGAAAAATTAACATTACCTGTGAAAGTTTTATAGATGACCACAAATTGTTTTATACTTCTCCATGAAGTTGTTTACCGTCCCTCCTTGTGAATCTGGGTTGGCTTTAGTGATTCACTCATAATCAATAGAATATGGTAGAAGTGATGCTGATTAGAAAAGATGTGTAGAGAATAAAAATCTAAAAATCCTGACACCAATACAGTATACTAACACATATATATGGAATTTAGAAAGATGGTAACGATAACCCTGTATGCGAGACAGCAAAAGAGACACAGATGTATAGAACAGTCTTTTGGACTCTGTGGGAGAGGGAGAGGGCAGGATGATTTGGGAGAATGGCATTGAAACATGTATAATATCATATAAGAAACGAATCGCCAGTCTAGGTTCGATGCAGGATACAGGATGCTTGTGGCTGGTGCACTGGGATGACCCAGAGGGATGGTACGGGGAGGGAGGTGGGAGGGGGGTTCAGGAATGGGAACACATGTACACCTGTGGCAGATTCATATTGATGTATGGCAGAACAAATACAATATTGTAAAGTAATTAGCCCCCAATTAAAACAAATAAATTTAAATTTAAAAATAATAATAATAAATAAAAATCCCTAAAATTTTTTAGATAGAATTCTAATAGGAACTCACTTTGCTATATAATAGTATGACTTACAAAGCATTAGTAATAAAAATATTGTGTCACTGCTTTTAAGTAAAGTCAGACACACCAGTGATGGAACAGAAACAGAGACCTGTATGAATTAGAACCTGGTATGTAATAAAGCTGAGGAGAAGGGGACGACAGAGGGTGAGATGGTTGGATGGCATCACAGACTCAATGGACATGGGCTTGGGTGGACTCTGGCAGTTGGTGATGCACAGGGAGGCCTGGCATGCTGCAGTTCATGGGGTGGCAGAGTCGGACATGACTGAGCAACTGAACTGAACTTAAATCAGTGGAAACAGGATCAATTGTCCCTATGTGGAGAATAATAAAGGTAGAGTTATATCTAACACTATACACAGGAGTGGTATTCAAAAATACTTAGTAACTAGTAAAGCACTTCCACCAACAAAACAGAAGATACTTAGGCCTTGCTCTAAAGCTAGGCACTGGTAGACCCTGCTCTTCAGGCATTAACCCACTACTTGATGGATCATAGGGAGGTCTAGATACAAAAAAGGGGCCACGGTTGAGATTGGCTTACAGTAGAAAACAGTTATAAAAATAACAAGCAGTATTATTTGTATTTTCACACCTCTTATGACTATAGCAATGCATACTAAATAATACTTCTAACTCTTGACAATATAAACCACAAGTAGATGTCAATATATCAGTAAGAAACATAAAACACCATGTTTAAATTAAACATTAAGACAAACCAAAAAATTAAACAAAACTTTGTGATTTTGTGGAATGTTCTGGAAATACAATCCTCAAAGAAAATCTATTAATAGAAAAATAGCTTGATTTGATCAAATTTAAAGATTTTCATTAAGTAATGGACAGCATGCACTAAAATTGACAGCCGTATGACAGACCAGAGAGGATATTAACATCTAGTCAACAGGGGCTTTAATATATAATTACACAAGAAAAAATTTTAAATAAGCAAGGAAAACAGCAATTAATAGAAACAGAAGGCACAGGATGTGAATATGTAATTCATATTATAAAACTCACAAATGGATAAATATGCATAAAGAAAGCTCAATTATCAGAAGAAAATAAATTTAAAATAGTGAGATACTATTTTACATCCATTGAGTTTTCAAAAAAAAGCATCAAATGGTGTAAAGAATGTGAAAAATAAAAAAATGTCAGGAATTTTTTCTGGGATTTTGTAAATATTTTGGAGATAAATTTGGTAATTCCTAGTCAAATTAGCTCCTCTGTCCATGGGATTCTCCAGGCAAGAATACTGTAGTACATAGCCATTCCTTTCTCCAGGAGATCTTCATGACTCAGGGATCAAACCTGAGTCTCCAGCATTGCCTAAAGATTTTTTACAGTCTGAGCCATCAGGAAAACCTGATATTTATATTTAAATATGTTTATATTTTTATAACTGAAAAAATCATATATATACAGTTACTAAGTCCATAAAGAGAGTTATACAATTATATTGACGGTAGAGGTAATTAATTTATGCTAACAATTAATTATTTCTGTCCTTTATTGAGCCCATCTTTGCATGAAATGTTCCCTTGGTATCTCTAATTTTCTTGAAGAGATCTCTAGTCTTTCCCATTCTGTTGTTTTCCTCTATTTTTTGCATTTATCACTGAGGAAGGCTTTCTTATCTTTTCTTGCTATTCTTTGGAACTCTGCATTCTGCACTCTGCTTATATCTTTCCTTTTCTCCTTTGTTTTTTGCTTCTCTTCTTTTCACAGCTATTTGTAAGGCCTCCCCAGACAGTCATTTTGCCTTTTCTCATTTCTTTTGCATGGGGATGGTCTTGATCTCTGCCTCCTGTACAATGTCACAAACCTCGTCCATAGTTCATCAGGCATTCTACTATCAGATCTAGTACCTTAAATTTATTTCTCACTTCCACTGTTTAATCATAAGGGATTTGATTTAGGTTATGCCTGAATGGTTTAGTGGTTTTCCCTACTTTCTTCAATTTAAGTCTAAATTTGGCAATAAGGAGTTCATGATCTGAGCCACAGTCAGCTCCTGGTCTTGCTTTTGCTGACTGTATAGAGGTTCTCCATCTTTGGCTGCAAAGAATATAATCAATCTGATTTTAGTATTCACCATCTGATGATGTCCATGTGTAGAGTCTTCTCTTGTGTTGTTGGAAGAGGGTGTTGCTACGACCAGACAGAAGCAGAAGATATTAAGAAGAGGTGGCAAGAATACACAGAAGAACTGTACAAAAAAGATCTTCACGACCCAGATAATCACGATGGTGTGATCACTCACCTAGAGCCAGACATCCTGGAATGTGAAGTCAAGTGGGCCTTAGAAAGCATCACTACGAACAAAGCTAGTGGAGGTGATGGAATTCCAGTTGAGCTATTTCAAATCCTGGAAGATGATTCTGTGAAAGTGCTGCACTCAATATGCCAGCACATTTGGAATACTCAGCAGTGGCCACAGGACTGGAAAAGGTCAGTTTTCATTCCAATCCTAAAGAAAGGCAATGCCAAAGCATGCTCAAACTACCACACAATTGCACTATCTCACAGGCTAGTAAAGTAATGCTCAAAATTCTCCAAGCCAGGCTTCAGCAATATGTGAACCGTGAAATTCCAGATGTTCAAGCTGGATTTAGAAAAGGCAGAGGAACGAGTGATCAAGTTGCCATCATCTGCTGGATCATTGAAAAAGCAAGAGAGTTCCAGAAAAACGTCTATTTCTGCTTTATTGACTATGCCAAAGCCTTTGACTGTGTAGATCACAATAAACTGTGGAAAATTTTGAAAGAGATGGCAATATAAGACCACCCGACCTGCTTCTTGAGAAACCTATATGCAGGTCAGGAGAAAACAGTTAGAAATGGACATGGAACAACAGACTGGTTCCAAATAGGAAAAGGAGTATGTCAAGGCTATGTTGTCACCCTTAACTTCTATGCAGAATACATCATGAGAAACTCTGGGCTGGAAGAAACACAAGCTGGAATCAAGATTGCCTGGAGAAATATCAAGAACTTCAGATATGCAGATGACACCACCCTTATGGCAGAAAGTGAAGAGGAACTAAAAAGCCTCTTGATGAAAGTGAAAGTGGAGAGTGAAAAAGTTGGCTTAAAGCTCAACATTCAGAAAAAGAAGATCATGGCATCTGGTCCTGTCACTTCATGGGAAATAGATGGGGAAACAGTGGAAACAGTGTCAGACTTTATTTTTGGGGGCTCCAAAATCACTGCAAATGGTGATTGCAGCCATGAAATTAAAAGACACTTACTCCTTGTTTTAGCCACAGCAATCAGAGCAGAAAAAGAAATAAAAGGAATCCAAATTGGAAAAGAAGAAGTAAAACTCTCACTGTTTGCAGATGACATGATCCTCTACATAGAAAACCCTAAAGACTCCACCAGAAAATTACTAGAGCTAATTAATGAACATAGTAAAGTTGCAGGATATAAAATCAACACACAGAAATCCCTTGCATTCCTATACACTAATAATGAGAAAGTAGAAAAAGAAATTAAGGAAACAATTCCATTCACCATTGCAACAAAAAGAATAAAATACTTAGGAATATATCTACCTAAAGAAACTAAAGACCTATATATAGAAAACTATAAAACACTGATGAAAGAAATCAAAGAGGACACTAATAGATGGAGAAATATACCATGTTCATGGATTGGAAGAATCAATATAGTGAAAATGAGGATACTACCCAAAGCAATTTACAAATTCAATGCAATCCCTATCAAGCTACCAGCGATATTTTTCACAGAACTAGAACAAATAATTTCAAGATTTGTATGGAAATACAAAAAACCTCGAATAGCCAAAGCAATCTTGAGAAAGAAGAATGGAACTGGAGGAATCAACTTGCCTGACTTCAGGCTCTACTACAAAGCCACAGTCATCAAGACAGTATGGTACTGGCACAAAGACAGAAATATAGATCAATGGAACAAAATAGAAAGCCCAGAGATAAATCCACACACATATGGACACCTTATCTTTGACAAAGGAGGCAAGAATATACAATGGAGTAAAGACAATCTCTTTAACAAGTGGTGCTGGGAAAACTGGTCAACCACTTGTAAAAGAATGAAGCTAGATCACTTTCTAACATGGCACACAAAGATAAACTTAAAATGGATTAAATATCTAAATGTAAGACCAGAAACTATAAAACTCTTAGAGGAGAACATAGGCAAAACACTCTCCGACATAAACCACAGCAGGATCCTCTATGATCCACCTCCCAGAATTCTGGAAATAAAAGCAAAAATAAACAAATGGGACCTAAATAAAATTAAAAGCTTCTGCACAACAAAGGAAAATATAAGCAAAGTGAAAAGACAGCCTTCCGAATGGGAGAAAATAATAGCAAATGAAGCAACTGACAAACAACTAATCTCAAAAATATATAAGCAACTCCTGGAGCTCAATTCCAGAAAAATAAACGACCCAATCAAAAAATGGGCCAAAGAACTAAATAGACATTTCTCCAAAGAAGACATACGGATGGCTAACAAACACATGAAAAGATGCTCAACATCACTCATTATTAGAGAAATGCAAATCAAAACCACAATGAGGTACCACTTCACACCAGTCAGAATGTCTGCGATCCAAAAATCTGCAAGCAATAAATGCTGGAGAGGGTGTGGAGAAAAGGGAACCCTCCTACACTGTTGGTGGGAATGCAAACTAGTACAGCCACTATGGAGAACAGTGTGGAGATTCCTTAAAAAGTTGCAAATAGAACTGCCTTATGACCCAGCAATCCCACTGCTGGGCATACACACTGAGGAAACCAGAATTGAAAGAGACACATGTACCCCAATGTTCATCGCAGCACTGTTTATAATAGCCAGGACATGGAAACAACCTAGATGTCCATCAGCAGATGAATGGATAAGAAAGCTGTGGTACATATACACAATGGAGTATTACTCAGCCATTAAAAAGAATACATTTGAATCAGTTCTGATGAGATGGATGAAACTGGAGCCGATTATACAGAGTGAAGTAAGCCAGAAAGAAAAACACCAGTACAGTATACTAACACATATATATGGAATTTAGAAAGATGGCAATGATGACCCTGTATGCAGGACAGCAAAAAAGACACAGATGTGTATAGCAGACTTTTGGACTCAGAGGGAGAGGGAGAGGGTGAGATGATTTGGGAGAATGGCATTGAAACATGTATAACATCATGTAAGAATCGAATCGCCAGTCTATGTCTGATGCGGGATATGGCACGCTTGAGGCTGGCACATGGGGATGACCCAGAGAGATGCTGTGGGGAGGGAGGTGGGGGGGGGGTTCATGTTTGGGAACGCATGTACACCTGTGGTGGATTCATGTCAATGTATGGCAAAACCAATACAGAATTGTAAAGTAAAATAAATAAATAAATAAATAAAATCAAGGGGACAAAAAAAAAAAGTTATGACCAACCCAGATAGCATATTGAAAAGCAGAGACATTACTTTGCCAACAAAGGTCCGTCTAGTCAAGGCTATGGTTTTTCCAGTGGTCATGTATGGATGTGAGAGTTGGACTGTGAAGAAGGCTGAGCGCCGAAGAATTGCTGCTTTGAACTGTGGTGTTGGAAAAGACTCTTGAGAGTCCCTTGGACTGCAAGGAGATCCAACCAGTCCATCCTAAAGGAGATCAGCCCTGGGTGTTCTTTGGAAGGAATGATGCTAAAGCTGAAAGTCCAGTACTTTGGCCACCTCATGTGAAGAGTTGACTCATTGGAAAAGACTCTGATGCTGGGAGGGATTGGAGGCAGGAGGAGAAGGGGACAACAGAGGATGAGATGGCTGGATGGCATCACCGACTCAATGGATGTGGGTTTGAGTGAACTCCGGGAGATGGTGATGAACAGGGAGGCCTGGAGTACTGTGATTCATGGGTCATAAAGAGTCGGACACGACTGAACGACTGAACTGAAATGAACTGAACTGAACAATTAATTATAGGTCACATGGGTGTTGGCTACTTATATGAAAAAGGGCAAATGCACATAACAGAAACTGAACAGCAGTTTAAAATAATTAAATCACATATATGAACATATTGGAGCATGCATACATATTTTTCATATTTAGGGTTGATGGAAAATTAAGTAGCAGCAGACTTACAACCCTATGACCTTTATATAAATTCAACACCAAAGTATCCTCCCATAAATGAGCATACAACTAAATAAGCATACTAGTGACTAATTAGAAAGACATTTTAAGTGCACTTGATTTTTTACTTTTCCGAAAGGGAGACAACAAGGAGGAATTTTGAAGCATGCAGAAGAGAAATACAAATAAAGCAAAGGGCCTTAGAGAAACTGAAAAAACCTGTCCCCATAACTTGAGATAAATGATTAATTGCTATAAAGTTATTAATGAAAATAAAAAATAAACAACAAATTATGTTTCCTAAAAATCAGTTGTAATCAAATCCCATTTAAGAATCTTTTAAAGCAAAAATTAATGTAGAATTTTCTTTCTGAAAAACACATTTCATTTTCTCAATAGTATTTTGTTCTGTTTTCTCTTACACTTTTATCATTATAATGTCATGATAAATTCATGAAAGATAACATTGATCTATTCAATAGCATGATTCAGGATGTACCTATCTAACAGCAGGTGCAGGAAATCCAAGAGAACTTCTGAGTGAAGTTACTCGATCTATGGAAGTACCAAGTGTGCATGTACAAATTAGTATGAACATGTAGGGATGCATGTAAGATACGCAAACTCAGGAAATGAACTAATTGCCTACAGAGCACCCTGTGTATATATGACTTCATCATTAGAAGTACTTTCTTTTGAAAAGCAAAAAGATAATTTTTCTCCCATCTGCCTGCCTTCCTATTTCAGAACGGCTTTTTGTTCCAAAGGGAGCAACAATGGAGAAGTTCCCAAGAGGCAGAGTCCCTTAGGCTCCAGAGGTATAACTACCCCAGGTACTTCAGGAACTATCTAAGGCTCCAGTATCCATGGAGCCAGACCCCACCTTCACATCTTTGGCAAGCAAGTCTGGGTGAAGTGTGCCTGAGAGGCAGCTGTACCAAGATTAACCAGAAGACAGGAAAGACCTATATCTTCATTGGTGGTCTGTGTTCCCCACTATTCCTGAGTCAGTACTGCTGAAGTAGTCAGAAAACCAGGTGGTAGATGCTGCCTCCTGTCTCAGGTGTATAAGCACAGGTGAGATCCTCTGCTCTGGGACCTCCTTCCCTCCTTTGTCCTTCTCTTCTTTGGTGGCATCTCTTGGTGGCAATAGAGATGCAGAGAAGCTGGAATTTGCCCATAGGAGATCAAGAAATAGTGGAAGAGTTGGAAAATGCGTCATCTAGAGCCCATTTGTAAAAATGGGGGTATTTACAACTATAAATATGGTCATTTAGGTGCCCTAAGGCAAACCTTCTGCCCACAAACGCTTCAGTCATGGAGCAGGAATTCAACCTAGTCTATATAACTTCACAGACCGAGGACAGAGACCACAACTAGGGGTCAGTGGGGATCTGAAGATAGTTCCTCAGTTTTCAAATCAGATTGATTTTCAGATTAAAGAGTTTCAAAAAGCTGTGGCTGCCAAAACGAGAAAATAATGCTCAAAGATCAGTGAAGTATCTGGCACTGGATACCCTCAATAATGTCTATAATTTTGGAGAGATGCCTTACAGGTCTATCTGAGTTTTGTGCAGTTTTGTTGTTCAGTCAGTAAGTCGTGTCTGACTTTTCAAGACCTGATGAACTGTAGCCTGCCAGGCTCCTCTGTCCATAGGATTTCCCAGGCAAAGATACTGGAGTGGGTTGCCATTTCCTTCTCCAGGGGATTTTCTCAACCCAGGGATCCAACCCATTTCTTCTGCACTGGCAGGTGGATTCTTTACCACTGAGCCACCAGGAAAGCCCTTTGTGGAGTTAGGTGATCCCTAACAACCTTTCTACTTCATGAAACAGGGCTTCCATAGTGCTGTGCTGTGGCTTAACCTGCAGCTTAGGAGAAAGCTTGGGTGTCTATGTCTCCACTTTAGTCTTGAACCTGCAACTTTCCTGGCTTTTTCCTACTCCTGGCTAGATCCAGTATCCATTAGCCACAGGTCCTCAGCCCTAGCGCTGTAATTGGCAAGTTTTGATTGCAAGCAAAGATGGAAGAGGAGAGGGTGAGAAACTGATGCTTCTTTACTTCTAACGTTGAACAGGTTTTTCAGTGCTTTTTGAATGACATGGATTGAAGAACATGTAGGAACAAACCTTCCAGAAATAAAGAGGAGAAAAGAATGGTCAATTAGTAGGAAAAGAGACAAAATAATCTTTTTGCATTGTTCTCAGAAATGTCACCTTATTACTAGAAATAATTATCCCAAAGCACTTTAGGAGATGAAAATCATGCTTCTTCCACTAGGTTTCTCCGTGGATATTGTGGTCTGAATTGCTAATTATTCCAGTACCCTCTGAAGGTCATTTCAAGATTTTCCCTGCTTCTATGCAGGGAATTATGAATTCTTTCGAGAATTACTTTAAAATCCTCAGATAAGAAAAGTATCCTGGAGATGGTGAGATTTGGGGTTATAGTTTGTAAGACGGAAAAGGGAAGCAGATTGGAGATGGAAGGACTCTAGAGGCGGACTTCAACACCCTCACACTATTGTAATCAGAAGAATCAGCTTTTCATCTTTAATGACAGGTATTGCTCCCCCATAGCTATGAGATTTTTCTCACTCTCCTTTTAAGGTTGTTTCTTCCAAAGATTAGGAATCCTACTAATATGAAAATCTGACAAAGAGAAAAAAAGCAATTCTTTTCAGGATCTGTACCTATCAAATGAAAATGAATTTTTAGGCAAAAAGTAGATTAACTAACTTTATTTTCAGTGTATAGTTTTTAAATTACCTAATTAAACAAAAATAAGTATAAGTGAATTGTCAGCTTGGGATAGCTGAGGAGTTAGAGTCATTTTCTTTTGCCCTAGTTTGTGCCAGGATCTGCTGCTTACTTGGTTGTAGTGCTATCAGTTCAGTTCAGTCGCTCAGCTGTGTCCGACTCTTTGCGACCCCATGAATTGCAGCACACCAGGCCTCCCTGTCCATCACCATCTCCCAGAGTTCACTCAGACTCACGTCCATCGAGTCCGTGATGCCATCCAGCCATCTCATCCTCTGTCATCCCCTTCTCCTCCTGCCTCTAATCCCTCCCAGCATCAGAGTCTTTTCCAATGAGTCAACTCTTCGCATGAGGTGGCCAAAGTACTGAAGTTTCAGCTTCAGCATCATTCCTTCCAAAGAAATCCCAGGGCTGATCTCCTTCAGAATGGACTGGTTGGATCTCCTTGCAGTCCAAGGGACTCTCAAGAGTCTTCTCCAACACCACAGTTCCAAAGCATCAATTCTTCGGTGCTCAGCCTTCTTCACAGTCCAACTCTCACATCCATACATGACCACTGGAAAACCATAGCCTTGACTAGACGGACCTTTGTTGGCAAAGTAATGTCTCTGCTATAGTTCAATCATATGTATGGTAGTCTATGTAGTCCATAAAAGCAAAAAAGAGGAAGAAACTTAGGAGTACAAATTTGGAGATACACCTTTCACAAAGTAGTTTTCTAAGTTATGTTTTTCCTTCTTTTAGTTTCTATAAAGATTTAAAAGCTCTAATAAATCTTGAATAAATCCAGCATATATAGACAAACCATATCACTCCAGTTCTATTTTTTTAACATAAAAGGAATATACCAGTAGTATGGCACAAAGGATATACAAATAAATTTCTTTGGCTCTGGAAAATCTGCTAGGATGCAACAATTTCACTTAATTAAAGCAACTTATTCTACAATATCTTCATGCACCTTGAATCAGTAGCTAAATTTTATCCTAATTTTACAGATCACTAAAAGAAATATATGACAAAATATGACAGCACACCAAAATGGCAGCATCTCCACTGAAATTTCAGACTTCCTCCTGAACTGTTTTGTCAGGTCCCCCAGCTGGCAGCACTGGCTGTCCCTGCCCCTCAGTCTCCTCTTCGTCCTGGCCATGGGGGCCAACGCCACCCTCCTCATCACTATCCGGCTAGAGGTCTCTCTGCACGAGCCCATGTACTACCTGCTCAGCCTCCTCTCCATGCTGGACATGGTGCTCTGTCTCACTGTCATCCCCAAGGTCCTGGCCATCTTTTGGTTTGATCTCAGATCGATCAGCTTCTTTAACTGTTTCCTGCAGATGTACATCATGAATTGCTTCCTTGCCATGGAGTCCTGCACATTCATGGTCATGGCCTATGATCGCTATGTGGCCATCTGCCACCCACTGAGGTACCCATCCATCATCACGGACCAATTTGTTGCAAAGGCAACCATCTTTATTTTAGCCAGAAATGTCCTTTTCACAGTGCCCATCCCCTTCCTCTCTGTACGACTCCATTATTGTGGGAGAAATGTCATTGAGAATTGCATCTGTGCTAATATGTCTGTGTCCAGGCTCTCCTGTGATGATGTCACCATCAATAGTGTCTACCAGTTTGCTGGAGGCTGGACTCTGCTGGGATCTGACCTCATCCTCATCTTCCTCTCCTACACCCTAATACTGCGGGCTGTTCTGAGACTCAAGGCAGAAGGAGCTGTGGCCAAGGCCCTAAGCACATGTGGTTCCCACTTCATCCTTATCCTCTTTTTCAGCACCATCCTCCTGGTCTTTGTCCTCACTCATGTGGCAAAGAAGAAGGTGTCCCCTGATGTGCCAGTCTTGCTCAATGTCCTCCACCATGTCATTCCTGCAGCCCTCAACCCCATTGTCTATGGGGTGCGAACCCAGGAAATCAAGCAAGGAATCCAGAGGTTACTGAAAAAAGGTTGGTAATTAAGACAACTTGGATTTTGCATCCTAAAATAGGATGATTTTTGAATCAATAATGGATGAGTGGACTGAAGTTCATAAGTTTTACTCTTAAACTGGATGAACTGTCTATGTGTCTCCCTTTAATAATGCTGAAGTTTCATTTAGAGTTTCTCTTTCTCTCACTCCTCAATCAGGAATTTTCTTGGCCCTTTCTCCTTTTTTCCCCACACCTATTATCCTATTTTGTATAGAATACTATGCTTCCTTAGGGAAGGCTCTAAAGTAAGAGATTTACTTTCCTGAATAGCCAACTGTTAATATGACATAAAATTTATAATGTGAAGTATACAACTGTGGATATTTGGTGGATTGTGTTGTATAATGTGTAATGTCTTATTTCCATGGTAAGGAATATACTGGAGAATAAAAATAAGAGTTGACATTTCAGTCCTGAATGGTGGAGAACTGCTACCAGTCTTTAATTGGTAAGTCTTTTTCTCTCATCCTTGAACCACATGATTGTCTTTCTTTGCCAGTGATTCTGTTTCTGGTCCCTGCTGTGTTCTTGTCTGGGCCTTTGTCTCTATCTTCTCTTCTAGAAAGCAAGGTGATTTCTGGCAATGTACATTGCAAAAAGGCAAGGTGTTCTCCTGAAATGTTCATGTGTTATCAATGAGTTTTATTAGATTTAAGAAACTTCTAAATTCTCATTACCACCTATCATTGGAATCTAGAGTGTCACCGTTTCTGGTATGCAAATAGAGCTCTGCTAATGAGTTAAAGAACTGCAAGCATTATAAATACGATCTAGTAATAATTCTGAAATATAAAACAGACTAGATGGACAATGTTTTCTTTTCTTTGGACAGTTTCATTCCCAGAGTTTCTTGTATCTCTGGGAATTCTGTTAGCTATTAAAGTACAAAGATATTAAAATATTATTGCTGTTTTCAGTGGCTCAAAGTTTCATTTGGAGGAATACAAACATTAATTCCAGGAATACACAATTCTCAAATGAAAGATCTCCCCAAAATTTCATTTTCCCAAAGATTTTAGCATAACAAAAAACTTGTCTAAAACGTGCATAACTGGATGGCAATGAGAAGGTCTTACAAATACAGAGATAATATTCCTCTAAATTAAATTTAAGCCACTAAATCTTAGAAAATATTAAAGTCTTCAAGTTTTAACAATATTACATTAATGTATTAACTTAAAACTTTGTGGACAGATCTGTATTAGGGTATCCGTGATTGTATATCAAGCTCAGATCTCTCCAGTAGAAATAACTTGAATGTAAAAAAATTTTTCCAATGAGCTACATTGTGAGATTTAGAGCACATACTTTCCCAAGACTAAGGAAATTTTACACAACTTTGTCTCCCAAAATAGACCAGTACAAGGTTCACATTTTTAAAATATATGTCTGAAAGCTTTACATTGTTTTGTTTATATACATTTACACATTTGTGGCCCATATCAAAGCAGTATTCACAGACTTATTTGATAAACAAGGTAAACAAAGTTAGCAATGGCTTTATTTCTCTAAAATGGGTGATATAAAGGAAGATGTCTTCTAGAATATTTCTCTCCATTTGAACCACATATTTAATTTTGGGGTTTTGGTAGCCAAATCAAAAATTAAAATGTTAATTATAATAGTGTATTTTATTTACTCCAATATAATCTAAACATTATCATTACAGTACATAATGAATATAAAACAATTTAATAGTGAAATGGTATACATTCTTCTTATGTGCTACGTCTTTGAAATCCGTGGTAGCTCAATGGTAAAGAATCTGCCTGCAACGCAAGAGACACAGGAAACCCAAGTTTGATCTCTGGGTCAGAAAGATCCCCTGGAGGAGGAAATGGCAGCCTGCTCCAATATTCTTGCTTGGGAGATCACCTGCACAGAGGAGTCTAGCCGGCTACAGTCCACAGGGTCACAAAAAAGTTGAATACAACTGAGTGACTAAGCAACAACAACAACTTGGAAATCCAGTGTCTATTTTATATTTAAAGCATTTTTCAGTTGGAACTATCTACATTTCAAGTGCTCAATAGACACATGTGACTTGTGGCTACTGTATTAATTAATGCAGCTCTAGACTCCAAACGGGGAGGAGACCAAATGAATTGGGGTAAATAAATCTTTTTTGGAAAAGAGGTACAGCTCTCTTCTTTCTTCTTTGTTGTAATTTTTCTCTTTCTTTGCTTTGCCACATGGAGAAAAGGAAGCCAGGATTTTAGACGTTAAATGATGATTTATTGTATTAAAAGGTGCATATTAAGAATGCTAATTCCTAGGAACAAATATGTAAAGAGGGCTTCCCTGGTGGCTCAGACGGTAAAGCATCTGCCCGCAATGTGGGAGACCCGGATTCAATTCCTGGGTCAGGAAGATCCCCTGGAGAAGAAAACGGCAACCCACTCCAGTATTCTTGCTTGGAAAATTCCATAGACTGAGGAGACTGGTAGGCTACAGTCCATGGGGTCGCAAAGAGTCGAACAGGACTGAGCGATTTCTCTTTCAATGTGTAAAGATTAAAATAAAAGATGGCTTATATACTGGCTTTTTACAACATATAGTCTTCAAATCTTGCAATGACGAAGTTGAAAATGAGCCCTGTATAAATCTTTGAAGTTATAAAGCCTAAGGAAAAATGTAATAAAAGTTTTACTCATCATAAGTAGGGAATATTAGTGCTTAGTGCTAGCGTAAATAAGTGTTATTATCAAACGTCTACCAGAAGGTAGATGATAATAATCATAATTTATAATTCTTTAAGTTTCTTTTTACACTATTTATACACGAGTGTGTATTTTAAATTAACTGAATTATTTTAGTAAAATATATTTTCTATGAAACATTTAATAGTGAGATTATTATAATTTACTATCCATTCAACCATATGAGCAGGAAACCTGTCTCTTCAAACCTGATAGCCATTATTAATAAAATGTTAAAGCTCAGATTTTGTTGGTGAGACCATGCAGTTTGGTCACACATTACCCATAGTTAGATCCTTCCTCCTCTATCCAAAAAGAATGAGACATATTTGAGAGCAGACCCCGTGGACATAGGATGTTGAGCTGGGAGAACAATGTAGAGCACATTCAGGGCCAACATTTAACAACAATCATCTATCAAATATGCATTATCCCTAATGTAAACAAACCCTTGATATGGTGCTAAGGTTGCAAAAATGAGTAAATAGGCAAGGTCCATGTGTGTAAGTGCAAAGTCTCTGAACCTGGAAGAAGCAGTGGGAAACATCAATAGATAGGAAGGATATAGCCAAGAAGAACCTAAGGTAGGGGTCCAAGGCCATGGCCACTTGGCAGAAAGTCCAGACCTAAATCTAAGAAAGGATTTGAAGGTCTAAGCAGAACTTGAGTTTGGTCTAAGCTCAACTTGAGTTTGAGCCAAAACAGAAACATAATTCTCTAAACTGTAAACATACAGAAGAAATTAAAACTGAAAAAGGAGGCCCATTATCAGAATCAGGCACAAACCAGAGAAAACACACCACAGTCTAATAATCTAGCAGAGATAATAGCTCAACAGTAAGACCTCTGTTCTCCAAAACAGTAAATCAATATTTATATTTTTACTCCAACCCTTCTAGATGAAGTGCTGTGTGGGTAAAAGCTAAGAAAAGTAGCAGAAAATCCACACATCTAGCTGCTTACAGTAGAACCTAAAATAAGAGTAAGAATCTAATTCCAAGACCAGGGACACATTGTCTTTTGTCAATGAGGACTTTTTAATACTAGTGACTAATGAAGCACTTATTTATATTTTTCTTTTTGCATAATTGTAAATCTTATGTATGGTTGTATGTGCTATTTTGTGTATATGAAGATAAGATTACTTGTGATGTATTACTTTAGTGGATGTTTTTATTGTTGTCAAAGTTGTACTTACTTTTATAATAGAACTCCATAATCTAGATGTTGGTTACTGGAAATTAAAAAAAAAAAAAACTCATTAATTTTTGTTTTTCTTTCCTATGTGCCAAGCCTTATACCATAATTCCAAGAAAACAGATGAATTGCACACTATCCCTGGTCAAAAAGAGCTCACAGTACAGTAAGAGAGACAGGTAAAGACAGGTAAATGTGGGTTTGAAAGTTCATGTAGTCGAAACAGGGGCTTCCCAGGTAGCTCAGCGGTAAAAAATCCGACTGCCAATGCAGGGGATATGTTCAGTTCCTGGGTTAGGAAGATCCTCTGGAGGAGGAAATGGCAACTCACTCCATTATACTTGCCTGAAAAATCCCATGGACATAGGAGCCTGGCAGGCTACAGTCCATGAGATCACAGAGTAGAACACGACTGAGTGACTAACACTGTAATAGCCAGCCAGAGTGGAGAGACTATATTCAATATCTGGTATTCAGGAGGATCCCCAGGATAGCCATATATAATTAGTGATACTAAAGTAGCCCTGGAGATAAGGTTACTCGAGATCTTAAGAAACTAAAAACAAATCTTGAGAGGGACAGCCTGATCAAAACATACCTTACTGGCTTGCCAAAACAAACTCACATACTCCTCTCTTTGGTGTGAACTTTTGTGCCCTCCCTCACTGATCTGTTGAAATCCAAACCCTCACTGATGCTGCTATTAGGAAGTAGGATCTTTGGGAGGTGCTAAGGTCAAATGAGAGTGGTGCCCTCATGGGGTTTACTGTTCTTATAAAAGAGACCCCACAAAAGCCTCTCACCTTTCCATTATGTCAGGTCAGAGCTAAAAGTCACCAGTAATGAACAAGGAGGAAGGGCCTCTCCAGAAAGCAACTCTGCTGGTGCCTTGAGCTTGGACTTTCAGTCTGCAGAATTATGAGAAAGAAATTTCCATTATTTACAAGCTACTCAGCCTGTAATATTTTGTTTCAGCAGCCCAAATGAATTAAGTTCAGTTCAGTTCAGTTCAGTTCAGTCACCCAGTTGTGTCTGACTCTTTGCGACCCCATGAATTGCAGCACGCCAGGCCTCCCTGTCCATCACCAACTCCCTGAGTTCACTCAGACTCGCGTCCATCGAGTCAGTGATGCCATCCAGCCATCTCATCCTGGGTCATCCCCTTCTCCTCTTGCCCCCAACCCCTCCCAGCATCAGAGTCTTTTCCAATGAGTCAACTCTTCGCATGAGGTGGCCAAAGTACTGGAGTTTCAGCTTTAGCATCATTCCTTCCAAAGAAATCCCAGGGCTGATCTCCTTCAGAATAGACTGGTTGGATCTCCTTGCAGTCCAAGGGACTCTCAAGAGTCTTCTCCAACACCACAGTTCAAAAGCATCAATTCTTCAGCACTCTGCCTTCTTCACAGTCCAACTCTCACATCCATACATGACTACTAGAAAAACCATAGCCTTGACTAGATGGACCTTAGTCAGCAAAGTAATGTCTCTGCCTTTGAATATGCTATCTAGGTTGGTCATAACTTTCCTTCCAAGGAGTAAGTATCTTTTAATTTCATGGCTGCAGTCACCATCTGCAGTGATTTTGGAGCCCCCCAAAATAAAGTCTGACACTGTTTCCACTGTTTCCCCATCTATTTCCCATGAAGTGATGGGACCAGATGCCATGATCTTCGTCTTCTGCATGTTGAGCTTTAAGCCAACTTTTTCACTCTCCTCTTTCACTTTCATCAAGAGGCTTTTTTAGTTCCTCTTAAAACACTTTTTAAACCAAAACAACTATCAAAAAGCTAGATTTCCAATATTGTAAGTTTCTCAACATCTAACAAAAAACCAATACCCATACTAAGATGCTGGAAAATGTGACCCATAACCAGGAGAAAAGCTAGTTAGCCCAAGCAGACTCAGACATTTACAGAGATGATGCAATTATAAAGCTAAAAATATTAAAACAATATTATAAATATGTTAAAGGAGAGAGAAAAACAAAGAAAAGGAAGGTTCAAAAAAATTAATGGAATTTCTAGAGTAAAAATAAATACTATCTGAACAAAAATTAAAAGTCACTGAATGGGTTTATAGCAGATTTGACACTGTAGGGAAAAGAAAAACTTATGTAGATAAAGATACAGAAATGCAGCTTATTGAAATTAAAGAATGAGAGAAATAATGCAGAAGAGATATAGAGACAAAATATACAAAGAAAAAAATATGAGACAATATTAACCAGTCTGGTATTCATGTTCTAAACTTGGTAACTGAAGATATAGACCAAAAAATGGACAAAGGGTCCAGTGAAGAGAGGTGGATGCACCCTGTGAGCTGTTTCTTGTCTCTCTTGACTGATTTATAAGAACCACCTGCAAGCCCTATATCTGTCTGGGTGGTGTCCTCAGAGCTCCTGCCATAAAGTGGGCTCCAGGGGAAGTTTTGTTTTTAGGGTTTTTTTACACGAAGTAATAGAAATACAAAGTACAATTTCTTTTTCAAAGTTTAATATTTTCCATAAAATCTGATGGCAAAACTTTTTCTCCCTCCCCATCTAATTGTTTAATTTTTACTTATTTGTGGGTTTTGGGGGATTATTTCCCCTCTCATATCCAGAGGACTAGAGAAGCAGCACAGACATATTCTGATGCTGAGTAAAATAACAAGTCACAATAGGTGGTAGTGTCCCTCATTTTTCTCTGTTAGTGAGTTTTAAAAGAGGGCTTTCCTGCTGGTTCAGTGCTAAAGAATCCACCTAACAATGCAGGAAACGTGGATTTGATCTCTGGACTGGGAAGATTCCTTGGAGAAGGAAATGACAACCCACTCCAGTATTCTTGCCTGGGAAATCCATGGACAGAGGAGTCTGGTGGGCTACAGTCCATGAAGTGGCAAAAGAATCAAACATGACTGAGCGACTAAATAGCAACACAGTTTTAAAGGAATGTATGAAGACAGTCACTAATGTACTAAGTGTTCAACACCTGCTTCGGTCCACTTCGGCTGTGCCTACATGACAACACCTGGCTGATAGGGAACAAAGCTGTGTCCACTGTCATGGATGTTACTGGGTCTCTCCGTCTTCAGTGTTGGCCCCGAAGCTTCCTTTCTTTTTCACGTTTAAAGGGAGGAAGCACCACATCAACAGCAATCATCAACCAACCAACGGGATCTGAAAAAAGGGAAAGTGTCAGTCGTGTCCAACCCCATGGACTGGGGCCCACCAGGCTCTTCTGTCCCTGGAATTCTTCAGGCAAGAATGGGAGGCATTCCCTTCTTCAGAGGATCTTTCCAACCCAGGGATTGGACCTGAGTTTCCTGCATTGCAGGCTGATTCTTTACCTGTTGAGCCACCAGGGAAGCCCCACCAATGGTATCTACTTAGCGGTAAATGGACTAGCTGTTTAAATGCTGAGTCACTGTTCTGGCCACACCACAACATGGCCACCCCGGTTCCTGCAGAGATGGCCTTAGTTTCCACCTTTGCCCCAACATGGTTATTTCTTGCCTGATTGAAGCAGAGGGCCTCAAGACCCTGAATTGGAGATCACTGAGTTCTTATTCTGCCTCACTGGGTAGATCAGCTCATTTCACTTCAGTTCAGTCACTCAGTTGTATCTGAATCCTTGCAAATCCATGAGCCATAGCACGCCAGGCCTCCCTGTCCATCACCAACTCCCAGAGTTTACCCAAACTCATGTCCATTGAGTTGGTGATGCCATCCAACCATCTCATCCTCCGTCGTCCCATTCTCCTTCTGCCCTCAATCTTTTCCAGCATCAGGGTCTTTTCCAATGAGTCAGTTCTTCACATCAGGTGGCCAAATTATTGGAGCTTCAGCTTCAGCATCAGATCTTCAGATCTCCTTGCAATCCAAGGGACTCTCAAGAGGTTTCTCCAAAACCACAGTTCAAAAGCATCAATTCTTTGTCACTCAGCTTTCTTTATGGTCCAACTCTCACATCCATACATGACTACTGGAAAAACCATAGTTTTGACTAGACAGACCTTTGTCAGCAGAGTAATGTCTCTGTCTTTTAATATGCTGTCTAGGTTTGTCAGCTTTTCTTCCAAGGAGCAAACGTCTTTTAATTTCATGGCTGCAGTCACCATCTGCAGTGATTTTGGAGCCCAAGAAAATAAAGTCTTCACTGTTTCCATTATCCATTTTTTCCCATCTATTTGCCATGAAGTGATGAGAGCAGTTACTATGATCTTTGTGCTTTGAATGTTGAGTTTTAAGCCAGCTTTTTCACTCTTCTCTTTCACATTCATCAGGAGGCTCTTTAGTTCCTCTTCACATTCTGCCATAAAGGTGGTATCATCTGCATATCTGATGTTCTTGATATTTCTCCCAGCGATCTTGATTCCAGCTTGTGCTGAGTAGATAGATGATATGAAGTAGAGGCAATTCCCTGGTGGTCCGGTGGTTAAGACTCTGTGCTTCCACTGCAGGTGCGTGGGTTTGATCCTTGGTCATGGAACCAAGATCCCACATGCTGTGCACCCTCCCAAAAAAGGAGTGGGAACCAGGAAGGTGGGGAATGGAGAGGCTCTTACTGTCATTTGGAGATAACTGTATGCTCTCTAGCAATTTTGTGTGAATTTTTATATAAGCACTGTTTTATGAGTTATATAAAATGTTATGAAAATAGAAAAAAAAGGAAATAGGGAAGAAAAGTATAGTGACAATATACAGGGATTTATAAAATATTTTAAAATAAACTCTATGGTAAAATAGAAGAAATATATGGAGAGGTAAAATAAAAATAGATGTTTATGATTTCTTATTTTGCATGTGAAGTAGCATACTATTATTTGAACATTGACTGTGAAAACCAAAAGATGCATGTTTAAAACCGTAGAGCAGAACATAGCCAACATGGTCTTTAAAAAGCCCAGATTTTTAAGATCGAGGTTTTAAAGGCATGTGGTCTCTGATCCAAATACCCTTCCATGTATAATAAAAGAAACCAAGTATGGGTGTAGAAAGACTGATCATATCCATAGCATAAATGTGTGTTGTTTAAAATCAGTATTATTGATGAAGCAAGAGATGTTCATTTTGACACCCAGAACAAATTTGACAACATTTGTTGTCCAGAAATATTTTTGTATGTTACAATTGTGGGGACCAGAAGTGAAGAAAGGAGTGGTGATAATAACAAATAGCGAGAGGAGGCCAGGAATGCAGAGCACACACTGGATCCACACATACAAGAGTTGTCTGAAAAAAATGCCAATGCTACTTGAGAAACTCTAGTCTAAATAATCCAAATAAAAGGCAAAAACAGACATATGAGATTGGAAAAGCACAAAATGAGGCTCATCTCATACACTATCTACAATAAGTTTTTTTTAACTACAAAACCAGAGAGGCCTTCAGTGAACAGCACTGGAGAAGTGGGCAAGATGGCAGAGTAGGAAGACCTTGAGCTCATCTCCCACAGGCACAACTAATTATAGCAAATTGTAATATTTTAATGTTTAAACTTGATTAAATATAATCTGACATCCTTATTTCCTCATTGGTTTTTTTTGAGTTTGTATTTTTTCTATCTTTTTTATTAAGACAGTGTTTATACATTAAAAGATGCATCTGAAATAAAGAGTTTTTTATACAGTGTGCATCATTTTAACAACCACCAAAATCAAGAAAAAGACTATTTCCAACACTGAAGAAAAGTTGCCTCAGTGTACTTGCAGTTGAACTTTTCCTCTACCCCTGGCCTTAGTCAAGCAGTGGTTATTTAATGCATCTCTGCATTAGCTTTCCATATTTTGCAGTTTCATATAATAGAATCAGGCAAGATGTATTCTGTGCTTGGCTTTGTGACAGTTATCAAAGGGAGAACTCACTGAAATGGAGTCAAGATGCCAGAAGAAGGAACTCTCATACAGTACTACTGGAAGTCAATTTACAGGAAGAATCTTCTATTGTAGACCCCAACAGAAGAGACATCAATAGGAAATATCCATCAACTATGGGCATCGACACAACTACTGGAAAAACATCATGCAAGGATATGAGATCCATACAATAAAAAAGACTGAGTGCCAAGGAACTGATGCCTTCAAACTGTGGTACTGGAGAAGGCTCTTGAGAGTCCCTTAGACTGCAAGGAGATCAAACCAGTCAATCCTAAAGGAAATCAACCTTTGAATCAACCAATGATTGATTGAAAATCAACCAATGAATATTCATTGGAAGGACTGATGCTGAATCTGAAGCTCCAATACTTTGGCCACCTGATGCAAATAGCTGACTCATTGGAAAAGACCCTGATTTGGGGAAAGATTGAAGGCAGGAGGAGAAGGGGAAGACAGAATGGATGGCAACACTGACTCAGTGGACATGAGTTTGAGCAAACTCCAAGAGATGGTAAAAGACAGGGAAGCCTGGTGTGCAGCAGTCCATGGGGTTGCAAAGAGCCGGACACGACTGAAGTGACTGAACAACGTAGGCTCAACAGTGAAAGATGTACATTGCATCTCCTACAAGAAATCCACTACCCCCAGCAACTCAACCAGTGAGAAACCATCATTGCCCTGAACTTTCAATTTTCTCCAATTGACTTTCATTCAAAACAATCCTTCCTAAGTTTCTTCTGTTTCTCCAAAATAACTTTTGTTTATTGGTCTTGCCTGTGGTTTTTGCTATATAGCTTGCTTGTCATGAATTGCAGTTTCTCCGCTATATCTAAATAAACCCATATTTTGCTGGTAAAGTAAACTGACTGGCCTTTATATGCATTTTCTTTGTTTTTATTGAAGTATAGTTTATATGCAGCATTATATTGGCTCAGCTATACAATAGAGCTATCTGACATTTTTATACTTTAGAAATTGATCATCACAATAAGTCTAGTAATCATCTGTCAATATACAAAGTTATCACAATATTATTGACTCTATTCCCTATGCTGTGCATTACTTCCCACTGACATTTATTTTATAACTAGAAGGCTATCCCCCTTAATCCTCTTCACCTCTTTCATCCAAAGCCCTAAGTCCCCTCCTCTTCAGGAACCATAAGTTGTTCTCTGTATTTGTAAGTCTGTCTCTATTTTGTTCTGCTTGTTAATTTGTTTCTGACTCTTTTATTTTTAAGGTCAACAGCTTCTTTTGTTAATATAATGTTTTGGAGTTTCATCTACAGGGCTGTGTGCTTCAGTAGTTCACATTTCATGGGTAAAAGGTACTCCACTGGGCTTCGCTGATGGCCCAGCAGTAATGAATCCACCTGCCAAGCAGTAGATGTGGGTTCAATCCCTGGGTCGGGAAAATCCTCTGGATAAGGAAATGGCAACCCTCTCCAGTATTCTTGCCTGGGAAATACTATGAAGAGTAGAGCCTGGCAGGCTACAATCCATGGGGTCGCAAAAGAGTTGGACATGACTTAGCAACTAAACAACAACACAGTAAGAGTGAAATACAAAATAGGCTATTTGGACATTGCTTCCAATTGATTGGGCAATTTGTAAGCACACTTGATGTCCTGGGAATCTTCTCTTGGCTATTAAGGTACAAAAGAAACAGAACATTACTATTGCTTTCAGGAGCTTGAAGTTTGATTAGAAACAATACAAGTATTAATTCCAGGAATATATTCTTCTTAAATGAAGAGGGTTAGGGATGGACTAATGTACCTGTAAAAGGAAAGATATAAGCATCTGAATGCAGAGTTCCAAAGAATAGCAAGAAGAGATAAGAAAGCCTTCCTCAGCGATCAATGCAAAGAAATAGAGAGAAACAACAGAATGGGAAAGACTAGAGATCTCACTGGGGGCAGGAGAGAAGGGGATGACAAAGGATGAGATGGCTGGATGGTATCACCAACTCAATGGACATGGGTCTGAGTGAACTCCGGGAGTTGGTGATGGACAGGGAGGCCTGGTGTGCTGTAATTCCCAGGATCACAAGGAGTCAGACACGACTGAGCGACTGAACTGAACTGAACTGAATGGCATTAAAGTACTTGGCAACATAAGAAAGCACTGGGTAGAGTTAGATGTTCTGAGCTTGAGCCTTGCACAACCACCAAAAAAAAAAAAAAAAAATTCCTGGGAACAAATGAGGTATTCTTACTGTGTTTCATGTCACTCCATTTCTTGAGATGAGTGAACAGTTTGTTTTAGGAGATCCTTTCTAGATGCAAGCTTGTGTGCCTCAATGACAACTTATACATGTATTATGTTGTTTTGACCGTGGACGGAAAATCTTCCAAAAGTTCACCACTTCCCCCAAAGTCTGGTTCTTTCAGGCTTCACTGAAAGTACCAAGGATACATCCATGATCTACTTAAACTTTCACCCTGCAAAATTCTGTCCTTCTCTCCTGCACTTTTTCTTCTTCATCTCACAGTGAAGAACAATAAATTGACCATTGATTTCTCTGCTCCTGCATAGCACTGTGAGCTACTATATGAAAAGTAAGTATGCACTCACATAAAAACAATAAGTAAAAGCATATATCAATATTCCAATCAAGAACAATACATTTTAATAAATCTCTATTCTGATGGATGAGGTTTCCAATTGAGATTTTAAATTATTTCAATTAAATAATGGAATATATCTCAGTTTTTACTGAGCCTTATTTTCCTTTCCTGGATGTCTAGAACATGACACACAGCCTCTCTATGTGCAGCTGTCACTTTCTGAGATATTATTTCATCCTCTTTGCTTAGCTGGTTCCTATTTCTCTTTCTTGTTCAATCTCTAGGTTTACTTAAGTTGCCTTTACCTGACCTTCAAAACTATTAGACTAATAGTTGAGCCCCACTGTTACTGGCTTTTATAACCCTCAAAGTCCCTTTCTTTGAGAATAACCACACCTGAATTTAGTGCCTACCATTTCCTTTACACAATAGGACTCCTTAATAATAGTGATAGATAATAATATTTACAAAGGACCATATGTCAGGCAATTTGTGCTTCACTGGTAACTCCATGAAGCCGTCAAGAACCTGCCTGTAATGCAGGAGATGATCAGGAGACATGGGTTTGATCCCTGAGTTGGGAAGATTCCCTGATGAAGAAAACGGCAACCCACTCGTATTCTTGCCTGGGAAATCCCATAACAGAGGAACCTGACCGCCTGCAGTCCATGGGGTTGCAAGAGTCAGATACAACTTAGTGACTAAACAACAACAACAAAAAAACTAATACTAAGATGATATAACGTTACTGCAGAGAGCTCTGCTCTGGAATCTCATTGATCTGCTTTCTAACCCTGTCTTTTCCAACTGTAGCTTTTTGATGTTAAAAATTTGCTTAATTCCTTTGAGCATTAGTATCCAAATCTGTAAAATAGGTCATGTAATATAACCTATTTCATAGTGTTTTATGAAAATTAAAAGAAAAAAAATGCAAGTCACATTAAAATTAGTCAATAAATGTTTGTAGAAAGAATCATTCTTTTTGCTAGCTCTCTTCTACCCCTCCTTAACAAATAATAAAACTGAGCCTCTGAATGTTTTTCTGATGTTATAAGCAAATAAGAATCTACAGTGGAAAGGGTCTAAAAGGAAGCGTTTACAGGTTATAAGAGGTATTCCCATAAGGAGAAATCCTCTGCTATCTTTCTAACTCACTGGTTTGTAACAAGATTGGCTTGACAGCTTGCAATTTCCAGATGCCAGGTAATGCTTTTCTCCATTCAAAAACTCAAAAAATACTCAATTGACCTTGCTTTAAAGTGAATATCAATGATAAATATTTTAAAATCACATAAACCTTGCAACTGAATATGTAGAAAGAGTATTGAATGAAGAACATGCTGATTATAAAATGATTTAAGTGCAAGTAGTCACTGTTTATCTGAGTTTGGTCTTTACTGGGTGTTATTGGCCTAAAAGCACTCTATCTCATAACAACCAACATTAATCAATATAACAGGATAAAAGGAGGCCTATGTGGCTCAAATGTTGTTAAATTAAGTTATGGCTATGAACCAAATGAAAAGGTTTGAACAAATTTTGGAATGTCTGGCTTAAAAAGCTAGGTATATGGCATGTAGAAATTGACTGGAGAAAGTGGTGCATGCGAGGGTAATTTCCAGAAGATAGGTAGTAATCTACCAGAGAAGGTCCAGGTCCACATGACTTCCAGTGAGACAACCATGTTTATTAAGATGCTGGGTGAGAACCAGCACTTACTTCAATGTTTGTGTTAGTGAATGGTTTTCAAAAAAAAAAAATGCTAGGAAGCCAAACTTTATAATATTAATAATAGTAATAATAATAACCATGCAATAACAGTCAAATGTTCCTAACATGCTCACACTTACTCCTCATAGCAAATATACAAATCAGGACTAAAAGATAGATAATTTAAGCATCTTGTCAAGTGGCAGAGCCAAGAGGTGAATTTTGTTCTATTAGTATCTAAACTTTAGCCTAAGACACTTTGTCACAGGAATGGGAAATAGTTAGAAAAATTGAATAACAGAGGATCAACCATACTTTTTGAGCTTCCAGGCAGTAATGCAGTATATTACAAAGTAAGTAATTAGATATAAGCTGTTATCTTGAAATTTTACATCAAAAGTATCACAAGAGTAGGGCTTCTTGAAAGCTTCACTCAAGTAGAACTACTGTTTTTACTTGAAAAGATTAGGGAGTGGATCTGTGTGTTTTAGAGTTACTATAAGCTGACAGCATAAAAATGAATAAGATTGGAATTACACACAAGACATTTGTTTTATCAAGGAAAATCAGAACTTGATACTCAATGATATCAAACTTTTAGCCTTCAACCTTCTTGCTCTGATGCCGCTGCTAAGTCACTTCAGTCTGCCGACCCCACAGACGACAGCCCACCAGGCTCCCCCATCTCTGGGATTCTACAGGCAAGAACACTGGAGTGGGTTGCCATTTCCTTCTCCAATGCTTGAAAGTGAAAAGTGAAAGTGAAGCCTAGATTTAATCATGTTTTATTTCTTAAGTATTGCATTTTCCCTGGTAGCTCAGCTGGTAAAGAATCTGCCTGCAATACAGGAGACTTGGGTTCAATCCCTGGTTTGCGAAGGTACCCTGAAGGAGGGCATGGCAGCCCACTCCAGTATTCTGGAGAATCCCCATGGACTGAGGAGCCCGGCAGGCTGCAGTCCATGGGGTCACAAAGAGTCAGACATTACTAAGCACAGTACACATTGCATTTTACCCATTTAACTGGTCCAACAATTGACAGTGAGACTTCTTTGGGGCAATATTGACTCTGCTTAGGGAAAACAGATTTTGAAGAACTGATAGGAGGTCTTTCTCCCAGTGGGATAAGAAGATATTGGGCTCTTGAGTCTCAGGTCCCTGAAGGGCCAGCAAGGCAGTCTTTCCCTGGGGAAGTAGAAACTCAAGCATAAATTCTCTGTTCTGAAAGCCATAATGTCGAAAAGCCAGACAGAGGCAGAACTCTCCCTCCCTGGTAGAGATCACTGTCTCCATCCAGTAAGTCTGGCTCCAGCAGAAAACGAAGGCACCAAGTCACTACTGTGATAGTGGACCCCTCGCTAGAGCAGGGACTGCACTGGGAATAAAAACGTTCTTGCAGATGGAAGATCTGCAGGACTGAAATTTGAGGATATGAGTTGAAGGGATGTGAGAGCAAAAAGTGGCATAAGGCCAGATGAAGATGAGCATGCCAAAGTTGGGTCCAGATTCTGTGTGTGCTAGGGAAAGATTTGGTCCATGTGGGAGTTCTTGAATCTGCACCAGAGTATCATGTTGAAGAGATCTTGAACATCTTTCACTGAACTCTTCTGGGAACATGAGGAACAACACAGATTTAGAAAAGAAAGAAGATTCCCTATCACACTCCCTTGGTTATCATTACTTAGAAATCTTCACTAGTTTGCCCTTTATTGCCATTCCCATTTCATAAAAATATCTGATCCACTTTCTGCTCTCTCCTTTATTTCTCTGACTCCCTTTGTCTTCTCTCTTCTCAATCCAATCTATTCGATTGTAATTTCAGAATTCTCTTTTTGCATCTTCTCTCCACCATCTATCTTCTGGGCACATATGCTTGTGTTCTCCCCACTTCTACTCTTTCTCTTCCATTCATTTGGCCAAGAGTCACTCCACCATGTCCAACTTCCTCCAGACCAACAGAGACCCCCAGGGAAAGCAAGCTTAGAGAACCATGTCCACTCAATGCTTTTCTCACTCCTATCATTATTACTTATCTCTCCTTATCCCCCTTTCTTGTCTCCAGATCTTTTTTTTTTATTTTACTTTACAATTCTGTATTGGTTTTGCCATACATTGACATGAATCCACCACGGTTGTACATGCGTTCCCAAACATGAACCCCCCTCCCACCCCTCTCCCCACAACATCTCTCTGGGTCATCCCCATGTACCAGCCCCAAGCATGCCATATCCTGCATCGGACATAGACTGGCGATTCAATTCTTACATGATATTATACATGTTTCAATGCCATTCTCCCAAATCATCTCACCCTCTCCCTCTCCCTCTGAGTCCAAAAGTCCGCTATACACATCTGTGTCTTTTTTGCTGTCCTGCATACAGGGTCATCATTGCCATCTTTCTAAATTCCATATATATGTGTTAGTATACTGTACTGGTGTTTTTCTTTCTGGCTTACTTCACTCTGTATAATCAGCTCCAGTTTCATCCATCTCATCAGAACTGATTCAAATGTATTCTTTTTAATGGCTGAGTAATACTCCATTGTGTATATGTACCACAGCTTTCTTATCCATTCATCTGCTGATGGACATCTAGGTTGTTTCCATGTCCTGGCTATTATAAACAGTGCTGCGATGAACATTGGGCTACATGTGTCTCTTTCAATTCTGGTTTCCTCGGTGTGTATGCCCAGCAGTGGGATTGCTGGGTCATAAGGCAGTTTTATTTGCAATTTTTTAAGGAATCTCCACACTGTTCTCCATAGTGGCTGTACTAGTTTGCATTCCCACCAACAGTGTAGGAGGGTTCCCTTCTCTCCACACCCTCTCTAGCTCTTGTTGAACAATATTGACAATAAGTGAAAGTGAAGTTGCTCAGTTGTGTCCGACTCTTTGCGACCCTGTGGACTATAGCCCAACAGGCTCCTCAGTCCATGGGATTCTCCAGGCAAGAATACTGGAGTGGGTTGCCATTTCCTTCTCCAGGGGATCTTCCCGACCCAGGGATCGAACCCAGGTCTCCCACATTGCAGGCAGATGCTTTAACCTCTGAGCCACCAGGGAAGCCCAATATTGACAATAGACCAATACTTTTCCAAGATTAATACTACTTCTTATTCATCATTTATATACTTTAATTTAGTAAATGATATAATATGCTTAAAATTAATTCCAAAATTGTCTGAGTCACTACTAGTGTATTCTGTTATCAGCAAGAGAAGAATTGGAAGATCATTTAATCTCATCTACATATCAAGTGGGAAGGCCATGCCTAGCAGACACTAGCTGGACAGGACCTTTTGTCCAGGGAAGCAAAGGACCAGGAGGAGTGAAGACAGGAACCCTGGGAGAAGGTGCTCCTCCTTCCTCCTCTGAGAGCCAGCCCTGATCACTAACAGGGACTCTTTGATGAGGAGATTCTGGGAGGAGACAGCTGAGGAGGACTGGAACTGCATTTGAAGACTAGAATTCATAGCTGGAAGCAAACCACTATGTGAACCACTAAAACACAAAGTATGTTTCTATCTTTATGAAAATATTGTTCACAGTATGAAAATAAGGCTCACAGTTTGGTTAAATGTTCCTGTCCTTTGCCACCCTGCCTCTACTCCAAAGCTGTTTCTCCTCTATCATTTCTAGTTTCAAAACTATTAATTTTATCATGGGTGAATTTTTTCAACAATATTGATGAGGTAAGTACATTATCACAGAATTATTCATTAGGACGAAAGGTAACCTAGAAATTATTAAAATTTAACACATTGGACTAGAATTAGACAAGAGTAGGATTAGCCTAATACTGTGAGAATGGTTAAGATTTTGAGAATCAGTTTCCTGTTTGTAATGTGGTGATAATAAAGTATATCTCACAGGAGGGTGAATGATTCAATGAGATGAAACCCTAGATATTTGATCACAGTTCCCAGTAGTGGTATGAATTCAAAAACTAAACAATATGTGATTTTATGTTAGTGAGCCTAATGAGAAATGAAGAGGTATATTCTTAAATTCCTGATATAAAGTTTCTAAACCCACAAGATAACACTTTTTAACAGAGACATCTGTCTGTGTTGACAGATTTAAATGCAATGAGCTAAACTATTTCAAATGGCCATTGAGTTGAATCTCATAATTTTTTTAACTGTTCACCTATGAGACATTTAAATTATTTCCTAATGTTTCCTGGTATAAACAATGCTTCAAGAAATATATTCATACATACTGATTTTCAACATGCTGAACTCCTTTTTTGGTGTTCAAAAAGGTTGGAATAAAGCAAATTAATTTTTTTAGAATTAAGAAAATAAATACAATGGACTACATGATTTGAAGGATCCTAGAAAGAACAGACCTGTACATTTAGTACAGCTATAGACTTCTCTGCACTCTCAGTCACAGTTCAGGAGAAGGAGAATCTTAGAATCTTTATATCAATAGTGACTTGAATATGACTATAATTTTTTTAAGTAAATTTTTTCAGGACCAACCAGTTAGACCCTTGCAGTAGAGAAATTCACCAAGGTAACCCAGAACTAGACACAGGTAATTGGCCACAAACCCAATAACTGGATTGATTTCTAAAACTAGTATAGGATCAGGCCTATAATAGAAAAGCATTTGATTTATATGTAAAGGTCTAAGTAGTCAAGAAAACATTATAAATGATCATATGAATCAGGTCCAGCATCTTGGGCAAGCTGTCTACCTCTGATGTAGACATTTTCTCATGTTGGTGTAGTGTAGTCTTTCCTCTGTTTGAGCATCATTTTAAGGTGAAATTAAGTCAGCTGTATTCTCTATAGACCAATTCAGTATAGGGGCCTTTGGAAGTGGGAATTAATCTAAGAGTTAATTTCCCTTCAGTTTCATTGTGCATAAACTAGTTAAGAGTACCTGATTTAAAAAATTCCTTCCATCCAGGTTGAAGACAATCCCTTAAATTATGTCTTTTCCCAGTCCTGGTTGCAAGTCATGAGGCATCTGATCTTCATCCAAAGATAGATTACTGAGATAAGCTTTAGGAACAAACTGAGGGTGTTCTTTAATAATTTAATTAAATTTTACATTAATATCACATAACAGCAAAGAACTATCTAAAAATTAGTCTTACTAGATGCAGACCTCTTTTAACAAACTGGGATTTAACATTTATTGAATCATCTTTCTTTTTTTCCTAAAATTACCCTCATTTTTATCAAATATAACCAAATTAAGGCTAATTTGTTTGTAAAATAGGTCTATTCTCACTAAGTTTGGTCTGATGATTAATATAACCATAATTGATCATAGACTTTTTATTTTGCTGAAACATTTATAGAGTCTCAGACTGAACTTTTAAAACAGGGCTGGGAAACTCACACCAAAGGCTTATCACAGATTTTGCCTAACAAATCTAGGTGAATTTTTTCCTTTTTAAAGTCTCAAAAATTCCTTGAGAGTTTTGTATCTGTTAGTGAGATAACCTTTTTAACTCATTTGATAAACTTATTGGAAACCTAAGAGTTTCCAATTTCTGGAGGAGTCAGATAGAGAGAAAATATAATTGTTTTCTTTATAACATATAATTTTACTAAAGTACTAGGTATGGATGTGAGAGTTGGACTGTGAAGAAGGCTGAGCGCTGAAGAATTGACGCTTTTGAACTGTGGTGTTGGAGAAGACTCTTGAGAGTCCCTTGGACTGCAAGGAGATCCAACCAAGTCCATTCTGAAGGAGATCAACCCTGGGATTTCTTTGGAAGGAATGATGCTAAAGCTGAAACTCCAGTACTTTGGCCACCTCATGCGAGGAGCTGACTCATTGGAAAAGACTCTGATGCTGGGAGGGATTGGGGGCAGGAGGAGAAGGGAACGACAGAGGATGAGATGGCTGGATGGCATCACTGACTCGATGGATGTGAGTCTGAGTGAACTCCGGGAGTTGGTGATGGACAGGGAGGCCTGGCATGCTGCGATTCATGGGGTCGCAAAGAGTCGGACACGGCTGAGCGACTGAACTGAACTGAATGTAAAAGAGGATACCAGATCACTTTTTTCACAATTTTTTTCTCCAGCCTGTTCCCCGTGTATGTTAGTCAATCTTTCCCTATACAATCATAATAGTTTATGCAAGACTCTGTCATTGCTTAAAGTACTTTTTCTTGTATTATCCATTGTCCTTAGAATGGTTTTCATTTTCCCTCTTTCAAATTTAAGGCCATTTCCTAATTAAGTTTTGTGACACTAGTCTTTAACAGCACGATGAGGGAATGTTTAAATGACAAGAAAGCAATATCAACATTGAACAAGTGCCTAGAAGTGTATGGTGGTGGGGCGGGGAGGATGGAGACTTGTATGTGGATTACTATATTGAAGATGGAAAGAGGAAATCCAAAGGAGATGGAAGGGCTTTAAAGGTGGACATCATCATTCTCACATTATTGCACTCAGAAGAATCATTTTTCATCAGCCCAGCATTGGGGCTTCCCTGGAGACTCAGTGGTAAAGAATCCACCCACCAATAGAAGAGACTCAGGTTCAATATCTGGGTCTGGAAGATCTCCTGGAGAAAGAAATGGCAACCCACTCCAGTATTCTTGCCTGGTAAATCCCATGGACAGAGGGTCCTGGCAGGCTACAGACATTGGGTTTGAAAAGACTTGGACATGGCTTAAAGATTAAACAACAACAGCAACAATCAGTCCAGCATAGCTTGGAGGAATTACTCAATTTCATGTTAAGGTTGTTTCTTCAATAAGTTAGGAATTCTACTGATATGAAGGTTAAGAAATAGAAAAAAAGGCAATTTTAGGAAGAATCCATAGGAAACAAATTAAAATGATTTTTAAGGTAGAATCCAGTTAACCAACTCTATTTTTGCAGTATAATATTTTTAAATATATAACTCAAAATAAATGTGGCTGAATGGTCAGATGGGGGTGGATGGAAGTTTACAGCTACTTATGTGAGTCCTTAGCTTGTGACAGTCTCTGCTATTTCTTTTTTTTTTTTTTTTTTTTTGCATGCATTGTTGTAGTTAAACTGTGGATGTGACACATTCTATATGGTCTTTTTTTTTTTTTCCATGGTGGATTCATGTCAATGTATGGCAAAACCAATACAGAATTGTAAAGTAAAATAAAAAATAAATTTAAAAAAAAACCACACACAAAAAAATTAAGCAGTCTATATGGTCTTTTTAAAAACAGGAAGAAACTTGCAGGTACAAACTGGAACAATAATTTGTCACAAAATTTAATAGTTTTCTAAGTAATTTTCTATGTCTTTTAGTTTCTGTAAAGACTTAATTAATTAAAAAATAACCTTGAAGAAATCAAACATGTATAAACAAGTCATATAACTTCATCTCCTTACATTCTCTAAAGTAATAGGAATAATCGAATAGAACATCAAAAAGGATAACAGATAAATTCTCCTGATTCCAAGATAGCCTGCTAAGACCCACATATCACTAGGTAAAGCAAGTTCTATTTTCATATACCTCAAATCAATAGCTAATTTTTAATCTTAGTTTTACAGATCACTAAAAGAAAGCTATAGAAATAAATGACAAAATACGACAGCACACCAAAATGGCAATATCTCCACTGAGGCTTTATATTTCCTCCTCAGTTGTTTTGCTAGGTCCCCAAGCTGGCAACTCTGGTTGTCCCTATCCCTCAGCCTCCTCTTTTTACTAGCCATAGGGGCCAACACCACCTTCTTGCACACTATCCGGCTGGAGGCCTCACTACATGAGCCCATGTACTACCTGCTTAGCCTCCTCTCCCTGCTGGGCATGGTGCTCTGCCTCACCGTCATCCCCAAGGTCCTGGCCATTTTCTGGTTTGACCCCAGGTCCATCAGCTTCTTTGCCTGCTTCTTTCAGATGTTCATCATGAATAGTTTCTTTGCCATGGAGTCGTGCACATTCATGGTCATGGCCTACGACTGCTATGTGGCCATCTGCCACCCACTGAGGTACCCACCCATCATCACTGACCAATTTGTTATCAAGGCAGCCATTTTTATTTTGGCAAGAAATTCCCTTACTATTCTGCTCATTGCTATTCTCTCAAGACGACTCCATTATTGTGGGAGAAATGTCATTGAGAACTGCCTCTGTGCCAATATGTCTCTGTCCAGGCTCTCTTGTGATGATACTATCATCAATCATCTCTATCAGTTTGCATTTAGCTGGGCACTGCTGGGATATGACCTAATCCTCATCTTCCTCTCCTATACCCTCATACTGCGGGCTGTGCTGGGACTCAAGTCAGAAGGAGCTGTGGCCAAGGCCGTAAGCATATGTAGCTCCTACTGCATCCTTATCCTCTTCTTCAGCACCATCCTCCTGGTCTTTGTCCTCACTCATGTGGCAAAGAAGAAGGTCATTCCTGCAGCACTCAACCCCATTGTTTATGGGGTATGAACCCAGGAAATCAAGCAAGGAATCAGAGATTACTGAAGAAAAGATGGTAATTAAGACAACCAGGTAGTATGGTTTTTAAGTCAGTAATAAATGAATGGACTGAAGTTCATATCTGTAAGTTTTATTCTCAAACTGGATGAACTGACTGTGTCCCCTTTAATAAAGCTGCAGCTGCATTTAGAGTTTCTCTTTCTCTCATTCCTCATCAGAAATCTCCTTGGCCCTTCTCCTTTTGTCCCACACTTATCTTACTTTGCCCAAAATATTGAGTTTTTTCAGGCAGGTTCTAATGAGAAATTTATGTTCATAAATATATAACGGTTAACATGAAATAAATTTTATATTCTTGAGAATAAAACTGTGGGTGCTTTGTGAGCTGTGACGTATAATGTATACTGCCTTCTTATTCTTATATCCGCAGAAGTGAGCATATTGTAGACAAAGAATTAATTTCAGGCCTTAATGTTAGAAGGTTATTGCTAGTCTGTAACTGGGTATTTTCTCTGAATCTTCAACCATTACTGGCTTTTCTGTAATTGAGTGTTCTCTCTCAACCTGCAAGCACATTGCTGACTTCCTTTGTCATTCTGTCTCTTCTCTTCTAGCAGACAATGTTTTCTTTGCAATGTGTATTGCAGAAAGGATTTCCCTGTAGCTCAAATGATAAAGAATCTGCCTGTGATGCAGGAGACCAGGGTTCATTCCCTGAGTCAGGAAGATTCTCTGGAGAAGGGAATGGCAATCTACTCTGGTATTCTTGCCTGGAGAATCCCATGGACAGAGACACCTGGCAGACTACAGTCCATGGGATTGCAAAGAGACTAAACCAAACCACATTACGAAAGGACAAGATTTATGCCTCTATTGTTCATGTTTGTAATAATTATCAGAGTTTTCTTATATTTCTTTTAGGACTTCCCTGTAGTTCAAATGGTAAAGAATCTGCCTGCAATGCAGGAGACCAAGGTTCAATCCCTGAGTCAGTAAGATCCTCTGGAGAAGGGAACGTCAATACACCCCAGTATTCTTGCCTGGAGAATCCCATGGACAGAGGAGCCTGGCAGACTAAAGTCCGTGGTATGGCAAAGAGTCAGACACTACTGAGTGACTAAACCACTTTCTTTTATTAAGAGATGCCTAATTTTCATCCCTATGAATCTACACTTGACCACTTATCTTTGTGATTCAGAGTGTTACAGTGTAAGGTATGCAAATATAGCTTTGCTAATAAGTTAAAGATTTGTAAGCATTATAATGTATGATTCAATAATAATACTGAAATATAAAACAGATTATATGATTATTGTTTCCTATGATTTGGATATCTTCTGAGCACACATCTCCTGTGTCTGGGAATTCTGTTAACTATTAAGCTACAAAAGTAAATAGGATTTTTTTATTGCCTTCAGGAGGTCAAAGTTTGATTTGGAGGAATATAAATATTAATTCCAGGAATATATTCTTCTCAAATGAAGAGGCTGAGAAATGAAATAATGTGCCTCTATGGGTATTAAGATGCTGGGCAACCAAGGAAAGCACTGGATAGTGTTAGGAGGTCTGAGTTGTAAGCCTTACACAACCACAAAAAAAAAAAAAAAGTCGTTTCAGGGGAACAAATGAGGTATGTCACTGTGCTTAACAATATTTTATTGTCTGATAACAGTGAACAGTTTTAGAAGACCCTTTCTAGATATAAACTTCTGTGCTCAATGACAAGTTCAACATGTATTGTTTTGACCATGAACAGAAAATCTCCCCAAAGAGTTCAAAACTATCCCCAAAGTCTAGTTCTTTCAGTCTTCATTGAAAGCACCAGGAATACATCCTTTGACCTACTTAAGCATGCTTTCTGCAAAGCTATATCCATTTCCTTTTCTTCTTCACCTCACAGTGAGAAACAATAAATTGGTATTTGCATTCTTAGTTCCTTCTATGAATGACTACTTGAAAAGTAAGCATGTACTCACATAAAAAGCAATAAGTAAAAGCATGTTCAATATTTTAATCAAGAATAATACATTTCTTAAAAGTAAAATCAATTTTAAGATCCAAATATGTTCACATCATAGTTAATCTTTCTCTTTATTACTTAAAGAATATCTTCCAAAAAAAACTCATTGACTCAAAGATTTCAATCTAAGAATAATATCTTATTTTAAATGTGCATGCATAGATAGCTGTTTCTACAGTTCCCATTAAACTCATCGCATCAATTTGGAGCTATACCTCTGTTTCTTGATTCAAAAAGTTGATTCAACATCAATTTGCATTTATCCCTTTATCACCAATACTCAGCACTCTGCCTAATACATATATTATATTCAAATAGTTTTGATTAAATGAATGAATGTAGGAGTTGGTGATGGACAGGGAGGCCTGGCGTCCTGCGATTCATGGGGTGGCAAAGAGTCGGACACGACTGAGCGACTGAACTGAACTGAATAAAATATAGTCAAGTTAACTGTTTGAAAATCAGAACATACATTAAAACTCTTCGGAGTGCCACACAGCAGAAGGCTTAGCTAGTGTAATTTGTGCCTTCTACGTACCTCAAAGGGGGTTCCTTGGTGGCTCAAATGGTAAAGAATCTGCCTGCAGTGCAGGAGATCCAGGTTCGACTTCTGGGTTGGGAAGATCTCCTGGAGAAGGGAATGGCAACCCACTCCAGTATTCTTGCCTGGGACATCCCATGGACAGAGGAGCCTGGCAGGCTGCAGTCCATGGGGTCACAAAGAGTCAGACATGACTGAAAGACTAACACACATGAGGCTTGTATTATTTGGGCTTCCCTGATAGCTCAGTTGGTAAAGAATTCACCTACAGTGCGGAAGACCCTGGTTTGATTCCTGGGTCTGGAAGATGCCCTGGAGAAGAGACAGGCTACCCACTCCAGTCTTCTTGGGCTTCCCTTATGGCTCAGCTGGTTAGGAATACACCTGCAATGTGGGAGACCTGGGTTCTATCCCTGGGTTGGGAAGATCCCCTGGAGAAGAGAAAGACTACCTACTCCAGTATTCTGGCCTGGCGAATTCCAGGGACTATGTAGTCCATGGGGTCGCAAAGAGTCAGACACGACTACGTGACTTTCACATATACCTCAAGGAAGGCTAAATCTTGGGTTTGTGCTCAGTCATGTCTGACTCTTTGAGATCCCATGAACAGTAGCCCACCAGGCTTCTCTGTCCATGGGATTTTTCAGGCAAGAATACTGGAGTGGGTTGCCATTTCCTCCTCCAGAGTGTTTTCCCAACCCAGGAATGGAACCCACATCTCCTGGGTCTCCCCACTGAACCACCCGGGAAGCCCAACTAAATTTTACTGTTATTAAATTCTGTTATTTGAGTCTTAGGTGAGTGACTCTCAAATTGTACCAGCTCTATAACTCTAATATTATGTGTTTAGTTTTATAACAATTATCTCCTAAATGTTTAAGGGGATGTACACATGTATATGGCTTCCCAGGTGGCACTAGTAGTAAAGAACCCACCTGCCAGTGCAGAAGACATAAGAGAAAGGTTGAGTCCCTGGGTCAGGAAGATCCTCTGGAGGAGGGCATGGCAACCCACTCCAGTATTCTTGCCTGGAGAATCCCATGAACCTGGTGGGCTACTGTCAGTAGGATCGCAAAAAGTTGGACAGCACTGAAGCAACTTAGCACGCAACTGTGCATGCACACATGTATACATTTTTAAATAAAATAGATTTAAAAACCACTACTATTTATCCTGTGTGGTTTATGTATAAGTACCTACAGATAATGGAGCTCTGCCCTTTCTTGGATTTTTTCCCATGATGACTTGCTTCTGGTCTGGAATCTAATCTGGAGAGAGCTCTGGTCTGGAATTTCATTGATCTGCTTTCTAACCTTGTCTTTTCCAGCTATAGTTTTTCAATGTTGGACAATTTACTTAGCCCCTTTAACTATTAGTATTTAATGGATCAGGTCATATAACCTATTTCATAGTGTTCTTATGAAGATAAAAAAGAGAAAAAAATGCTAGTTAAGTTTAAAAAGTATTCAAGTAATGTTGGTAGCAAACTCCAGGAGACAGTGAAGGACAGAGAAGCCTGGTCTGCTGCAGTTCATGCTGTCCCACAGTTGGACACGACTTAGCAACTGAACAACAATAATGGTAGAAGGAGCCATTATTTATGCCACCTCTTCTTTACCCCTTCTTAACAAATAATAAAACTGAGCCTCTTAGTGTCTTTCTGATGTTATATAGCAAGTAAGAATCTCCAGTGGAAAGGGTCTAAAAAGGAACAGCTTGCCAATCACACAAGGCATTTCTTTAAAGGGAAATCCTCTGTTAGCTTTTTAACTCACTGATCCTTAGCAAGATTGGTTTGACATCTTGCAATTTCCAGATGTCAACTAATGATATCCAAAAACTCTCAAAAAATACTAAATTAACCTTGCCAATGATAAATGTTTTAAAATCACATAAACTGCAATTTATGTAAGAAAGAGTCTTAAGTGAAGGACATGATGATTACAAAATAGTTTTGGAAATGCAAGTGGTCATTTGTTTTCCTGGAACTGACTTTAATTGAGAGTTATTGGCATGAAAAGTGCTCTCGCTCCTAACAATCCAACAGGATAAAAAGGAGCCCTATGTCACTTAAATATTATTAAATTAAGTATATCTTAATTATCAATCAAATGAAAAGATCTGGACAGATTTAGGAATGTCCAACTTTAAAAGCTACCTGTATAACTTATAAAAATTGACTGGAAGAGGTGGTGCATGAGAGGGTAAACTCCAAGAGATAGGTGGTAATTCAAAAGTGATGACCCTGCCTTACAGTCAGAAGCACATGTAACTTCTGGTGAGACTACTGTTTATTAATATGCTATGAGCAAATAAAACTACTAAAAAGAAAATAAGCACAAAGCAACAAGTGTAAGTGAAAGTGCTCCAAATGGTAGGCACAAATCTAAGATCAAACTGATTCTGATATAGACAATTCTGTGGAAGAGGCTCCAAGGTAAGAAGCAGTGGTTATTTCAAGTTATATGTTGACTAATGGTTTTCCAATACAAAAGATACTACAGAGCCAAATTTTATAATAGTACTAATAACAATGACAGTGTAAAAACAGTCAAGTGCTCCTAACATGCTCACATTTATTCCTCACAACAAGTATGCAAATTAGGAATATGAGACAGATGATTTAAGGAACTTGTCACATGAAAGAGCTGGAAGCTGAATTTTCTTCTATCTAACCTTCAGCCCAGGACACTTGGTCACAGGAACAGGGGCTAGTTAGAAAAATTCAGTAACAGAAGATGAACCATCCTTTTGAACAACCACAAACTAATTGCAGTATATTGCTAAGTAAGCAATTAGATAAAGAAATTATCTTTTTTATATTAAAAGTGTCACAAGCTTAGGGCTTCTTGAAAACTTCACTCAAGTAGAACTATTGGTCACACACATGAAAAGATTAGGGAGTGGATCTGAGTGTTATACAGTCACTAGAAACTGTCAACATAGAAATGCACAGGGTTAAATTTAAGCACAAGGCATATTTTTATCGAAAGCCAATTCAGTTGCTAAGTTGTGTCCAACTCTTTGTGACCCCATTGACTGCAGTTTTCAAGGCTTCGCTGTCTTTCACCAACTCCCGGAACTTACTCAAACACATGTCCATAGAGTCGGTGATGCCATCCAACCATTTCATCCTCTGTCATCCCCTTCTCCTCCTGCCTTCAATCTTGCCCAGCATCAGGGTCTTTTCAAATGAGTCAGTTCTTCATATCAGGTGGCCGAAGTATTGGAGTTTCAGCTTCAGCATCACTGTTTCCAACAAATATTCAGGACTGATTTCTTTTAGGATGGACTGGTTAGATCTCCTTGCAGTCCAAGGGACTCTCAAGACTCTTCTCCAACACCACAGTTGAGTTCAGTTCACTTCAGTTCAGTTCAGTCACTCAGTCGTGTCCGACTCTTTGCAACCCCATGAATCGCAGCACACCAGGCCTCCATGTCCATCACCATCTCCCAGAGTTCACTCAGACTCACGTCCATCGAGTCAGTGATGCCATCCAGCCATCTCATCCTCAGTCATCCCCTTCTTCTCCTGCCCCCAATCCTTCCCAGCATCAGAGTCTTTTCCAATGAGTCAACTCTTTGCATGAGGTGGCCAAAGTACTGGAGTTTCAGCTTTAACATCGTTCCTTCCAAAGAAATCCCGGGGTTGATCTCCTTCAGAATGGACTGGTTGGATCTCCTTGCAGTCCAAGGGACTCTCAAGAGTCTTCTCCAACACCACAGTTCAAATGCATCAATTCTTCGGTGCTCAGCCTTCTTCACAGTCCAACTCTCACATCCATACATGACCACAGGAAAAACCATAGCCTTGACTAGATGGACCTTAGTCGGCAAAGTAATGTCTCTGCTTTTGAATATACTACCTAGGTTGGTCATAACTTTTCTTCCAAGGAGTAAGTGTCTTTTAATTTCATGGCTGCAGTCACCATCTGCAGTGATTTTGGAGCCCCAAAAAATAAAGTCTGACACTATTTCCACTGTTTCTCCATCTATTTCCCATGAAGTGATGGGACCAGATGCCATGATCTTCGTTTTCTGAATGTTGAGCTTTAAGCCAACTTTTTCGCTTTCCTCTTTCATCAAAAGGCTTTTTAGTTTCTCTTCAGTTTCTGCCATAAGGGTGGTGTTGTCTGCATATCTGAGATTATTGATATTTCTCCCGGCAATCTTGATTCTAACTTGTGTTTCTTCCAGTCCAGCATTTCTCATGATGTATTCTGCATATAAGTTAAATAAGCAGGGCGACAATATACAGCCTTGACATACTCCTTTTCCTATTTGGAACCAGTCTGTTGTTCCATGTCCAGTTCTAACTGTTGCTTCCTGACCTGCATACAGATTTCTCAAGAGGCAGGTTAGATGGTCTGGTATTCCCGTCTCTTTCAGAATTTTCCACAGTTGATTGTGATCCACACAGTCAAAGGCTTTGGCATAGTCAATAAAGCAGAAATAGATGTTTTTCTGGAACTTTCTTCTTTTTCCATGATTCAGCGGATGTTGGCAACTTGATCTCTGGTTCCTCTGCCTTTTCTAAAACCAGCTTGAACATCAGGAAATTCATGGTTCATGTATTGCTGAAGCCTGGCTTGGAGAATTTTGAGCATTACTTTACTAGCATGTGAGATGAATGCAATTGTGTGGTAGTTTGAGCACTCTTTGGCATTGCCTTTCTTTGGGATTGGAATTAAAAGGGACCTTTTCCAGTCCTGTGGCCACTGCTGAGTATTCCAAATGTGCTGGCATATTGAGTGCAGCACTTTCACAGCATCATCTTTCAGGATTTGAAACAGCTCAACTGGAATTCCATCACCTCCACTAGCTTTGTTCGTAGTGATGCTTTCTAAGGCCCACTTGACTTCACATTCTAAGATATCTGGCTCTAGATTAGTGATCACACCATCATGATTATCCGGGTCGTGAAGATCTTTTTTGTACAGTTCTTCTGTGTATTCTCGCCACCTCTTCTTAATATCTTCTGCTTCTGTTAGGTCCAGACCACTTCAAAAGCATCAATTCTTCAGCGCTCAGCTTTTTTAATAGTCGAACACTCACATCCATACATGACTACTGGAAAAATCATAGCTTTGACTAGATGGACCTTTGTCAGCAAAGTAATCTCTCTGCTTTTTAATATGCTCTCTAGGTTGGTCATATTTTTTCTTCCAAGGAGCAAGCATCTTTTAATTTCATGGCTGCAATCACCATCTGCAGTGATTTTGGAGCCCCCCAAAATAAAGTCAGCCACTGTTTCCAATGTTTCCCCATCTATTTGCCACGAAGTGATGGGACCGGATGCCATGAACTTAGTTTTCTGAATGTTGAACCTTAAGCCAACTTTTTTACTCTCCTCTTTCACTTTCATCAAGAGGCTCTTCACTTTCTGCCATAAGGGTGGTGTCATCTGCGTATCTGAGGTTCTTGATATTTCTCCCAGCAATCTTGATTCCAGCTTGTGCTTCATCTAGCCCAGCATTTCTCATGATGTACTCTGCATGTAAGTTAAATAAGCAGGGTGACAATATACAGCCTTTATGTACTCCTTTCCCGATTTGGAACCAGTTCATTTTTCCATTTTCAGTTCTAACTGTTGCTTCCTGACCTGCATACAGATTTCCCAGGAGGTAAGTCAGGTGGTCTGGAATTCTCATCTCTTTAAGAATTTTCCACAATTTGTTGTGATCCACACAGTCAAAGGCTTTGGCATAGTCAATAAAGTAGAAGTACATGTTTTTCTGGAATTCTCTTGCTTTTTCAATGATCCAGCGGATGTTGGCAACTTGATCTCTGGTTCCTCTGTTTTTTCTAAAGCCAACTTGAACATCTGGAAGTTCATAGTTCACTTACTATTGAAGTCTGGCTTGGAGAATTGAGACATTACTTTGCTAGCATGTGAGATGAGTGCAATTGTACGGTAGTTTGAGCATGCTTTGGAATTGCCCTTCTTTGGGATTGGAATGAAAACTGACCTTTTCCAGTCCTGTGGCCACTGCTGAGTTTTCCAAATGTGCTGGCATATTGAGTGCAGCACTTTCACAGCATCATCTTTTAGGATTTGAAATAGAGAAACTGGGATTATATCACCTCCACTAGCTTTGTTCATAGTGATGCTTCCTAAGGCCCACTTGACTTCACATTCCAGGATGTCTGGCCCTAGGTGAGTGATCACACCATCATGGTTTTCTGTGTCGTGAAGATCTTTTTTGTATAGTTTTTCTGTGTATTCTTGCTACCTCTTAATATCTTCTGCTTCTGTTAGGTCCATATCATTTCTGTCATTTATTGTGCCCTTCTTTGCATGAAATGTTCCCTTGGTTATCTCTAATTTTTTTGAAGAGATCTCTAGTCTTTCCCATTCTATTGTGTTCCTCTATTTCTTTGCATTGATCACTGAGGAAGGCTTTCTTTTCTCTCCTTGCTACTCTTTGGAACTCTGCATTCAGATGCTTATATCTTTCCTTTTCTCCTTTCCCTTTCACTTCTCTTTTTTTCTCAGGTATTTGTGAGGCCTCCTCGGACAACCATTTTGCCTTTTTGCATTTCCTTTTCTTGGGGATGGTCTTGATCACTGACTCCTGTACAATGTCACAAACCTCCACCAATAGTTCTTCAGGCACTCTGTCTATCAGATCTAATCCCTTGAATCTATTTGTCACTTCTACTGCATAATCATAAGGGATTTGTTTTAGGTCACACTTGAATGTTCTTTGATTTTCCCTACTTTCTTCAATATAAGTCTGAATTTTTCAATAAGGAGTTCATGATCTACACTACAGACAGCTCCCCATCTTGTTTTTGCTGACTGCATAGACAGAAGATATCTCCATCTTTGGCTGCAAATAATATAATCAATCTGATTTTGGTATTAACCATCTGGTTATGTGCATGTGTGAATCTTCTCTTGTATTGTTGGAATATACAATTCTGAAAAGAAAAAGAAAAAAACTTCTTTGATAAAAAATATATTTCTGATAAATAATATATTTTTATCAATACATTTCTGAAAAATCAGAACTTGATACTTATTGATATCAAAGCTATTTGCCTTGACCCTTCTAACCCTAGAGTTTTGTGTTCTAAAATTAATAATGCCTTTTTTTCCTAAGTATCCCATTTTATCCATTTAATTCATCCAGGAAAATTAACTCTAAGACCCTTGCTATGCTTTGGGGGCATTATTGACTCTGCTTAGGGAAAACAGATCTTGAAGAACTGAGAGTAAATCTTTCTCCCAATGGTATAAGAAGATGCTGGGTTCTTGATTCTCTGAAGAGCCAGCAAGGCAGTCTTTCCCTGGAGAAGTAGAAAGTCAAGTACAAACTCTCCTTTCTGAAAGCCAGAGTGTAGAAGAGCAAGACAAAGACAAACTCACCCTCCCTGGCAGAGATCACTATCTCCATCCAGTAAGTCTGCTCCAGCAGAAAATGAAGGCACCAAGTCACCACTATGATAGTGGACACCTCGCTAAAGCAGGGACTGCACTGGTAACAAAACTGGGTTTGCAGTTGGAAGACCTGTAGGTTTTAGGAAAGGCATTTGAGGACAGGACTTGAAGGGACATGAGAAAGAGAAGTGGCATGGAGCCGGATGAAGATGATGATATTGAAGCTGAGCCCAGAGTCTGTGTGTGCTGGGGAGAGGTTTGGTCCTTGTGGGAGATCATGAATTTGCACCAGAGTATCATGTTGGAGAGAGCTTGACAATCCTTGGTTGAACCCTTCTGAGAACACGAGAGAGAATGCAGATTTGAAAGGGAAAAAGCATTTCCTATCACACTCCCTTGATTATCGTTACTTAGGAATCTTCACTAGTTTGTCTTTACTGCCTTTCTCATTTCATAAAAGTACCTGATCCACTTTCTGCTCTCTCCTTCATTTCTCTGACTCCCTTTGTCTTCTTTCTTCTCAATCCAATCTATTTTGTTGTAATTTAAGAATTCTTTTTTTGCATCTTCTCTCCACCGTCTATATTTTTGGGCACATATGCTTCTCTTCTCTCCACTGTCTATATTTTTGGGCACATATGCTTCTATTCTCCCCCACTTCTTCTACTCTCTTTCTCTTCCAATCATTTGGACTAGAGTCACTTCACCATGCAGAGCTTTCTCCAGACCCACATAGATCCCCAGGGGAAGCACCCTTAGAGTACCATTTCCACTCAATGCTCTTCTCACTCTCATAATTATTATTTATTACTCTTTATCCCTCTTTCTTGCTTCACTCAGGTCCCTTTGAAAAAAGTGACAACAGACTCAATATTTTTTTAATATTAACAAAAATTCCTATACCTTCTATATACTTTAATTTAGTACCCCAAAATAATATTGATAAAAGTCTCTGCACAGGTGTGGCTCTGTAGACGAAGAGCAATAATCTTACAGGACAAATCATTAAGAAGGGTCCCTGGTGTAATGGCCTAAGAGATCACAGTTGCTGCTCCAAGGAAGCTGTCTACAGGCTTGTTGGAACAACAAAATGAACAGTGAAGTCTTATTAACCTATGCAATGTAACCTAACAATAGGGGGAAAACAGGGATGAATGATACGAGTACAGAGAGTTAAGGAGAGGCATGAGGGGACTGTAGAGAGGAGATACTCTTCAAAATAGAGGCTAAGAAGCTTCGAGTTAATGTGCAACTCAGAAGATGGACTTCTAGTTCTAGTGGTATGACACTCATGGATTCTTCTTATTAAAATAGTCATACTCACCATTATGATCATCTTTTCATCTTTGGTGTTGGAAGTTAGACCATGTTATCTAGATGTCTACATTTAGTTATATCTTGATATATCTAGGTGTATTTTTTTAATAACATTTGATTTAGTGGGCCTCTTGGTTCTGGTTATTGATATATTTCATTATTTCTGAAAGGCTCAAAGCCTCTATCCCTTTTTCTCTTTTTCAGTCTGGAACTTGGATTTTATTTGTTAGACCTTCTTACTCTATCCTCAATTCCCCTTACACTTTCTTCAGCATTTTCCAACCCCATGAACTGTAGCCCACCAGGTTCCTCTGTCCATGGGATTTTCTAGGCAAGAATCCTGGAGTGGGTTGCCATTTCCTTCTCCAGGGGATCTTCTAGATCCCAGAATTGAAACCTGGTCTCCTGTATTGCAGGCAGATTCCTGCATTGCAGGCAGATCCTTTACTGACTGAGCTACAAGGGAAGCCCCATCTTCTAGTTCACTAATTATGTTTCAAATTGTGGCTTATATGCTATTAAGCTTATTCCTTAAATTTTTTATTTTAATTATTATACTTTTATTTCTAGGAGGTATAACTGATTCTTATTTTAAGCATTATCTTTGCTTATATTTTTAAGACTATCTCTCATTTCTTTTTTTAAAAAGCCATTGGAAAAACTGCTTCAATATTAATATCAAATAATGACTATCTCAAGATTTTGTAGGTTGAATTCTACGATCTGTTGTTTTCTAGGGTTTTACTCTTAATCTTTTTTCTTTTCAATAACTTTTTTACTGCAAACAATTTCTTCAGAAGTCTATATTGAAATTCTTTGAGGCCTGAGATAAAAATTTGTTCCTCAAAAAGGATTTTGATTTGATCCTGATGTTTTCTGATGCCACTGCCCATAATCCAGAATAACTTTCAATGTCTTTTGAGCCAAAGAGCTGGTGTGAACTCAGGATGTAAAGCCACATAGGACCAGCTTGTACATCAGAATTTACAGGGAATATTTTTCCCAAGTAATGAGATTTAAAGTAGTTTATTTCCTTAGAAGTTCCCAGTGCAGATGAGGAACAGAGATGAAGGTGAGGATTTATTTCTAGTGTACAACACCATTCAGGATGTAGTGTTGTAAAGTCCTACCATATGGGAGATCACATAATAGATTCCCACCCTGCTTGAACCTGGATTTTATCTTCTGTCCCTGAGCTCCATTAAGTAAGAAAACTGGAGTTGATGTTCATGAAATTCCACCAGTATCCTCAGGTTGAAAGCCAACATTGATGTTTCGTTTCAATGTCTGAATTTCACTCAGTCCTTAATCTGATAAATCTTTCTTTTCTGTCTGTTCAAGGATCCATTCAAGGTATTTAAATATACATATAAACACAAGTATTTATGGGTATAAGTAAGGATATGGGTGTGGGTATGGATGATGGGCATTGATAGAGATTTGACTTAGACATAATATTAAAAATGTTTTTATTAATTTTCATCAGGGAGTTGCTCTATGTACCCAGTCTATCATACCTCTGCATACTCTTAATTTTTACTCCCTTAAAAACTTGATTGTGGATGCCATCTACACTTCGGAATGCATTTATACACATTTAAACTTTAAACTATAATATTTTCTCAGCCTTTGATTTTATTTAATACTTAACTAATTTCTGATCCACTAAACATCAATGGAGCAAACAGACTTGTGTGAGTGCCCTCCAACATTCACACAAGAGAAAATGGAAGATGATACATAGATGAAAGAACCATAGGAAACATTCAATGAAAATTTATTAGCCACTTCTGTGTGTCAAAAATTATGGCAAAACCAATACAGAATTGTAAAGTAAAATAAAAAATAAAGAAAGAAAGAAAGAAAAGAATCTAAAAAAATAAAATAAAATAAAATAAAAAATGTTCTAGACACAAGGAATGAGAGTGGAAGAGGTGGCTTGTGTCCATATCTTCAAGGATCTTATAAGCTAAATCCACACTCGTGAGAGTCTGTGGTAGAATTAACACCTTCTCTCTTCTTCAGCTGCCTAAAGACATCTTCTTTCCTGAAGTCACTACCAATGCTGCCTTGTAGCAACAGCTCCCTCTCTACTGAAGTCTCTGAGTTCCTCCTGAACTGTTTTGTCAGGTCCCCCAGCTGGCAGCTCTGGCTGTCCCTGCCCCTTAGCCTCCTCTTCCTCCTGGCCATGGGGGCCAATGCCACCCTCCTGATCACCATCCGGCTGGAGGCCTCTCTGCATGAGCCCATGTACTACCTGCTCAGCCTGCTCTCCCTGCTGGACATGGTGCTCTGCCTCACTGTCATCCCCAAGGTCCTGGCCATCTTCTGGTTTGATCTCAGGCCCATCAGCTTTTCTGCCTGCTTCCTCCAAATGTTCATCATGAATAACTTCCTGGCCATGGAATCATGCACCTTCTTAGTCATGGCCTACGACCGTTATGTGGCCATCTGCAAGCCTCTGCACTACTCATCCATCATCACAGACCAATTTGTGGCAAGAGCTCTTGTCTTCATCTTGGCCCGAAACACATTTCTTACTGCACCTATTTCCATCCTCTCTGCGCGGCTCCATTATTGTGGAACAAATATAATTGAGAACTGTATCTGTGCCAATCTCTCCGTGTCCAAGCTCTCTTGTGGTAACATCACACTTAACAAAATCTACCAATTAATTTTAGCCTGGACTCTGCTGGGCTCTGACCTCATCCTCATCTTCCTCTCCTATATCTTCATCCTCCAAGCTGTCCTTAGACTCAATACAAAAGGGGCAGCCACTAAAGCTCTGAGCACCTGTGGCTCTCACTTTATCCTTATCCTCTTCTTCAGCACCATCCTGCTGGTTTTTGTTTTTACCCATTTGGCCAAGGAAAAGGTTTCACCTGATATTCCTGTCTTACTTAATGTCCTCCACCATGTCATTCCTGCAGCTGTCAACCCCATTGTCTATGGTGTTCGAACTCAGGAAATTAAGCAGAGGATTTGGAAATTATTGAGGAAGGGTAGCGACAGCAGAAAGTAATTATGTTCTTGCTGCTCTCCATGAAGAATACTCAAAATCACAATTGAAAAGCAAGGACTGGGATGTAGAAATAAAGTTCTAATCTTCTTCCTGTTCTTGCCTAATGATATGAACTGTGCAGTTCCCTCTTACTCAGTCACATCCTAGTTCTTATCATTCCATGGTATGCTGGCAGAGACAAAGGATAAAGATGTATAATCTCTCATCATGCTAGCCAGACCTGGGGTCATGAATTTGACCCCTAATTTGACCTAATTGTCTGCTTCTAATTATCTCCCAAGTAGAACTAGTCGAGATGAAAAAAATCTATGCTCACTTAAAAATGTGTGGCCAAAGCAAAATAGCTCTTTAAGACTGTGCTTTGACTTTGGAAGAGTAAATATAAGATTAAAAAGCAACTGCTTAAAAGTGTTTAAAATAGCTGTTACATTTTAACATTTTTCTTTAGGCATTCAAAAATATTTATAAAAGTTACTTTATATTCAACATAATATTAGAAAATGGAAAACTAACTAAATAAATCTCAACCTGTTATTCGAAAGAACATGACCTACTGAAAAAGACAAAAATATGTAAAATTAATTGTACTGCAATGTCACAAGAGTTTTATTGAAACACTTGAATAAGGCACTTTGGTAGCCCAGAAGAGAGAGACATTTATTTCTCTAGGTGGAATTCATTTACCTCTCTAATGTCCTCTTTTAATCTACACCATCTAAATTGCCTCCCAGGCACTTTCTCAAAAACATAAACTACATCCTGCCTTTGAGACTTCTTACTTTGTGTTGCTCTGTCCACACAGGTCTTCACCTTGGGTCCATTCAGTCTCCTTGACCATGATATTTAAAATAGTATCCACTAGGAAAAAAAAAACAAATTGTACCAAGTCTGGTGTCATCTAACCCTTAATGTTTGTTCTTGATTCACTTTAAGTCACTCTGATCTGGCCACAGTGGCTATTGTATTATTATTATTATTATTATTATTATTTTACTTTACAATATTGTATTGGTTTTGCCATACATCAACATGAATCCGTCAAGGGTGTACACGTGTTCCCCATCCTGAACCCCCTTCCCTCCTCCCTCCCCGTACCACCCCTCCTGGTCATCTCAGTGCACCAGCCCCAAGCATCGTGTATCATGCATCGAACCTGGACTAGCAATTCATTTCATATATGATACTATACATGTTTCAATGCCATTCTCCCAAATCATCCCACCCTCACCCTCTCCCACAGAGTCCAAAAGACTGTTCTACATCTGTGTCTCTTTTGCAGTCTCGCATACAGGGTTATCATTATCATCTTTCTAAATTCCATATATATGCATTAGTATACTGTATTGGTGTTTTTCTTTCTGGCTTACTTCACTCTGTATAATAGGCTCCAGTTTCATCCACCTCATTAGAACTGATTCAAATGTATTCTTTTTAATGGCTGAGTAATACTCCATTGTGTATATGTACCACAGCTTTCTTATCCATTTGTCTGCCAATGGACATCTAGGTTGTTTCCATGTCCTGGCTGTTATAAACAGTGCTGCGATGAACACTGGGGTACATGTGTCTCTTTCAATTCTGGTTTCCTCGGTGTGTATGCCCAGTAGTGGGATTGCTGGGTCATATGGCAGTTCTATTTCCAGTTTTTAAAGGAATCTCCACACTGTACTCCATTGTAGCTGTACTAATTTGCATTCCCACCAACAGTGTAAGAGAGAAAAGGTTCCCTTTTCTCCACACCCTCTCCAGCATTTATTGCTTGTAAACTTTTGGATTGCAGCCATTCTGACTGGCATGAAATGGTACCTCATCATGGTTTTGATTTGCATTTCTCTGATAATGAGTGATGTTGAGCATCTTTGCATGTGTTTGTTAGCCAACTGTATGTTTTCTTTGGAGAAATATCTGTTTAGTTCTTTGGCCCATTTTTTTATTGGGTCGTTTATTTTTCTGGAATTGAGCTGCATAAGTTGCTTGTATATTTTTGAGATTAGTCCTTAATCAGTTGCTTCATTTGCTATTATTTTCTCCCATTCTGAAGACTGTCTTTTCATCTTGTTTATAGTTTTCTTTGTTATGCAGAAGCTTTTAATTTTAATTAGGTCCCATTTGTTTATTTTTGCTTTTATTTCCAGTATTCTGGGAGGTGGATCATAGAGGATCCTGCTGTGATTTATGTCGGGGAATGTTTTGCCTATGTTCTCCTCTAGGAGTTTTATAGTTTCTGATCTTACATTTAGATCTTTAATCCATTTTGAGTTTACTTTTGTGTATGGTGTTAGAAAGTGTTCTAGTTTCATTCTTTTACAAGCGGTTGACCAGTTTTCCCAGAGCCACTTGTTAAAGAGATTGTCTTTACTCCATTGTATATTCTTGCCTCCTTTGTCAAAGATAAGGTGTACATAGGTGCGTGGATTCATCTCTGGGCTTTCTATTTTGTTCCATTGATCTATATTTCTGTCTTTGTGCCAGTACCATACTGTCTTGATGACTGTGGCTTTGTAGTAGAGCCTAAAGTCAGGCAGGTTGATTTCTCCAGCTCCATTCTTCTTTCTCAAGATTGCTTTGGCTATTCGTGGTTTTTTGTATTTCCATACAAATTGTGAAATTATTTGTTCTAGCTCTGTGAAAAATACCGTTGGTAGCTTGATAGGGATTGCATTGAATCTATAGATTGTTTTTGGTAGTATACTCATTTTCCATGAACATGGTATATTTCTCCATCTATTAGTGTCCTCTTTGATTTCTTTCACCAGTGTTAGTGTACTGGAGACTTTGGAAGTTTTAAAATAAAGGCATACCAAAATGCCCCTTTCAAATCAGTAGAAAAGCCTCAGAAAAAACTAAATCAGGAGACATTTAGCAAAATAACTGATTTTCAAAATTATCAAGATCATGAAAGATAAAGAAAGAGTGAAGAAGTTTTTATAGATGGAAGAGATAAAGCAGAAACAACAACTAAATGCAATGTGATACCGGAAATAAGATCCTGGAAGAGAAAAAGCACAGTGGGGAAACTACTGAAGTTAGAATAACATGTAGAGTTTACTTAATAATGTTGTACTGGAGTGAATTTCTTGGTTTTAATAAGTGTACTACAGTTTATAAAACAGTATATTAGGGAAAGTTGGATGAGGGGTAAAAGGGAACACTCATACTATTTCTGCAACTTTTCTATAAGCCAAAAATTACATAAATTAAAATATTAAAACAAAAAAAAATAGTATCCAACAATATTCCCCCTAAACACAAACAACTTTCTAATCGCTTGTCTGTTTAGCATTTATCACTAAACATTTATCAGTATTCTGCATAGCATTTATCACTATCTAATGGCCACAAATTTTGCCAGTTTATTTGTTTTTTATACATTCACTAAAGTTTATTTCTTTAAAAAAGTTTCTTTAATTAATCTCAAAAACATACAAGCAACTCCTGCAGCTCAATTCCAGAAAAACAAATGACCCAATCAAAAAAATGGGCCAAAGAACTAAACAGACATTTCTTCTAAAAAGACATACAGATGGCTAACAAACCATGTTGATCATGAAAAGATGATCACCATCACTCATTATCAGAGAAATGCAAATCAAAACTACAATGAGGTCCCATCTCATGGCGGTCAGAATGGCTGCTCTCCAAAAGTCTACAAACAATAAATGCTGGAGAGGGTGTGGAGAAAAGGGAACCCTTCTACACTGTTGGTGGGAATGCAAACTAGTACAGCCACTATGGAGAATAGTGTGGAGATTCCTTTAAAAACTGGAAATAGAACTGCCATATGACCCAGCAATCTCACTGCTGGGCATACACACCCAGGAAACCAGAATTGAAAGAGACACATGTACCCCAATGTTCATCACAGCACTGTTTATAACAGCCAGGACATGGAAGCAACCTAGATGTCCATCAGCAGACAAATGGATAAGAAAGCTGTGGGACATATACACAATGGAGTATTACTCAGCCATTAAAAAGAATGCATTTGAATCAGACTGGAGTCTGTTATACAGAGTGAAGAAAGTCAGAAAGAAAAATACCAATACAGTATACTAATGCATCTATATGTGGAATTTACAAGGATGGTAACAATAACCCTATATGCAAGACAGCAAACGAGACATAGATATATAGAACAGTCTTTTGGCCTCTGTGGGAGAAGGCGTGGGTGGGATGATTTGAAAGACTAGCATTGAAACATGTATATTATCATATGTGAAACAGATCACAAGTCCAGGTTCAATGCATAAGACAAGGTACTCAGGGCCAGTGCACTGGGATGAACCTGAGGGATGGGATGGGAAGGGAGGTGGGAGGAGGGTTCAGGATGGGGGACATATGTACACCCATGGCAGATTCATGTCAATGTATGGCAAAACCCACTACAATACTGTAAAATAATTAGCCTCCAATTAAAATAAATAAATTTTTTTAAAGTTTCTTTAGTCAGGAGAAAATGATGTCAAATGTAAACATGGATCTACACAAGTGAACAAAGAGCATCAAAATTTGTTACTACATGGGTAAATAGATTAGATTTTTTTATTATATAAATGTATTTTTAAATAATTGTGATTTTAAACAAAATAACAATGGGATTTCGTAAAATATATACAAGTAATAGTGCCAATTAGAAAGGGAGAAATGAAAGAATATTATTGTAAGGGTCTTCTGTTATATTCAAAATGATATACTATCACTTGAAGGCAGACTGCCATTAGTTAGAAATGGATAGGATAATCTCTAAACTAACCTCCAAAATGAAATTGCTTTAACTCACTTGGACACAAAAAAGACAGAATAAAAATTTTTTTGAATGTTCAATAGTGAAGAAAGAGCAGAGAACAGATTCAAAATGATAGATTTAAGCCCAACCATAGCCATAGTAACATTAATTATAAATAAGTAGACCAAACACCCAATTAAAATTCAGAGTTTATCAGATTGGATTAGAAAAAGGAAGACCCAGTTAAATGCTGTTTACATGAAACACACTTCAAATGTAAACAAAAACTGGCTAAAAGTAAAGAAATGGAAATATATTCTATATCAACCCTAATCAAAAGAAAATTTGAATGGTTATATTAATACCCAGAAAATATAGTTTCAAAGCCAAAAACAACAGAATACACATCATTTCAAGTGTACACTGAACATTTCTGACAGTTAACCTTATTGTAAGCCATAAAATGAGTCCCATATAATTAAAAGAATTCAAGCTATACAATGTGTCTTTTCTGATCACAATGAAACTGAATTAATACCAATAACGAAGAGATATCTGAAAAAATAACAAAATATATGAAAACTAAACAATACACTCTTAATTCATGAGAAGAAGAAATCAAGTGGAAAAAAACAGATGATTTTTAACCAAAACATTTAAAATACAACATATCAAAATCTTTGAAATGCCAATAAATTCATACTTGGAGAGATATACATCACGCTATCAGTTCAGTTCAGTTCAGTCACTCAGTCGTGTCTGACTCTTTGCGACCCCATGAATCATAGCATGCCAGGCTTCCATGCCCATCACCAACTCCCGGAGTTCACTCAGACTCGCGTCCATCGAGTCAGTGATGCCATCCAGGCATCTCATCCTCGGTCATCCCCTTCTCCTCCTGCCCCCAATCCCTCCCAGCATCAGAGTCTTTTCCAATGAGTCAACTCTTTGCATGAGGTGGCCAAAGTACTGGAGTTTCAGCTTTAACATCGTTCCTTCCAAAGAAATCCCAGGGCTGATCTCCTTCAGAATGGACCAGTTGGATCTCCTTGCAGTCCAAGGGACTCTCAAGAGTCTTCTCCAACACCACAGTTCAAACGCATCAGTTCTTAGGGGCTCAGCTTTCTTCACAGTCCAACTCTCACATCCATATGTGACTACTGGAAAAACCATAGCGTTGACTAGACAGACCTTACTCGGCAAAGTAATGTCTCTGCTTTTGAATATGCTAAGTTGGTCATAACTTTTCTTCCAAGGAGTAACCGTCTTTTAATTTCATGGCTGCAATCACCATCTGCAGTGATTTTGGAGCCCAAAACAATAAAGTCTGACACTGTTTCCACTGTTTCCCCCTCTATTTCCCATGAAGTGATGGGACCAGATGCCATGATCTTCGTTTTCTGAATGTTGAGCTTTAAGCCAAGTTTTTCACTCTCCACTTTCACTTTCATCAAGAGGCTCTTTAGTTCCTCTTCACTTTCTGCCATAAGGGTGGTGTCATCTGCATATCTGAGGTTATTGACATTTCTCCCGGCAATCTTGATTCCAGCTTGTGCTTCTTCCAGTCCAGCATTTCTCATGATGTACTCTGCATATAAGTTAAATAAGCAGGGTGACAATATACAGCTTTGACGTACTCCTTTACCTATTTGGAATCAGTCTGTTGTTCCATGTCCAGTTCTAACTGTTGCTTCCTGACCTGCATACAGATTTCTCAAGAGGCAGGTCAGGTGGTCTGGTATTCCAATCTCTTTCAGAATTTTCCAGTTTATTGTGATCCACACAGTCAAAGGCTTTGGCATAGTCAATAAAGCAGAAATAGAATACATAGCACTAAATGTATACTTTAGAAATACAAAGTTTCTAAATGTAAGACTGGATACTATAGAATTCCCAGGGGAAATCATAGTCAGAACACTCTGACATAAACCACAACAATAGTTTTTTGGATTTGTCTTCTAAAGTAAAAGAAATAAAAGCAAAGGTAAAGAAATGAAAGCCAAGATAAACAAATATGCTTTTGCACAGCAAAAGAAATCATCAATAAAATTAAAGACAACTCCCTGAATGGGAGAAAATATTTGAAATGATATGATTAAAAAGTAATTAATATCTAATATATATAAACAACTCATAGAACTCAACATCAAAAAAAAACCTGAATTTTAATATACTCAATGGAGTGTATTAAAGCCATTAAAAAGAATACATTTGAATCAGTTTGAATGAGGTGGATGAAACTGGAGCCTATTATACAAAGTGAAGTAAGTCAGAAAGAAAAACACCAGTACAGTATACTAACACATATATATGGAATTTAGAAAGATGGTAACCATAACCTAGTATGAGAGACAGCAAAAGAGACACAGATGTATAAAACAGTCTTTTGGACTCTGTGGGAGAGGGAGAGGGTGGGATGATTTGGGAGAATGGCATTGAAACATGTATAATATCATATATGAAACGAATTGCCAGTCCAAGTTCGATGCATGATACTGGATGCTTGAGGCTGGTGCATTGAGATGACCAGGAGGGGTGGTATGGGGAGGGAGGAGGGAAGGGGCTTCAGGATGGGGAACACGTGTATACCTGTGGCAGATTCATGTTGATGTATGGCAAAACCAATACAATATTGTAAAGTAATTAACCTCCAATTAAAATAAATTTATATTAAAAATAAAAATAAAAAATAAAAATGGACAGAAGAACTGAGTAGACAATTTTCCAAAGAGGAAATGCAAATGGTCAATGCAAATAGTAAACAAGAACATGAAAAGATGCTTCATATGGCTCTCATAGGGAAAATGCAGATCATAAACCACAGTGATGAAATGTCACTTTACACCTCCGAAAATGACTATCACCAAAAAGAACACAAATTACAAATGTTGGCAAAGATGTGGAGAAAAGGAATCCATGTATCCTGTTGGAGGGAATGTAAATGTGTGAAGTCACAGTGGGAAACAGTATGGAGGTGTCTGAAACACTAAAAAAACTGAACTACTATATGATCCAGCAATTCCACCCCCAGGTATATGTCTGGGGGAAAAAAAAAAAGGAAAACACTAATTCAAGAAGATACATGCACCCCAACATTCACAGCAGCATTATTCACAATAGCTAAGATATGGAAGCAATCCAAGGGTCCATCAACAGAAAATGAATAAAGAAGATGATGGACACTCAAGTGTCCTTCAGTAGATAAATGCATAAAGAAAATGTGTGTGTGTGTGTGTGTGTGTGTGTGCTGTGCTATACTAAGTCACTTTAGTCATATCCAACTTTTTGCAACCCCATGGACAGTAGCCCACCTCTGTCCATGGGATTCTCCAGGAAGAATACTGGAGTAGGCTGCCATGTCCTCCTCCAGGGGATCTTCCTGACCCAGGATCAAGCCAAGGTCTTTTGCAGCTCCTGCATTGCAGGCAGAATCTTTACTACTAGTGTGACCTGGAAAGATATACTTTTGTATATGTGTGTGTGTGTGATATATGTATATATATGTGTGTGTGTGCGTGTGTATATATATTTATATATATATTGCTGTTGCCCAAGAATACTGGAGTGTCTGGAGTGGGTAGCCTGTGCCTTCTCTGGGGGACCTTTCCAACCCAGGAATTGAACAGTGGTCTCCTGCATTGCAGATACTTTACCAGCTGAGCTACCAAGGAAGCCCTATATCTATCTATCTATCTATCTATCTACATATATATATATAGTTGTTGTTCACTCACTAAGTCATGTCTGGCTCTTTGTGACCCTATGGACTGCAGCACACCAGGCCTCCCTGTCCTTCACTATATCACTATCTATATCTATATGTACCTTGGCATACTACTCAGCTATAAAAGAATGAAAATTTCTAATCTGAAGCAACATGAGTGCATTTGGAGGATATTAGGTTTAGTGAGATAAGTTAGAGAAAGAAAAATGCTGTATGATATCACTTCTATATGGAATGTAAAAAGTACAGCAAACTATTGAATATCACAAAGAAACAGACTCACTGATATAGAAAACTAACTACTGGTTGCCAGTGGGGAGGAGCAAGATAGGAGTAGGGGATTAAAAGGTACAATCTACTATATAGAAAATAAATAAACTACAAGGATGTATCATACAACACATAAAATATAGTCATTATTTTATAACTATAAACTATAAAAATTAAAAATTCAAGTCACTATATTGTACACCTATGGGAAATGCACTGTACATCATTGACACCTTAATTAAATAAAGATGTATATACAAATGTAATATTCAGTTCAGTTCAGTCACTCAGTCGTGTCTGACTCTTTGCAACCCCATGAATCGAAACACGCCAGGCCTCCCTGTCCATCACCAACTCCCAGAGTTCACTCAGACTCATGTCCATCGAGTCAGTGATGCCATCCAGCCATCTCATCCTCTGTCGTCCCCTTCTCCTCCTGCCCCCAATCCCTCCCAACATCAGAGTCTTTTCCAATGAGTCAATATTGGGCACCTAATGACCTGGGGAGTTCCTCTTTCGGTACCCTATCATTTTGCCTTTTCATGCTGTTCATGAGGTTCTCAAGGCAAGGATACTGAAGTGGCTTGCCATTCCCTTCTCCAGTGGACCACGTTCTGTCAGACCTCTCCACCATGACCCGCCTGTATTAGGTTGCCCCGCAGGCATGGCTTGGTTTCATTGAGTTAGACAAGGCTGTGGTCCTAGTGTGATTAGATTGACTAGTTTTCTGTGAGTATGGTTTCAGTGTGTCTGCCCTCTGATGCCCTCTTGCAACACCGACCATCTTACTTGGGTTTCTCTTACCTTGGGCGTGGGGTATCTCTTCACAGCTGCTCCAGCAACAGCCACTGTTCCTTACCTTGAATGAGGGGTATCTCCTTACCCCCACCATTCCTGACCTTCAACGTGGGATTGCTCCTCTAGGCCCTCCTGCACCTGCGCAGCCACCGCTCCTCGGGTTGCTCCTCCCAGTCGTGGGTGGCTCCTCCCAGCTGCCGCCCCTGGCTTCGGGCTCGGGGTGGCTCCTCAGGGTCACTGCCTCTGGCCTCCGGCACGAGGTGGCTTCTCCCAGCCGCCCCTGACCTCGGACAAAGGGTAGCTCCTCTCGGCAGTTCCTGCGCCATCGCAGCCTGGCACTCTAGGCCACTGCCCCTGACCTCAGACTTGGGGTAGCTCCTCTCTACTCACTATTAAAAAAGAATAAGAATTTATCATTTGCAACAACATACATGGACTTAGAGGGTATTATGCTTGGTGAAATAAATCAGAGACAGAAGAAAAACACTGTATAATATCATTTTTATATGAAAACTAAAAAATAAAAGGAACTAGTGATTACAACAAAAAGGAAACAGACCAACCAACACAGAGAACAAACTAGTGGTTACCAGTTAGGAGAGGGAAAGGAGGAGGGGAAATATGGAAGAGAATTAAGAGATACAAACTTTATGTACAAAATAAATAAGCTATAAGGACATATTTTACAACACAGGTAATATACCCAATATTTTATTATAACTATAAGTGGGTTATAACTTCTAAAATTTGTGAATTGTTAATTGTACAATCGTTAATTGTATAACTGAAACTTACATAGAATTATAAATCAACTATACTTGGAAAGAACAAAAATTTAAAAATAAATGTCTATACGTCATAAGTGAAAAAACATTCCTACCTACACATTCTTTCTAGGTCCATAAAGAGTGTTGTACAGGATGTAGATAGTAGCAGGATATTTGGTTAATTAATTGCATGCCATGTGAGTGTTGTTTATTTACATCAAAAAGGACAATGAGTACAGTGGAAACTGAACCACAGTGAAAAATAATGAAGTCAATTCACACAGAGCAACAGATTGTTTAAATTTTATATTGGAGCATAGTTGATTGGCAATGTTCTGTTAGTTTCATGTGTACAGCAAAGTGATTCAGTTATACATATTCATGAATCTATTCTTTTTCAGATTCCTTCCTATTTAGATAATTACAGAACTGAGAAGGAAATGTTGCTGTCATATTAACCCTCTGAAAAGCACATGGTATTTTCTCAGTAATATGTTCTTCAAATTTGTCTTGCAATTTTATAAATAACATGATAAACATCATCATAAGGTAACATCTATCCATTTAGAAGCATAATTTTGGATGTCCCTATCTATTAAGCATGTGTAGGATTCCCAGGAGAAATTCTGAGTGAGTTTATAGGATCAATGGAATATGTCAAATGTGAATATGCAAATACATATAAACAGGTAAAGATGTATGTAAGACCCATATGCAGGAAACAGATTAACTACCAACAGAGCACATGGGCTAGATTCCCAGAGGTCTTTTCTTCAACAAAGAAAGCAAATAATTTCTTCTACCATCTCCCGACTTTCCTGTCTCAGAATGACCTCAACACCCAAAGGGAGCAGCTATGGAGGAGTTCCCAGAGGGCAGGATCTCTGAGGGCCCAAGAGGTATACCTACCCCAGGTATTTGGGAACTATACAAGGCTCCAATATCAATGGCGTCAGACCCCATGCTTACATCTTCGGTGAATTAACCAGAAGACAGGAAAGACCTATCTCTTCAGTGGAGTTCTGTGCTCTTTTCCATTCCTGAGATGGTACTGCTGAAGTAATCTGAAAACAGGTAGTAGACACTGCTTCCTGTGTCAGGAGAGTAGGTGTAGGTGAAAGCTCTGCTCTGGGACCTTGTTCTCTCTTTCGCCCTTCTCTTCTATGATTTTTTTTTTTTTTTTTTTTGGCTTGGTGATGATAGAGATGCAGAGGAGGTGAAGTTTGTCCATGGGACATTAACAGGTGGTGGGGAGCTTGAACGTACATCATCTGGACCCCACTTATGAAAACTGGGAGTATGGACACTGGGCACAAAGTATTCATGCAAAAGTACTGGAATCATGGGGTAGGAGTTAAATTTATTCTATATAACTTAAGAAGGTGATAACAGAGATCACAATTGGGAGTTGGGGGGGGGTATCAGAAAGTAGTCCCTCAGATGTCAGTTCAATCTAAATATTATCTAAAACTGCAGCTGCAAAAACAAGAAAATGATGTCCAAAAATCAAAGAGGTATCTGCCACTGGATATCGTTAATAATGTCTGCAACTACAATTCAGAGACACATCTTACAGGTCTGTCTGAGTTCTGTGGAGTTACATGAATGCTAACAGGGTTCCCATAGTGTTATCTCTGGCCTCTCCTGCTGCTTGGGAAAAAGCTTAGGTGGCCTCATATCCACTTTAGACTTGGATATTCTACTTTCCCTGCTTCTTCCTACCCTTGGCTGGAACCAGTAACCATTACTTCCAAGGTTCTCAGCCCTAGTACTCTTACTAGCAAGTTCTAACACAGTAATCCAAGTCTATGCCCCAACCAGTAATGCTGAAGAAGCTGAAGTTGAACGGTTCTATGAAGACCTACAAGACCTTTTAGAACTAACACCCAAAAAAGATGTCCTTTTCATTATAGGGGACTGGAATGCAAAAGTAGGAAGTCAAGAAACACCTGGAGTAACAGGCAAATTTGGCCTTGGAATGCAGAATGAAGCAGCACAAAGACTAATAGAGTTTTGCCAAGAAAATGCACTAGTCATAGCAAACACCCACTTCCAACAACACAAGAGAAGACTCTACACAAGGACATCACCAGATGGTCAACACCGAAATCAGATAGATTATATTCTTTGCAGCCAAAGATGGAGAAGCTCTATACAGTCAACAAAAACAAGACCAGGAGCTGACTGTGGCTCAGCTCATGAACTCCTTATTACCAAATTCAGACTCAAATTGAAGGAAGTAGGGAAAACCGCTAGACCATTCAGGTATGACCTAAATCAAATCCCTTATGATTATACAGTGGAAGTGAGAAATAGATTTAAGGGACTAGATCTGATAGATAGAGTGCCTGATGAACTATGGAATGAGGTTCATGACATTGTACAGGAGACAGTGACCAAGACCATCCCCATGGAAAAGAAATGCAAAAAAGCAAAATGGCTGTCTGGGGAAGCATTACAAATAGCTGTGAAAAGAAGAGAAGTGAAAAGCAAAGGAGAAAAGGAAAGATATAAGCATCTGAAAGCAGAGTTCCAAAGAATAGCAAGAAGAGATAAGAAAGCCTTCTTCAGCGATCAATGCGAAGAAATAGAGGAAAACAACAGAATGGGAAAGACTAGAGATCTCAAGAAAATTAGATACCAAGGGAATATTTCATGCAAAGATGGGCTCGATAAAGGACAGAAATGGTCTGGACCTAACAGAAGCAGAAGATATTAAGAAGAGTTGGCAAGAATACACAGAAGAACTGTACAAAAAGGATCTTCACGACCCAGATAATCACGATGGTGTGATCACTCATCTAGAGCCAGACATCCTGGAATGTGAAGTCAAGTGGGCCTTAGAAAGCATCACTACGAACAAAGCTAGTGGAGGTGATGGAATTCCAGTAGAGCTATTTCAAATCCTGAAAGATGATGCTGTGAAAGTGCTGCACTCAATATGCCAGCACATTTGGAATACTCAGCAGTGGCCACAGGACTGGAAAAGGTCAGTTTTCATTCCCATCCCAAAGAAAGGCAATGCAAAGAATGCTCAAACTCCCACACAATTGCACTCATCTCACATGCCAGTAAAGTAATGCTCAAAATTCTCCAAGCCAGGCTTCAGCAATACATGAACCATGAATTTCCTGATGTTCAAGCTGGTTTTAGAAAAGGCAGAGGAACCAGAGATCAAGTTGCCAACATCCGCTGAATCATGGAAAAAGAAGAAAGTTCCAGAAAAACATCTATTTCTGCTTTATTGACTATGCCAAAGCCTTTGACTGTGTGGATCACAATAAACTGTGGAAAATTTTGAAAGAGATGGGAATACCAGACCACCTGACCTGCCTCTTGAGAAATCTGTATGCAGGTCAGGAAGCAACAGTTAGAACTCAACATGGAACAACAGACTGGTGCCAAATAGGAAAAAGAGTACATCAAGGCTGTATATTGTCACCCTGCTTATTTAACTTATATGCAGAGTACATCATGAGAAATGCTGGGCTGGAAGAAACACAAGCTGGAATCAAGATTGCTGGGAGAAATATCAAGAACCTCAGATATGCAGATGACACCACCCTTATGGCAGAAAGTGAAGAGGAACTAAAAAGCCTGTTGATGAAAGTGAAAGTGGAGAGTGAAAATGTTGGCTTAAAGCTCAACATTCAGAAAACGAAGATCATGGCATCTGGTCCCATCACTTCATGGGAAATAGATGGAGAAACAATGGAAACAGTGTCAGACTTTAATTTGGGGGGCTCCAAAATCACTGCAGATGGTGATTGCAGCCATGAAATTAAAAGACGCTTACTCCTTGGAAGAAAAGTTATGACCAACCTAGATAGTATATTCAAAAGCAGAGACATTACTTTGCCGAGTAAGGTCTGTCTAATCAAGGCTATGGTTTTTCCAGTAGTCATGTATGGATATGAGAGTTGGACTGTGAAGAAGGCTGAGCGCCGAAGAATTGACGCTTTTGAACTGTGGTGTTGGAAAAGACTGTTGAGAGTCCCTTGGACTGCAAGGAGATCCAACCAGTCCATTCTGAAGGAGATCAACCCTGGGATTTCTTTGGAAGGAATGATGCTAAAGCTGAAAGTCCAGTACTTTGGCCACCTCATGTGAAGAGTTGACTCATTGGAAAAGACTCTGATGCTGGGAGGGATTGGGAGCAGGAGGAGAAGGGGACGACTGAGGATGAGATGGCTGGATGGCATCACTGACTCGAGGACGCGAGTCTGAGTGGACTCCGGGAGTTGGTGATGGACAGGGAGGCCTGGCGTGCTATGATTCATGGGGTCGCAAAGAGTCAGACACAACTGAGCCACTCAACTGAACTGAACTGAACTGAATGGCAAAGTCCAAAAGAGAACAAGAGCAGAAATTAATTCTTTACATTTAAGCCTGAGTGAGTTTTTCAATGTTTCTTGAATGACATATGCATTGAAGAACACATAGGAACAAATATTCCCGAGAAATAAATGTCAGAGAGTCGGAAAAAACAGACAAATTAATTTTGCTTCTTTCTTAGAAATTTCATCCTACTTCTAGAAATAATAATTCCAAAACTCTTGAGGAAAAAAAAATAAACCATGCATCTTTCTTCAGTTTCCCCATGGACACTCATGTCTGAATCACCAGTTGTTCCAGTTAGCTGTACCCTCTTAAGGCTATTTCAACATTTTTTTTGCTTCCATGCCATGGATTTCCTGATTCTTTAAGGGAGCACTTTGAAATCTCTACCTAAAAACAACTTCCTGAAGATAGTAAGATTTGGGGCTGTGACTTGTAAAACTTAAATGTAAAACTGTTTCAGAGGAAAAAAGGAGAAAGGTTCAGTTGATAAAATCTGAAGGATGGAGGTGGTATTTAGAGGGGACATTTGGAACTGGACAGCCTGGAATTCTATACTGTGTGGTACAAGCAGAGTTAACAGGAGCTCAGTCATTGTGACAGTCATATGCTTGTTAGATTTTTATTTTTGCCTCAAACTTGTAAGTGAATGAGTGTATTCTAAGAGAAAGAGGCAGAGAAAGGCAGAGTTGATTGAATGTAGTGCCCAGAACATGTAGAAGGTCCTTTGGTTACAACTCAACATGTACAGATATGAGAGTTGGACCATAAAGAAGGCTGAGTGCCAAAGAATTGATGCTTTTGAACTGTGTTGCTGGAGAAGATCACCCTTAAACAACAAGGTGATCTAAACAGTCAATACTAAAGGAAATCAACCCTGAATATTCATTGAGAAAACTGATGCTGAAATTGAAGCTCCAATTGTTTGGCCACCTGATACAAAGAGCCAATTCATTGGAAAAGACTGATCCTGGGAAGGATTGAGGGCAGGAGAAGGAGGGGGCAACAGAGAATGAGATGGTTTGATGGCATCATTCACTCAATGAACATGAGTTTGAGCAAACTCTGAGAGATAGTGAAGGACAGGGAAGCCTAGCATGCTACAGTCCATGGCATCACAAAGAGTCGGATATGGCTGAGCTATTAAACAACAACAACCCTGGAAGTTATATTTATAAGGACGTTCCTCTTAAGGACATCCTATACTTCCAGTATCTCTCTCCCTGTGAGCAACTCCATCAGGCACAGCCTTGAAGTACCAGACAAGATGAACTGAGTAGAAGTGAAGAGTGTGTGGTTATGACATTTTTTTTTTTTCAAAAAAGAGAATATGGCTATAGAAATGGTTTTAGAATCTTTATTAAATCCTTAGGCATTTGCCACTTAGAGGACAAACTCAGGAAACCAATAACAAGAGTCACAGTATGATACTAATTAAGAACGAAATGGGAGTCCATGCGCAGTGGGAAGCAGGAGTCAGAGTTGCAACTGGAAGGAAAAAGAAGATGCCAGACAGCTGTGAAAGTGCCCTTATGATTAGGGAGAGAGACTGAAAATATGAAAATAATATAGCCAATAAGATACGCATTTCTACCTCACTTAGTGACACAGGACACAGCTGTATGCATATATTCAACAGCTTTGGATCTGACTTGTTTCATCTATATCTAAACCCTAGCAATTAAGCTGCAGAAAAGACACATAATACTGCTGAAAACTTTGTCCATTTGAAAAGGAAAATTACTAAGATAGTCAACTTGACCCGCTTTCTTCAGAGTATGGTTACTATTATATGACCATGATATGTGTACACTTCATCCCCAAATTGTTAGTGTCACTCTTAATGTATTCTGATAATAGCAACAGAAAATGAATTGGAAGATCTTTTAATTTCTTCTATGTATCTGGTGGGAAGGTCATGCCTGGCAAACTCCAACTGGACAAGACCATTTTTAAGGGGAAGCAGAGGACCAGGAAGAGTGAAGAGAGGAGTCCCGGGAAGGGACACCCCTCCGCCCTCCTCTGGAAACCAGCCCTGCTCACTAACAGAGACTCCAGGAGGAGCCAGCTGAGGAGGACTGGAACTGCATTTGGAGACTAGAATTCATAACTGGAAATAAAAACACTATTTGAACCACTACAGAAACAAAGGTAGGTTTCTAATAGTATGAAAACACTTCTAACTTCACAGTTTGATTAAAACACCCTTTCCCTTGCCACCCTGCCCCCACTCCAAATGTCCTTCCCCTGTATCAGTTCTGTTTTCAGAACTACTAATTGTATCATGAGTGAAGTTTGCTTATATTTCCATAATGTTGACGAGGCCTGTACATTATCATAGAATTCCTTATTAGGGCCAGAGGGAATCTAGAAAGTATTTGAATCTAAAGCATTAGATTAGGATTAGATAGGAATTAGGACTAGCCTAATACTGTGAAGATGGTTATGATTTTGAGAATTAGTCCCCTCCTTTGTAATGTGGTGATAATAAAACATATCTCACAGGAGGGTGAAGAATTAAATGAGATGAATCCCTAAATATTTGAGCACAGTTCCCAGCAAGTGGTAAGAATTCAACAGCTAAACAATATGTAATGTTATGTTGGTGAGCCTAGTGAGAAAAAAAGAGGGAATTTCATAAACTCCTGATAAGAACTTTCTAAACCCACATGATAACACTCTATATGAGACTGTATAGACAGATTTAAATGCAATGCTCTGAAGATCTCCAGAAAGTCCTGACTTACACATTGTTCCAAGTTACAGACTTCTTTTGACTCTCTGGTTTGATTCCTGGGTCAGGAAGATCTGCTGGAGAAGGGATAGGCTATCCACTCCAGTATTCTTGGGCTTCCCTTGTGGCTCAGCTGGTAAAGAATCCACCTGCAATGTGGGAGACCTGGGTTCAATGCCTGGGTTGGGAAGATACCCTGAAGAAGGGAAAGGCTACCCACTCCAGTGTTCTGGCCTAGAGAATTCCATGGACTGTATAGTCCATGGACTTGCAAAGAGCTGGACACGACAGAGTGACTTTCACTTTCACAATTCAAGGATCGGAGAATCTTAAAATCATTTATCTGTATGTAAATGAGGGTACCACATCACTTTATTCACAATTCTCTTTCTCCAACCTAGTTCCCATGCCCATTATTCAGCCCTTTCCTACTCTCTCCTGATAGTTTGCACAAGACCCTGTCGTTGCTTATAGCACTTATTATCTGTTGTCCCCAGAATGGCTTTAGTTTTCCCTGCTTCAGAGTAGCGATGGTTTCTAATTCAATTCTGTGACCCTAGTATCACACTAGTTACCCTAGTATTTCCATGCCAAGGAGAAACTTTAAATGATGAGACAACAATGGCAACTTTGAACTAGCCTGGAGGAAAGAAGGAATGTATATCTGGATTATTGTATCACAAAAGGGAAATCAGAGATGGAAAGAATCTAAAGGTGAATCTCACCACCTTCACACTAATGCAATCAGAAGAATCAAGTTTCATCCTGTTTACTATTAAGTATCAGTCCAGCAGAACTGAGTGGAATTGCTCATTCTCCTTTTAAAGTTGTTTCTTCCAGGAGTTAGGAACCCAACTAACATGAAGACCTAAGAAATAGAGTGAACAAAAGGCAATTTTTAGGAACAATCTGTAGGTACCAAATTAAAATACTTTTTAGAAAAATGTAAATTCACTAACATTTTCAGTGTATAATTTTTTTTTAATAAATACATCTGAAAGGTCAGATTATGATGGCTGAAGGTCTCCAGTCATTTATTTGAGTCCCTAGTTTGTACTCTGCTACTTATTTCTATGTGTTTTTCCAGCTAAATTGTAGATATCATAGTCTATGTGAAAAGTGAAAAAGTGAATGTTAGTTTCTAGGTTGTGTCTGATTCTTTGAGATCCCTAGACTGTAGCCCACAAGGCTTCTTGTCCATGGAATTCTCCAAGCAAGAATACTGGAGTGGGTAGACATTCCCTTCACCAGGGGATCTTCTAGACCCAGGGATCAAACCTGGGTCTCCCTCATTGCAGCAGATTCTTTACTGTGTGAGCCACCAGGGAAACCCATAATATATGTAATCATTTTTAAATAATGAAGAAGAAATATGAATGCAAATTTAGATATTTGTTATTAAGTAGTTTTCTAGGTAATTTCTCCCTTCTCTTTAGTGTCTATAAAAATTTAGCAATTCCATTAAAAATAGAGAGCAAAAGGGTTTCCCCAGTGGCTTATGGTAAAGAACCTACCTGCCAATGCAGGAGATGTGGGGCTGATCCTTGATTCAGGCAGATCCTACATGCCATGGAACAACTGAGCCTGTGTGCCACAACTACTCAGCTTGTGCTCTAGAGCCCGGGAACTGCAACTACTGAGACCACATGCCACTCCTACCGAAGCTGACCTTAGAGCCCGTGCTCCACGATAAGAGAAGCCACCACAATGAGAAGCCCATGCCCCACAAGTGAAGTAGTCCCTGCTTGCTGCAAGCAGAGAAAAGCCTGTGCAGCAACAAGAACCAGCACAGCCAAAAAGAAATTTTAAAATATAAAGAAAATGGTTTTAAAAAGAGTGAAGTAAGTCAGAAAGTGAAAAACAAATATCATATATTAATTCATACAGGTGCAATATGGGGAAATGGTACAGATGAACCATTTCCAGGACAGGAATAGAGACAAGATGTAGAGAACAGACTTTGAAATAAGAGTGGTGTTGGGGAGAGGAATTGGTAGTTTGGGACTGACATATATACACTAACATGTGTGAAATTGGAAAAGACTCTGATGCTGGGAGGGATTGGGGGCAGGAGAAGAAGGGGACGACAGAGGATGAGATGGCTGGATGACATCACTGACTTGATGGACGCGAGTCTGAGTGAATTCCGGGAGTTGGTGATGGACAGGGAGGCCTGGCGTGCTGCGATTCATGGGGTCGCAAAGAGTCAGACACGACTGAGCGACTGAACTGCACTGAACTGAACTGAACTGTGTGAAATAGATAGCTAGTGGGAACCTGCAGTTTCACACAGGGAGCTCAGCACAGTGCTCTGTAATGATTTGGAAAAGTGGTATGGGGGGCTAGAGTCGAAGGAAGGCTCAAAAGGGAGGGCAAATATGTTTACATAGGAATGATTAATTCTGTTGTACAGTAGAAACTAATACAATATTGTGAAACAACTATACCCCATTAAAAATTTAAAAATAAGCTTTGAATAAATCAAACATTTACAAAGAAATCATATCATCTCACTCGTCTGTATTGTTTGAAGTAATGTGACTATTCCAGGGAGGGCACAAAAGATGCACATGTAAATTCACTAGGCTTGGATAAGTTGCCAGGATCCACAAGTCCCTTAAGTAAAGCAATTTCTTCTGTCGCAATACATCTTGAATTAGTAACTAATTTTATCCTATAACTATAGCTCACCAAAAGGAAGCTGCAGAACTATATGACAAAATATGACAGCACACCAAAACGGCAGCATCTCCACTGAGTTTTCAGACTTCCTTCTGAACTGTTTCGTCAGGTCCCCCAGCTGGCAGCTCTGGCTGTCCCTACCTCTTAGCTTCCTCTTGCTCCTGGCCCTTGGTGCCAACATCACCCTCCTGATCACTATCTGGCTGGAGGCCTCTCTACATGAGCCCATGTACTACCTGCTCAGCCTGCTCTCTTCACTGGACACAGTGCTCTGTCTCACTGTCATCCCCAAGGTCCTGGCCATCTTCTGGTTTGACCTCAGGCCCATCGGCTTCTTTGCCTGCTTCTTCCAGATGTTCACCATGAACAGTTTCTTTGCCATGGAGTCATGCACATTCATGGTCATGGCCTACGACCGCTATGTGGCCATCTGCCATCCATTGAGGTACCCATCCATCATCACGGACCAATTTGTAGCCAAGGCAGCCATTTTCATTTTGGCCAGAAGTGTCTTTTTGACACTGCCCATCCCCATTCTCTCAGGACGTCTGCATTATTGTGGGAAAAACGTCATTGAGAACTGCATCTGTGCCAATATGTCTGTCTCCAGGCTCTCCTGTAGTGATATTACCATCAATCGTCTCTACCAATTTGCTTGTGGATGGACTCTGCTGGGATCTGACCTCCTCCTCATCTTCCTCTCCTACACCTTCATACTGAGGGCTGTGCTGAGACTCAAGGCACAGGGAGCTGTGGCCAAGGCCCTAAGCACATGTGGCTCCCACTTCATCCTGATCCTCTTCTTCAGCACCATCCTCCTGGTTTTTGTCTTCACGCTTGTGGTAGAAAAGAAAATGTCCTCTGAGGTGCCCATCTTGCTCAATATCCTCCACCACGTCATCCCTCCAGCCCTCAACCCTATTGTCTATGGGGTGCGAACTCAGGAGATCAAGCAAGGAATCCAGAGATTACTGAAGAAAGGATGGTAACTAGAACAACTTGATCTCTTCTTTCCTAAAATTGGATGGTATTTGAATGGATTATTCAATCAATTATTGAATCAATGAGTGGACTGAAGTTCATATCAATTAATTTTAATCTCAAACTGTGTAAACTGTTTTTGTGTCCCCTTTAATAAAGCTTAAGTCTCATTTAGAGTTCCTCTTTCTCTCACACTTCAAAAGGAATCTCCTTATAAAAAATTAAAAATAAAAAAAGGAATCTCCTTGACCCACTTGTCTCCTTTTCCCACACTTCTTATCCTATTTTGTCCAAAATACTAAGATTCCTTAAGCAAGTTTTAAAGTGAGAGATTTATGTTCCTGAACAGACAACTGTTAATATATCATACACTTCTTATCTTGGGGATACAATTGCATCTATTTGGTGGGCTGAGTTGTGTAATTTGTAATGTGTTCTTATTCTTATTTCCACTGAAGGAAGTATATTGGAGACTAAGATAGTAGTAGTCGTGTCAGTCGCACAGTCGTTTCTGACTCTTTGTGACCCTATGGACTATAGCCCACCAGGCTCCTCTGTCCATGGGATTTGCCAGGCAAGAATCTCTTGGAGTGGGTTGCCATTCCCTTCTTTAGGGGAATCTTCCCACCCACAGATTGAAACTGCTTCTCCTGCATTGCAGGCAGATACTTTACTAGCTGAGCCACCAGGGAAGCCCAAAGATAATAGGAGTTGAAACTTCAACTCTGAATGCTGGAAAGTTATTAATATTCCGTAATTGTCTTTTTCTCTCAACTTTCAATGATAGCACAGGCATTATTCAACTCTCTGTCTCTCTTTTCTTCTCTTCACTTCTTTTCGCTATCAACGTGCATTAGAAAAGGGCGGGTTTTTTTCCCTGAATGCTCATGTGTGTAACAATTATCATAAAGTTTTAGTAGATTTAAGGGACTATCGAATGTATGACCCAAAGTGTCTGTGCATTGGACACATATCTTTTGGATCCAGGGTTCCATGGTGAATGATATGCAAACACATGGTATGCTAATGAGTTAAAGAATTTAAGCGACATAATATACGATTCAGTAATAATCCTCAAATATACAATAGCCTATATGAACATTATTTCTTGTTAATTTTAGTTTCTAAGTACACTTGGGTTCTGCAGATTCCATTAGCTATTAAAGTACAAAAATAAATAGAATATTAGAATTGCTTTCAGCCTTCCCTGGTGGCTCAGTCGGTAAAGAAACTGCCTGCAAAGCAGGAGATGTAGGTTCAATCCCTCGGTCAGGAAGATTGCCTGGAGAAGGAAATGGCAATCCACCCCAGTATTCTTGCCTGGGAAATCCCATGGACAGAGGAGACTGGCAGGCTGCAGTCCTTGGGGTTGCAAGAGTTGGACACAATTGAGCCACTAAACCACTGCCACCCCTGTTTTCAGGAGCTCAAAGTTGGTTTAGAAAGTGTGTGTGTTAGTTATTCAGTCATGTCCAACTTTTTGCAACCCCATGGACTGAAAGCCACCAGGCTCCTCTGCCCGTGGGATTCTCCAGGCAAGAATACTGGAGTGGGTTGCTATTCTCTTTTCCAAAAGTTGGGTTAGGAAGAATATAAATAATGAGAGGGTAACAGGCAAGGAAGACTGGGGTCCCCAAGTGGAGGAAATAGACTGCAAATGTCAGACTTTTTTTCCTCTCTCTTAAGAGGCAGGAGGAAATAAACTACAAAAGTCACATTTTTTTTTCTTCTCTATACAAAATAAAAAGGAAGTTTCTTTTAAAACTCTGTGTTACCATGAGAACATCTGGTTCTGCCTGAACTGAACTTTTCCCAAACCTTGAGTTAACCAATGTGTTTTTCTTATGGAAATGTTTTTTATTAAACTATTTTAATGTACTGTGTATTTACTTTAGAATCTGCCTTTCTTCAAGTCGGTTCCACCTGAGACTGAGGACTGATAATGGCTCAACAAACCAGTCTGTTTTACTCATGGAAATGTTCTGTTAAGCTGTTTTAAAGAAACTATGTATTTTCTTGGAAATCTGCCTTTCTTCAAGATTCGTGTCAATTGTTTTATGGCCTGGGATGACTCACCTTGTGCCAATGCTTTCTTAAAATGCATGTTGTGGGTGAGGGGCCTAGTGCAAGTCTCCCATTTTGAGAAATTCCCTTTCTCTAATTAGCAGCTTGCTAATAGGTGTATAACTTCTTGCTATAAACTAATAAAGAGGCACTCTTTCTGCCCCTTCCTGATGTCTATGTCAGAAGCTTTCTCTATCTCTTTTATACTTTAATAAAAATTTACTACACAAATGCTCTAAACAATCAAGCCTCATCATGGCCCCGGATCGAATTTCTCTCCTCCAGAGGCCAAGAATCCTGGTTCTTGTTGTTCATGGCTCACAAGAACAACCTTTCAATGATAATTTTAAAAATATATTATTCTCATATGAAGTTGAGGAATTAAACAATGTGTCTCTATGGGCACTAAGATGCTGAGAAGCATAGGAAAGCACCAGATGGAGTTAGAAGGTATGAGTTGTAAGCCTTGCACAACCACACACACATACAAATTAGTTTCCTGGAAACAAGTGAGTTGGTATTTTTGTGTTTCATGTTACTCTGTTATCTGAAAATAGTGAACAATTTGTTTAGAAGATCCCTTCTACACATAAGACCTGTGCCTCAGTGACAACATATAAGTGTGTTATTTTCACCATGAAAGGAAAAATCTACCAAAAGTTCAGTACGATTCTCAACGTCTGGTTCTTTCAGTCTTTACTGAAAGCATCAGTAACACATCTCTTGCCTTACTTAAGCTTTCATCCTGCAAAGATCTATCCATTTCTTTTTCTTCTTCCACTCAAGGTGAAAAAGAATAAATATATTACTATTTGATTTCTCTATTCCTGTATAGCACTATGAACTACTATTTGAAAAATAAGCATGTACTCACATAAAAAGAAATAAGTAAAAGTGTATATTAATATTTTAATGAGAAAATGCACTTCTCAAAAGTAAAAAGCAATCTGTTCAGATTGCTTGGTTCACACCATAAATAACAGTTTTCTTTATTACTTGAAGAAGTCTCCCGAAAAGCTTATTGACTTAAAGATTTCAATATAAAAAAATTGTCTTGGCTCAAAACTGCATAAAATTGTATAACTGGATACCAGTGTAAAGGTCTTAAAAATACAGATATAATAGCCATCTAACACAAATATAATATAAGTTTTTATCTATTATGAATGAAACTGTTATGAACAAGTAGGCCAAGAATTTGTGTGAATATATGTTGTAAATTTTCCTTGGTAAATGTTAGAAGTAGATTGCAAGATTATAGAGTATGGGTATGCTTAAATTTCTAGCAGAATATCATGGTTTGAACAGTGCTTGAAATGGCAACCCACTCCAGTATTCTCGCCTGGAGAACCCCATGGATGGAGGAGCCTGGTGGGCTACAGTCCACGGAGTCGCAAAGAGTCGGACACGACTGAGCAACTCCACTTTCACTTTCACTTTCTACCCTATTTTACTTTCCTTCCAGCAGTAAGAATTCCAGTTCTTTCTTCCTCCACATCCATGCCAACACTTGGTGTCATCTTTTTAAATGTCAGCCATTCTTATAGCCGTGCAGTGGCATCTCATTATAATTTTAATTTGCATTGCTTCAATTGGCCATTTAAATGGCTCTTTCTGAAAAAAAAATTATTCATTCTTTTATTTTTGTAACTGAGTTACTTATTTTATAGTTAAGTGATAGCATTATATATTCTAGAAAACAGTACTTTGCAGAAATATGCATCATGAAAATTTCTCACAATCTGTGTCTTGCTTGCATTTAATTTTTCCATTTTTATTTTTTAAAGAGAAGTTATTTTAAATTTTGATGAAATATAACATCATTATTAAGTCCTTTAAGGCATACTCATTTTGTCCCAATTAAGAAATAGTGACCTGTCTTAAGCTTATAAATATTTTTTCTAACAACTTCTAATAATTTTTAATTTTTGATTTTAGGTATAAGTCTATAGCCTAAGGTATGCTTGTGGTATTGGATAATTACTAGAGGTTGTTGTTATTGTTGTTTTCCAAGTAGAAATACAGTTGGAAGATTCCAGCAGAATTTGCTGAAAAGACTATCATTTCTCCCATTGAATTACTTTGGGTCCTTAGTCAAAATGCAATATTTGTTCATGTATAGGTCTATTTCTGGACCCTTTATTCTTTTCCATTACACCAGTCTATGTATACTTACTTATACAGAAAACACAATGTCTTGATTACTTTATCATACTTTATGTAATGAAATGAGGTAATGTGAGTGCTCCAAAGTTGTTTCTTCTTAAAATTGCCTTTACATCCCTTTCATTTTCATATAAATTTTAGAAGCGGTTTGTCAATTTCTCCAGAAAAGACTGCTGGGATTTTAATTAGGATGACATTGAATCTACAGATCAATTCAATGAGAATTAATGTTCTGAAAGGCTTCCCTGGTGGATCTGCCTGCTAATGCGAGAGACATGGGTTCTATCCCTGGATTGGGAAGATACCCTGGAGAAGGAAATGGCAACCCACTCTAATATTCTTGCCTGGAGAATCCCAGGACACAGGAACCTGGAAGGCTACAGTCCATGGGATTACAAGTGTCAGACATGACTTAGCGGCTAAACTACCACCACCAATGTCCCGATAATATTACCCCTTCAAACGTGTGCAAATAACACGTATTTACATTTTTTACATTTTCTTAATTTATCTCAGCAATACTTCTCATTCCCATGTATAGATCTTTCACATATTTTTTAAAAGTATTTCTATATACTTTAATACTATTTTCAAGATTTTTCTAGTTCATTTTCCAATGGCTTATTTCTAATATATGAAAATATTGATTTTTATCTGTTGATCTTATATTCTGAGATATTGACAAATTAGCTTGTGCGGTTTTAAAAACTGAATTTGTAAGACTTTCCACATACTTGACATGATTTTCTTTAAATAAAGACAATTTTTCTCCTTCATTCTTCCCAAACTATGTTTTTTTATTCCTTTAATTTATTGCACTGCTTAGGAAATCCAGTGCAATGTTAACTGAAAATCCTGAGTGAGAGTGGATATCCTTATCTTTTCTCTTACACTGAGAAAAATATTATTAAGTACTATCTCAGCTCTTCAGCATCAGTTTGAAAAAGTTTCCTTCTTTCCTTTTTTCTTTAGTATTATTATGAATGATATTGAATTTTGTTAAATTTTTTCTGATTTGATTGAGATAGTTTTATAGTTTTCACTCTATATTGTTGATATAAATAACAAGGTCAATTTATATTTTATTATTAAGTCAACCTACAACAGATGAATGGATAAAGAACATGTGGAGTATATATATATCTGTGTGTGTATTGTGCGCATGTGTGTGTATGTATATATATGTGTGTGTGTGTGTGTGTGTGTGTGTGTGTATGTGTGTGTGTGTGTTTATTTATATATGGCAACAACATTGGGTGGACTTGTAGGGCATTATGCTTGGAGAAATAGTCAGACCGAGCAAGATAAATATTGTGGCTATCAAGTCTATGTGAAATCTCAAAAATAAAACAAGCTAGTAAATATGGCAAACAAACTGATAGTTTTTTTTAGTTATGGCTAAAAAACTTATAGATAACAAACTATAAATAGAGTAAAACTTTTATTTTTAAAATTGAGAATTGCTATGTGAATCACCTAAAACCTACAACAACCATGAAATTTTTTTAAATAAGTTTTTTAGCCATAACTAAAAAAAGATTCTTGCTCTATTTTTTCTAGACCCTCAAAGAAATGTGTGAAAGTGCAAGTCACTCAATCCTGTCCAACTCTTTGCAACCCCCTGGACTATACAGTCCATGGAATTCACTACGCCAAAATTCTAGAATGGGTAGCCTTTCCCTTCTCCAGGGGATTTTCCCAACCCAGGGATCAAACCCAGGTCTCCTGCATTGCAGGCAGATTCTTTACCAGCGGAGCCACAAGGGAAGCCTTGAAGAAAAGAAATGTGTACAAGGACATAAACAGTAGTAGTATTTGTGTGTGTGTGTTCAGGCACTATTTTGTGTCCAATTCTTTGCAACCCCATGGACTGTAGCCCACCAGGCTCCTCTATTCATGGGGTTTTCCAGGCAAAAATATCTGAGCTGTTTTCCATGTCCTCCTCCTGGGGATCTCCTGAACAAGGGATCAAACCCGTATCTCCTATCTGAGCCTCTTACTTTGGCAGGCAGATTCTTTTACTACTTGGTAACAATTATTACCAAAGAAGCTGAAGTTGAACCATTTTATGAAGACCTACAACACCTTCTAGAACTAACACCAGAAAAATACATTCGTTTCATTATAGGGGACTAGAATTCAAAAATAGGAAGTCAGGAGATGCCTGGAATAACAGGTAAGTTTGGCCTTTGAGTACAAAATGAAGCAGGGCAAAGGCTAACAGAATTTTGCCAAAAGAATGCACCAGTCATAGCAAACACCCTCTTCCAACAACACACGAGAAGACTCTATACATGGAAATCACCAGACGGTCAATATTGATATCAGATTGTTTCTATTCTTTGCAACTGAAGATGGAGAAGTTCTATATAGTCAGCAAAAGCCAAACCAGGAGCTGACTGTGGCACAGATCATGAACTTCTTATTGAAAAATTCAGACTTAAATTGAAGAAAGTAGGAAAAACCATTAGACCATTCAAGTACGATCTGACTCAAATACTTTATGATTATACAGTGGAAGTGACAAATAGATTCAAGGGATTAGATCTGATAGAGCACCTGAAGAACTATGGATGGAGGTTCATGACATTGTACAGGAGGCAGTAATCAAGACCATACCCAAGAAAAAGAAATGCAAAAGGACAAAATGATTGCCTGAGGAGACCTTACAAATAACAGAGAAAAGAAGAGAAGGTAAAGGCAAAGGAGGAAAGGAAAGATATACCCATCTGAATAAGAATAGCAAGGAGAGATAAGAAAGACTTCGACAGTGAACAATGCAAAGAAATAGAGGAAAACAATAGAATGGGAAAGACTAGAGATCTCTTCAAGAAAACCAGAGATACCAAGAGAATATTTCATGCAAATATGGGCACAATAAAGGACAGAAATGGTGTGGACCAACAGAAGCAGAAGATATTAGGAAGAAGTGGCAAAAATACACAGAAGAACTATACAAAAAAGATCTTCATGACCCAGAAAACCATGATGGTGTGATTGTTCACCCAGAGCCAGACATCCTGGAGTGCAGTTTTGTGGGCCTTAGGAAGCATTACTATGAACAAAGCTAGTGGAGATGATGGAATTCCAGCTGACCTATTTCATATTCTAAAAGATGTTGCTGCTAAAGTGGTGCACTCAATATGCCAGCAAATTTGAAAACTCAGCAATGGCCATCAGACTGGAAAAGAAAGAATTCCAATCCCAAAGAAAGACAATGCCAAAGAATGCTCAAACTACCACACAATTGCACCCATTTCACAAGCTAAAAAGTAATGCTTGAAATGCTCCAAGCTAGGCTTCAATAGTACATGAGCCAAGAACTTCCAGATGTTCAAGCTGAGTTTAGAGAAGGCAGAAAACCAGAGATTAAATTGCCAACATCCATCGGTTCATAGAAAAACCTAGGGAATTCCAGAAAAACGCCTACTTCTGCTTCATTGACTACATTAAATCCTTTGACTGTGTGGATATCAACAAACTGGAAAATTCTTCAAGAAGTGAGATTACCAGACCACCTTACCTACCTCCTGAGAAATCTCCATGCAGGTCAAGAAGCAACAGTTAGAACCAAACATGGAACAATGGACGGGTTCCAAATTGGGAAAGGAGTACATCAAGGCTGTATATTGTCACTCTGCTTGTTTAACTTACGTGCAGAGTACATCATGCAAAATGCCAGGCTGGATGAAGCACAAGCTGAAATCAAGATTGCTAGGAGAAATATCAATAACCTCAGATACGCAGATGACACCATCCTTATGGCAGAAAGTGAAGAGGAACTAAACAGCCTCTTGATGAAAATGAAAATGGAGAGTGAAAAAGCTGGCTTAAAACTCAACATTCACAAAACTAAGATCATGGCATCTGGTCCCATCACTTCATGGCCAATAGATGGGGAAGCAATGGAAACCATGAGAGACTTTATTTTGGGGGACTCTAAAATCACTGCAGATTGCAGCCATGAAATTAGAAGACGCTTGCTCCTTGAAAGAAAAGCTATGACCAACCTAGACAGCATATTAAAAAGCAGAGACATTACTTTGCTGACAAAGTTCCGTGTAGTCAAAGCTGATTTTTCCAGTAGTCACATATGGATGTGAGAGTTGGACTATAAAGAAAGCTGGGCACTGAAGAATTGATGCTTTTGAACTGTAGTGTTGGAGAAGACTCTTGAGAATCCCTTGGACTGGAAAGAGATCAAGCTAGTCCAACCTAAAGGAAATCATTCCTGAATATTCATTGGAAGGACTGATGCTGAAACTGAATCTCCAATACTTTGGCAACCTGATGTGAAGAACTGACTCATTGGAAAAGACCTTGATGCTGGGAAAGATTGAAAGCAGAAGGAGAAGGGGACAACAGTGGATGGGATGGTTGGATGGCATCACCAACTCGATGGCCATACATTTGAGTAAGCTCCAGGTGTTGGTGATAGACAGGGAAGCCTGGCATGTTGTAGTTGAAGGGGTCGCAAAATATCAGACATGACAAAGCAACTGATTTGAATAATTATTACAGATCACATGGGTGTGAGCCAAAGGGGATAATGGGCACAATGGAAACTGAGCCCCACTCAAACATAATGAAGTCAACTCACCCAAAGCAACATATGACATATTTTTAAGATTTAGTGTGAGGAAAATTAAAACCAACATCATATTTATAACACAATGACTTTTATGAAAATTCAATATCCAAATGTCTTCCTTACACAAATATATAGCTAAATAAGCATACTGGAAATTAATTAGTAGCACATATTTTAAATACACTAGAGATTTCACTTTTTGGAAGGGAGGAAAACTAGGAAGAATGTTGAGATATGAAAAAAAATGAAATAAAAATGAAACAAAAGAAGGACCTGAAGAAAATGGATGATGCTTATATAACTTGAAAAGTATGAATAATTCATATGGTTAAAAATGAATAAAAAATAAAGGAGCAAATCATCTTTCCTAGCATATAAATCCCATTTTAAAAAATTTAAAGCAGCAAAAATTACTGTTGCTTTTCTCTCTGAAAAATACATTGTATTTTCTCAATAATATTTTCTTCACTTCCTCTTGCATTTTCATCATTATTATACTGTGATAAAAGTGATGATATATTAACGTCAATTCATTCAATAACACAATTTTGGATGTCACTATTTATTAAGCATGTTCAGGAATTCCACAAGAGGTTCTGAGTGAGTTTATAGGATTGATAGATGACATCCAAAGTGTATATACAAACACAAATGGACATGTAAGGATGTATGTAAGACACTCACATTTAGGAGACTAACTGCCAATAGACACATGGCAGTGTAGGACTGGATTCCCAGAGGTCCTTCCTTTTACAGAGAAAGAAAATAATTTCTTCTCTCATCTGCCTGTCTTTCCTTTCCCAGAATGGCTTTAAGGGCCAAAGGGAGCAGGGATGGAGGAGTTCCCAGAGGGCAGAGTCCCTAAAGCTCCAGAGGTATACCTACCCCAGGTACTTGGGAACTATCCAAGGCTTCAGTATCAGTGGAACCAGAACCCATGCTTAACATCATCCGTGAGTCTGAGTGAAGAAAGATATACCAGCATTAACCAGAAGACAGGAAAGACTTCTCTCTTCCTCGGGGGTCTGTGTTCGTTTCCATTCCTGGGCTAGTGCTGCTGAAGTAGTCTCCCATGTCAGGTGAGTAAGGGCACGTGAAAGCTCTGCTCTGGAACCTTGTTCTCTCCTTTGCCCTTCTTTTCTATGGTTTTTTTGCTTGGTGATGACAGAGACGCAGAGGAGGTGAAGTTTGTCCATAGGAGACAGGTGGTGGGGAGCTTGAAAGTACATCATCTGGACCCCACTTATGAAAACTTCAAACATTTCAACAAGGAGTATGGACACTGGGCACAAAGTATTCATGCAAAATTACTGTAATCATGGGGTAGGAATTATGTTTATTCTATATAACTTAAGAGATGAGAACAGAGATCACAGTTGGGGGTCAGAGGGTGTAAGAAAGTAGCTCCTAAGATATCAGTTCAATCTAAATAATATCTAAAAACTACAGCTGCCAAAACCAGAAAATGATGCCCAAAGATAAAAGAAGTATCTGCCACTGGATATCATCAATAATGTCTGTAACTGCATTTCAAAGAGATGTCTTAAAGGTCTATCTGAGTTCTGTGGATTTAGGTGAACCCTAACAACTTTAACAGTTAAATATATAAAATAATATGGCAAATAAGATATGCATTTCTACCTCACTGTGACAACACAGGACACAGCTGTATGTATATATTCAATGGCTTTGGGCCTGACATTTGTTTCTTTCACATCCAAACCCTAGAGGTTAAACTGAGGAAAAGACATATAACACCACTGAAATAATTTTTCCATTTGAAGATGTAAATTATTAAGATAGTCAACTTGACTCACTTTCTTCAGAGTATGGTTATTATTATATGACATGATATGTGTACAATTCATCCCCAAATTGTCAATATCACTACTAATGTATTCTGTTATTAGCAAGAGGAAAAAAATTGGAAGATCATTTAATCTCATCTACATATCACGTGGAAAGGCCATGCCTGGCATGTCCCAGCTAGATAGGACCCTTTGTCTGGAGAAGCAGAGGACCAAGAGGAGTGGAGAGAGGAGACTGGGAGGAGACTCCCCTCCTCCTTCCCCTGAGAGTCAGCCCTGGTCACTAACAGGGAGTCTCTGGTGAGGAGAACTGGAGAGCTGAGGAGGACTGAAACTGCATTCGGAGGTTAGATTTCATAACTGGAAACAAGAACACGATGTGAAACGGGACAGAATCAAAAGTTGGTTTCTATTGATATGAAAATACTGTTTAGTTCTGGGTTCACAGTTTGATTAAAGCTTCCTTTCCCTTGCTACTCTGCCCCCATCACAAAGCTATTTCTCGTCTATCAGTTCTGTTTCCAGAATTACTAATTGTATCATTGGTGATTTTTGATTACTCTTTTATAGTATTGATGAGGAAAGTACATTATCATAGAATTGTTTTTTAGGGTCAGAGAGAAACTGGAAGTTGTTTGAATCTAACACACTTGATTAGAATTAGATAGGAATAAGATTAGCCTAATACTGGGTAGATGGTTAAGATTTCGAGAATCATTTCCCTTGTTTGTAATGTGATGATAATAAAACATATTTCACAAGAGAGTGAAAGAGAAAATGAGATGAAGTCCTAGATATTGGAGCACCATTCTCAGCAAGTGACAAGAGTTCAACAACTAAACAGTATGAAAATTTATATTATGTTAGCAAGCCTAGTAAGAAATCGAGAGAGAATTTTAAAAACTCCTGGAAAAAAGTTTGTAAACCCACATGATAACTCTTTATATGAGACTCTGTTTATGAAGACAGATTTGACTACAATGGACTGCATGATTTGAAGGCCACCAGAGAGTCCTAACCTATACATTTTGCCAAGTTACAGACTTCTTTTGATTCTCTGTCACAATTCAGGTGCAGGAGAACCTTAGAATTCTTCATCTGCAATGTAAATGAGGATGGGTGCTAAACCGTTTCAGTTTTATCCAATTCTTGGCAACCCCATGGACTGTGGTCCACCATGCTCCTCTGTCTGGAGTGGCTTGCTGTGCCCTCCTCCAGGGGATCTTCCCAACCCAGGGATCAAACCCATGTCACTTATATCTCCTACATTGACAAGCAGTCTTTTATCATTAGTGCCATGAGGGTACCACATCACTTTACTCACAATACTCTTTCTCCAGCCTATACCCTATGCCTGTTAGTCAGCACTCCCCTGAGCTATGCTGTGCTTAGTCGCACAGTAGTGTCCAACTCTTTGAGACCCCATGGACTGTAGGCAGCCAGGCTCCTCTGTCCATGGGGGTTCTCCAGGCAAGAACACTGGATTAGGTTGCTATGCCCTCCTCCAGAAGATCTTCCCAACCCAGGGATCAAACCCAGGTGTCCTACAGTGCAGGCAGATTCTTTACCATCTGAGCCACCAGGGAAGCCCAAGAATACTGGAGTAAGTAACCTATATCCCTTCTCCAAGCAGCCCTCCCCTACTCTCTCATAATAGTTTATGCAAGACCATGTCATTGCTCATAGCACTTATTGGTATTACTGTTGTCCCAGAGTGGTTTTAGTTCTCCCTACTTCAGAATAGAGATGGTTTCTAACTCAATTTAGTGACCCTAGTATCTAACAGCATGCCAAGGAGAAACTTTAAATGATGAGACAACAATGGCAACATTGAACTAGCTTAGAGGAAAGAGGGAATGTGTACCTGGATTATTGCACTGAAGATGAAAAACAGAAACAGAAAGGGGATGGAAGGATTTTAAAGGTAGATCTCATCACCCTTACACTACTGCAATCAGAAGAATCAAGTTTCCTCCTGCTTACTGTTAGGTATTAGTCTAGCAGAGCTGGGTGGAACTGCTCATTCTCCTTTTAAAGTTGTTTCTTCCAGAATTTAGGAATCCTACTAATATGAAAATCTAAGAAATAGAGTAAACAAAAAGCAATTTTTACGAATAACCCAAATCAAAATGACTTTTTAGACAAATGCAAATTCACAAACATTATTTGCAGTGCCTAATTTTTAAAATCTATAATTCAGTTCACTTCAGTCACTCAGTCGTGTCCGACTCTTTGCGACCCCATGAATCGCAGCATGCCAGGCCTCTCGGCCCATCACCAACTCCCAGAGTTCACTCAGACTCACGTCCATCGAGTCAGTGATGCCATCCAGCCATCTCATCTTCTGTCGTTCCCTTCTCCTCCTGCCCCCAATCCCTCCCAGCATCAGAGTCTTTTCCAATGAGTCAACTCTTTGCATGAGGTGGCCAAAGTACTGGAGTTTCAGCTTCAGCATCATTCCCTCCAAGGAAATCCCAGGGCTGATCTCCTTCAGAATGGACTGGTTGGATCTCTTTGCAGTCCAAGGGACTCTCAAGAGTTTTCTCCAACACCACAGTTCAAAACCATCAATTCTTTGGGGCTCAGCCTTCATCACAGTCCAACTCTCACATCCATACATGACCACTGGAAAAACCATAGCCTTGACTGTGGATCACAATAAACTGTGGAAAATTCTGAAAGAGATGGGAATACCAGACCACCTAACCTGCCTCTTGAGAAATCTGTATGCAGGTCAGGAAGCAACAGTTAGAACTGGATATGGAACAACAGACTGGTTCCAAATAGGAAAAAGAGTACATCAAGGCTGTATATTGTCACCCTGCTTATTTAACTTATATGCAGAGTACATCATGAGAAATGCTGGACTGGAAGAAACACAAGCTGGAATCAAGATTGCCAGGAGAAATATCAAGAACCTCAGATATGCAGATGACACCACCCTTATGGCAGAAAGTGAAGAGGAATTAAAAAGCCTCTTGATGAAAGTGAAAGAGGAGAGTGAAAAAGTTGGCTTAAAGCTCAACATTCAGAAAACAAAGATCATGGCATCTGGTCCCATCACTTCATGGGAAATAGATGGGAAAACAGTAAAAACAGCGTCAGACTTTAATTTGGGGGGCTCCAAAATCACTGCAGATGGTGGCTGCCGCCATGAAATTAAAAGACGCTTACTCCTTGGAAGAAAAGTTATGACCAACCTAGATAGTATATTCAAAAGCAGAGACATTACTTTGCCGACTAAGGTCCATCTAGTCAAGGCTATGGGTTTTCCTGTGGTCATGTATGGATGTGAGAGTTGGACTGTGAAGAGGACTGAGCGCCAAAGAATTGATGCGTTTGAACTGTGGTGTTGGAGAAGACTCTTGAGAGTCCCCTGGACTGCAAGGAGATCCAACCAGTCCATTCTGAAGGAGATCAACCCTGGGATTTCTTTGGAAGGAATGATGCTAAAGCTGAAACTCCAGTACTTTGGCCACCTCATGAGAAGAGTTGACTCATTGGAAAAGACTCTGATGCTGGGAGGGATTGGGGGCAGAAGGAGAAGGGGACGACTGAGGATGAGATGACTGGATGGCATCACGGACTCAATGGACGTGAGTCTGAGTGAACTCCAGGAGTTGGTGATGGACAGGGAGGCCTAGCGTGCTGCGATTTATAGGGTCGCAAAGAGTCGGACATGACTGAGTGACTGAACTGAACTGAACTGACTAGATGGACCTTTGTTGGCAAAGTAATGTCTCTGCTATTCAATGTGCTATCTAGGTTGGTCATAACCTTTCTTCCAAGGAGTAAGCGTCTTTTAATTTCATGGTTGCAGTCACCATCTGCAGTCATTTTGGAGCCCAAAAAAATAAAGCCTGACACTGTTTCCACTGTTTCCCCATCTATTTCCCATGAAGTGATGGGACCAGATGCCATGATCTTCGTTTTCTGAATGTTGAGCTTTAAGCCAACTTTTTCACTCTCCACTTTCACTTTCATCAAGAGGCTTTTTAGTTCCTCTTCAATTAAAGCATAATAAATACAGCTGAAAGGTCAAATTATAGTAGCTAGTGGTCCATAGTCACTAAGTTGTGCCAGGTTCTGCTGCTTATTAGCATGTATTGTTCAAATTAAATTGTAGATATTGTAGTCCATGTAATCATTTTTAAATAGTGAAGAAACATGAGTATGAATTTAGAGACTCACCTGTTATAAAGAAGTTTCCTAAGTAATTTTCTCCTCTTAATTTCTATAAAGATTTAACAGCTCTATTAAAAATACAGAATGAAGTGTGTCAGAAAGAGAAAAACAAATATCATATATTAATACATATACGTGAAACTTGGTGAAACAGTACAGCTGAACCTATTTGCATGGCATGGATAAAACTCTAGTTAGAGAGAACAGATATGTAGATACAAGAGTGCTATGGGTGGATGAAATGGGAGATTGGGATTGACATATATACTCTACCATGTTTAAAATAGATAGCTAGTGGGAACCTGCAGTATAGTACAGGGAGCTCAGCTCAGTGCTCTGTGATGACTTAGGTAAGATGGCAGTAGGGGTGGTGAGAGGGAGAAGATATATGTGTACATACAGCTGATTCATTTTATTGTACAGAAGAAACTAACAAAACATTATAAAGCAAATATATACTCTGTTAAAATATTATAAATAAACCTTGAACAAATCAAACACTACAAAGAAATCATAGCATCTCAGCCTTCTGAATTGTTTAAAGTAATATGAATATCATACTGTGTACATAAGATATACACAAGAATTCACTTAGTGATGGATAATCTGCCGGGATGCATAAGTTACTCAAGTAAAGCAATTTGTTCTGTTTCTATGTATCTTGAATCAGTAGCTAATTTTTATCCCAATTTTACAGATCACTAAAAGGAAGGTGCAGGAACATTTGACAAAATATGACAGCACACCAAAATGGCAACATCTCCACTGAGTTTTCAGACTTCTTTCTGAACTGTTTTGTCAGGTCCCCCAGCTGGCAGCACTGGCTGTCCCTGCCCCTCAGTCTCCTCTTCCTTCTGGCCATGGGGGCCAACACCACCCTCCTGGTCACCATCCGGCTGGAGGCCTCTCTGCACGAGCCCGTGTACTACCTGCTCAGCCTGCTCTCCCTGCTGGACATGGCACTCTGCCTCACTGTCATCCCCAAGGTCCTGGCCATCTTTTGGTTTGATCTCAGGTCTATCAGCTTCTTTGCCTGCTTCCTTCAGATGTTCACCATGAATAGTATCTTTGCCATGGAGTCCTGTACATTCATGGTCATGGCCTATGACCGCTATGTGGCCATCTGCCATCCTCTACGATACCTGTCCATCATTACTGACCAATTTGTAGTCAAAGCAGCCATTTTTATTTTGGCCAGAAGCATCTTCCTGACAGTACCCATCCCCATTCTTTCAGGACGTCTCCATTATTGTGGGGAAAATGTCATTGAGAACTGCCTCTGTGCCAATATGTCTGTCTCCAGGCTCTCCTGTGGTGATATTATCATCAATCGTCTCTACCAATTTGCTTGTGGATGGACTCTGCTGGGATTGGACCTCATCCTCATCTTCCTCTCCTACACCCTCATTCTAAGGGCTGTTCTGAGACTCAAGTCAGAGGGAGCTGTGGCCAAGGCCCTAAGCACATGTGGCTCCCACTTCATCCTGATCCTCTTCTTTAGCACTGTTCTTCTGGTTTTTGTCTTCACGCTTGTGGTAGAAAAGAAAGTGTCCTCTGATGTGCCAGTCTTGCTCAATATCCTCCACCACGTCATCCCTCCAGCCCTCAACCCCATTGTCTATGGGGTGCGAACCCAGGAGATCAAGCAAGGAATCCAGAGATTACTGAAAAAAGACTGGTAACTAGGACAAGTGGATCTCTGCATTCCTAAAATGGGATGGCTTTGAGTCAATAGTGGATGAGTGGATTGAAATTTGTATCTATGAATTTTAGTCTCAAATTATACAAATTGTCTTTGTTTTTCCTTTTAATAAAGCTTTCATTTCTTTTAGAGTTTCTCTTTCTCTCACTTCTCGAAAATGAATCTTCATGATCATTTCTCCCCTTTTCCCACACTTTTTTCCAAATGTGCAAAATAATAAACGTCCTTAAGCAGATTCTAAAGGGAGAGATTTATGTTCCTGAATGAAAGTGAAAGTGTTAGTCACTCAGTCATGTCCCTCTCTTCGCAGCTGCAAGGACTATAGCCTGCCAAGCTCCTCTGTCCGTGGGATTCTCCAGGCAAAAATACTGGAGTGGGTAGCCATTCCCTCCTTCAGGGGATCTACCTGACCCAGGGATTGAACCCAGGTTTCTGGCATTGCAGGCAGATTCTTTACCATCTGAGCCACCAAGGAAGTCCTGAAAAAATAACTTTTAATATGCCATATATTTCATATTCTGGTGTAAATAATTGTGGATGTTCTGTGGGGTATATTATATAATTTGTAAGGTGTTCTTATTCTTATTTCCACTAAATATAACATATTGGAGACAAAGACATAGGAGCTGAAACTTTAGCCCTGAATAGTGGAAGGTTGCTGTTGGTCTCTGTGTGCTTATTCAGTCAGTTCAGTCATGTCCAACTCTTTCTGACTCCATAGACTGTAGCCCACAGGTTTTTCTGACCATGGAATTATCCTGGCAAGAATACTGGAGTAGGTTGCCACTTCCTACTCTAACTGGTAGGTAAATGGGTCTTTTTCTCTCAATCTCCAACCATATCACAAGCTTCTTTCTCACTGCCTTACTGTCTCTCTGCTTCTCTTCTCCAGGAGTGTGCATTGCAAGGGGACACAGTTTGTTTTTTTCTGAATACTTTTGTGTGTAACAATTATCATAAAGTTATAGCAGATTTAAGAGACTAATAAACTTTTTCCCCAAAATGTCTGCGCTTTGGACATGTATCTCTTGAATCCAAAAGATATGCAAAGACAGCTATGTGAATGATATGCAAACACAGCTATGTGAATGAGTTACAGAATTGTTAAACAATCTAATATATGATTCAGTAATAATACTTGCAGATATAACAAATTATATGGAAATTATTTCATGTTAATTTTACAGTTTCTAAGCACATTTGTGTCCTGGAAATTCTGTTAACTATTAAAATACAAAAATAAATCAAACATTAGTATTGCTTTTGGGAGTTCAAAGTTGGACTAGGAAGAATACAAATAATAATTCCAGAAATATATTCTTCTCAAATGAAGAGGCTGAGGAATGGAATCATGTGCTTCTATGGGCATTTCTTTGGAAGGAATGATGCTAAAGCTGAAACTCCAGTACTTTGGCCACCTCATGTGAAGAGTTGACTCATTGGAAAAGACTCTGATGCTGGGAGGGATTGGGGACAGGAGGAGAAGGGGACGACAGAGGATGAGATGGCTGGATGGCATCACAGACTCGATGGACGTGAGTCTGAGTGAACTCCGGGAGTTGGTGATGGACAGGGAGGCCTGGACTGCTGCAATTCATGGGGTCGCAAAGAGTTGGATATGACTGAGGGAATGAACTGAACTGACACTCAATTTTTATAATAGGGAAATGTTTATAATGAGAGAAAAAATCTGAAAAAGAATATATATTAATATGTATATATATGTACAGCTGAATCACTGTGCTATAGACCTGAAACTAATACACTGTAAGTCAACTATACTTCACTTGTTAAAAAAATAAAAGGAAAAAATAATGGATGAATAGACTGAAATTTATATCTATGAACTGGGTAATCTGGATAGTGTGTCTTCTCGAATCAAACAGTTTGATTTTAAGAGTTCCTTTCTCTCATCCTTTATTATGAATCTCAAGTTAGCTGGTTTCTTACATGGAATAAGGGTAAGCGTATGTCCAAGGGTTGGCCTGGAGTGTGGCTTAGGTGTTTTGACCACTCCGTTAGCGGTGCTGAGTGCACAGGGCATGTGCAGTACCTTGCTTTTGCTCCTGACACCCTGTTTTTGCTCCCAACTCTCCAGAAGTGACAGTTGGTTTTTTTTTTTTTTTTGGTCTTTTTGTATCTTTTCACTCTGAATTTACGCCAACTGTGCATGCATGCAGTTATTTGTAGTCTCTTATAGCTTCTTTGTATTTTATTGCTCAAGGAGACATTTGTCCGGGTGCCAGCATTGCAGTACTGCAGCAAAGAGTTCCAGGTTCCAGTCTATCCTGATGCTACTCATCATCTATAAACTGAGGAAAGCGAAAAATTTGTTTTTGATCTCTTATAAATATAAGCTTTTGTGCCTCAATAACAACTTGTGTGTTACTTTGTTTTAATCACAAAAGTAAAATCTCCCCATAATGCAATGTCAATAATGTCCCCAAAGTCTGAGCCTCTTAGTTTTCACTGGAAGCACCTGCTTCCTTGACCTACTTGAGATTTCACTTTGCAAAGCTCTGTCTGTTTCTTTTTCTCCTTCATCTCACAGTAAAGAACAATAAATTGAGATTTAATTCCCCTGTTCCTTCACAACATTGGGAACTACTGTTAAACAAAAGCATGCACTTACATAATAGAAGACAATAATAATCAACATTTTAACTGGGACTAATACATTTCTCAAAAGTAAAAAAGCAATCTGTGGAGATCCAGCTAAATTCATACAATATATAACTTTTTTCTTTGTTATTTCAAGAGGAACTCCCCAAAATCTCATACTCTCAAATGTTTCCCTTTCAATATAAGAAGAATGGCTTGGTTTAAAGGTGCATAACTGGATGCCAACAGAAGTGTCTTACAAATATAAAGATATAATATGCTTCCGAGGTAAATTTAAGCTACTATCTTTTAGGAAATATTAAAAGTCTGTGAGTTTTAACAATATTATATATTAATATCTACTCATGTATTTATATCAAATACACATATCAGTATAAGTAAGGATATAGATATGGGTATGGATGATGGGTATTGATAAAGATTCACCATAAACATAACATTAGAAATATTTTCATTAATTTTCATCAGAAAATTGTTCTATGTAACCAGTCCATCATACCTCTGCAAAACTCTCATCTTTTACTCTCTTAAAAAATTGATTGTCAATGCCATCTAGCCATTTTAATGCATTTATATGTGTTTAAACTTTAAACTAAATTGTTTTCTTGGCCTTTGATTTTGTTTGATACTTAATTTCTGATTCATTAAATATCTACTAAGAAAACAGACTGAAAAAATATATTCACACATGAGAAAATGAAAGATGATACATAGATGAAAAAATAACAGGAAACAATTTATACATTCAAAAAAAATTTGTTAGCCATCTCTATGTGTCAAAATGTGCTAGGCACAAGGGATGAGGGTGGAGCAAGTGGCTTATGTCCATATCTTCATGGATCTTATAAGCTAAATCCACATTCCTCAGAGTCTGTGGTAGAATTAACACCTTCTGTCTTTTTTAGCTCCTTAAAGACATCTTCCTCCCTGAAGTCACTGCCAAAGCTGCCTTATAGCAACAGCTCCCTCTCTACTGAAGTCTCTGAGTTCCTCCTGAACTGTTTTGTCAGGTCTCCCAGCTGACATCTCTGGCTGTCCCTGCCTCTCAGCCTCTTCTTCCTCCTGGCCATGGGGGCCAACACCACCCTCCTGATCACCATCCAGCTGGAGGCCTCTCTGCACGAGCCCATGTACTACCTGCTCAGTCTCCTCTCCCTCCTGGACATGGTGCTCTGCTTCACCGTCATCCCCAAGGTCCTGGCCATCTTCTGGTTTGACCTCAGGTCTATCAGTTTCTTTGCTACTTCCTCCAGATGTTCATTATGAATAACTTCCTGCAAGCATTTTTTTCACACATTAAAAAATATTTATTGAAAGTCATTCATTTTATACTCAGTATAGTACTAGAAAATGGGAAACTAACAAAATAAATCTCGATCTCAATACTAAAAGTACATGGCCTAGAGGGAAAAGGAAAAATATGTAAAATTAATTATACTGCAATGTTACAAAAGTTTGATTAAAACACACAAACAAATAAGGCACTTTAGAAGACCAAAAGAGGTTTTCATTTCATTTCACCTCCTCTTTCAAGCCACACCATCTAAACTGCTTCCCAAGCACTTTCTCAAAAATATGAACTACATCCTGCCTTTGAGACTTCTTACTTTTGATCTTTTGTTCACATAGCTCTTCCCCTCAGGTCCATTCAGTTTCCTTGACCACAGTATTTAAAATAGTATCCAACAATATTCCCCCCAAACACAAATGATTTCCTATTGCCCTCTGTTTTACTCTTCTGCATAATGCTTATCACTATCACAAATTTTATTCATTATTTATTCTGATTACATTCTCTAAAATTTATTTCTTCAAATAGTTTGTTTAGGCAGAAGAAAATGATGTCAAATGTAAATATGGATTTACACAAAGGAACAATGAGCATCACTTTTGCTACTACATGGATAAGCACTTTATATTTTTATTCTATAAGGATATTTTGTTTAAAATTCTCTGTTTAAAGAAAAATAATAGAAATGGAGTTTGCTGTTTATAAGACATGAAAGAGCAAAATGTATACCAGTAATAGTACAAACAAAAAGGGAGAAATGAAAGTATATTATTCTAAGGTTATCATGTTATATATATATATTATATATATAATGATATACCACTTGATGGTAGATTGTAATTAGTTAGAGATGTGTATGATGATCTCTGAAGTATTGCCAAAAATAACAGGTATAACTCATATGGGGAAAAAATAGACTGCTTTTTTTTATTACTGTACTCAACCCAAAAGAAGGAAGAAGGAACAAAGAATAAATGCCAAAAGGATAAACCCAAACATAGACATAGTCACATTAAGTACAAATGAGCAGACTAAACACCTTAAATTTCAATTAATGCAGAACTTATTGGATTAATTTTTTTAAGACCCAAGTAAATGCTGCCTACACAAAATACACTTCAGATATAAGCACAAATAGTTTAAAAGTAAAGAAATTGAAATATATACTATATCAATGCTAATCTAAAGAAAAATTGAGTGATTATATTAATACCAGAAAAAATAACTTTCAAGCCAAGAACATCAGTACAATACACAATCTTTCAAGTACACACTGAACATTTACCACAGTTGACCAGGAGGTCAACACTGAACTCTGATTGATTGTTTTCTTTGCAGCCAAAGATGGAGAAGCTCTATGCTGTCAACAAAACAAGACAAGGAGGTGACTGTGGCTCAGATCATGAACTCCTTATTGGCAAATTCAGACTGAAATTGAAGAAAATAGGGAAAACCACTAGACCATTCAACTATGACCCAAATCAAATCCCTAATGATCATACAGTAGAAGTGAGAAATAGATTTAAGGGACTAGATCTGATAGACAGAGTGCCTGATGAACTATGGACGGAGGTTCGTGACATTGTGCAGGAGACAGGGACCAAGACCATCCCCAAGAAAAAGAAATGCAAAAAAGCAAAATGGCTCTCTGGGGAGGCTGTACAAATAGCTGAGAAAAGAAGAGAAGTGAAAAGCAAAGGAGAAAAGGAACGATATACCCATTTGAATGCAGAGTTCCACAGAATAGCAAGGAGAGATAAGAAAGCCTTCCTCAGCCATCAGTGCAAAGAAATAGAGGAAAACAATACAATGGGAAAGACTAGAAATCTCTTCAAGAAAATTAGATATACCAAGGGAACATTTTGTGCAAAGATGGGCTCGATAAAAAACAGAAATGGTATGGACCTAACAGAAACAGAAGATATTAAGAAGAGGGAGCAAGAATACACAAAAGAACTGTACAAAAAAGATCTTCATGACCCAGGTAATCATGATGGCATGATCACTCACCTAGAGCCAGACGTCCTGAAATGTGAAGTCAAGTGGGCCTTAGGAAGAATTACTATGAACAAAGCTAGCAGAGGTGATGGAATTTCAGTTCAGTTCAGTTCACTTCAGTTCAGTCGCTCAGTCATGTCCGACTCTTTGCAACCCCATGAATTGCAGCACGCCAGGCCTCCCTGTCCATCACCAACTCCCAGAGTTCACTCAGACTCACATCCATTGAGAGCAGTTGAGTTGGGGGAAAATTTGTCTTTCTTTGAAAAGAATTACAGCTATATTCTTTCTTTTGGCTATGGTTTTTCTTTCTTTATTATGTTTTGCCATGTGGAGAAAAAGGAAGCCAGGATTTTAGAAGATACATGACGACGTCTTCATCTTAAAATGCTGGATGACATGAACCCAAATAACAGGCATCAATGTATGAAGATTAAAATAAAAGAATACTCATTTGTTTGCTATTTACAACACATAGTCCTCAAATCCTCAAAATCGGCAGTGACAGAGTTGAAATGGAGCCATGCATACATAAAATTTGGAAGTCATAGAACCTAATGAAAAATGTAAATAGAAATTTTACTATTTACTCATGAAAAGTAAAAAATATTAGTGCTAGAATAAGCAATAGATGTAAATATCAAAGATTTATCAGAAGATAGATGATAAGCATCATCATTTGTAATTTCTAAACTTTATACTGTTTACACATGCTTATGTATATATATTTTAAATTAGCTATTTTGTGTTTTATTATTTTAATAAATATATTTTCTATGAAATGTTTAATAGTGAAAATATTATAATTTATTATTTATTCTAATCACTGCAGATGCTGATTGCAGCCATGAAATTAAAAGATGCCTACTCCTTGGAAGGAAAGTTATGACCAACCTAGATAGCATATTCAAAAGCAGAGACATTACTTTGCCAACGAAGGTCTGTCTAGTCAAGGCTATGGTTTTTCCAGTGGTCATGTATGGATGTGAGAGTTGGACTGAGAAGAAAGCTGAGCTCTGAAGATTTGATGCTTTTGAACTGTGGTGTTGGACAAGACTTTTAAGAGTCCCTTGGACTGCAAGGAGATCCAACCAGTCCATTCTAAAGAAGATCAGTCCTGAGTGTTCATTGGAAGGACTGATGCTAAAGCTGAAACTTCAATACTTTGGCCACCTCATGCAAAGAGTTGACTCATTGGAAAAGACTCTGATGCTGGGAGGGATTGGGGGCAGGAGGAGAAGGGGACGACAGAGGATGAGATGGCTGGATGGCATCGCCAACTCGATGGACGTGAGTTTGAGTGAACTCTGGGAGTTGGTGATGGACAGGGTGGCCTGGTGTGCTGCAATTCATGGGGTCGCAAAGAGTCAGACATGACTGAGTGACTGAACTGAACTGAACTGAGTATGAACAGGAAACCTGTCTCTTCAAACCAAATAAGCATTATCCATAAAATTCAAAGCTCAGATTTTGTTGCTGAGAACTTGCACTTTGCTTATACATTATCCATAGTTAGACCTTTCCTCATATATCCAGAAAGAGGAGATAGATAGATATTTGAGACCAGACCCAACTGACACAGGATATTGATCTTGAGCTGGGAGAACAATGCAGAGTGCATAGTGACAATGGTGATGGCCCTTCAGGCCAACATTTTAACATCACGTCGTCTATCAAATATGAATTTATGTCTAATTTAGTCAAACCCTTGTTATGGTGCTAAGGTTTCAGTAATGAGCAAATTGGCAAATTCCATATGTATAAGAGCAAAGTCTCTGAATTTGGAAGAAACAGAAGTTCAAGAAGTAGTGAGAAATATCAATAGATAGGAAGAATATAGCCAAGGAGAACATAAGATATGGGTACAAAGCCATGGCACTTGCAGAGAGAACATTATAAACAGTTTTGTGCAAATAAATTTGACAGACATTTGACAACTAAACAAAATGAACAGATTTCTTAGTGACACAAGTTATTAAAACTGAGATTGATAATTAATATTATATGTCAAATTAGCTGGGCCATGAGATGCACAGATAGTTGGTCAAATGTTATTCTGGCTATTATTCTGGATGTTTCTATGAGGGAGTTTTGAATGAGATTAACATTTAAATCAGTGGACTTTGAGTAAAGCCGTTCATAATGTGGGTGGGCCTCATTCAATCAGTTGAAGGCCTGAATAGAACAGAAAGATGGTGTCACTCTGAGCAAGAGAAAATTCTCCAGCTGACTGTTCAGACTTCATCTGCAACATCAGCTCTTCCTGGTTCTGCAACAGATGTCCTTCAGATTAAAACTGGAGCATTACCTCTCCTGGGTCTCCAGCCTACCTGCTCACTCTGCCAACTTTGAACTTTCCAGCCTCCATATTGATATGAGCCAATTCTTTTACATACATAAAAATATATATATATATATATATGTACATACACACACAGACACTGATACAAGAATGGAAAATCTGAATAGAATAACACCTACTAAAGAAGTTCTATTTTATAACCTTTCCATAAAGAAACAAATACTTCCATGATGAATTCTAATAAACATTTAAGGAAGAAATAGTGTTAATTTCCAGAAACTCATAAAAATAGAACAAAGGAAATAATATTAGTCATTTTATGAGACCAGAATTACTCTGACAACCAAATGAGGAAAAAATATTGTAAGAGCATTTCAAATCAATTTCATTCATAAATGTACATATAGAATCTTAGCAAATCAAACAAGTAGTATATTTAAAGGGTAATAATAGTATGACCAAGCAAAAATTGGCCTAGAAATGCAATATTGACTTAACATTCAAAAATCATTCATTGTAATTCTTCTAATTAAGCTAAAACAATTTTGAGAAACAAAGTGAAATTCAATTCACCTTGCCAGATATTAGTATAAATCACAAAGCAATTGTAACAAAACATTGTAGAACTGATTCAAAAGTGACCAGATACTTCAACTTAGAGGATATTTTGGACATGAGATTCTTGTATGTAAGAATATAGCAAATGTCATCACTGACAACATAAATCACTACTGTAGATATTTATTACTTAGTATATTGTGTTGATAAAATCGCATCCTCATTTGCAGAAAATGAAGCTGGTTATATATGTTAGAATAACCAAAGAGGCAATATTCAAAGTCTTTAAATTTTTTTTGCATTCTTTTTTTTAAATAAATTTATTTATCTTAATTGGAGGTTAATTACTTTACAATATTGTATTGGTTTTGCCATACATCAACATGTATCCGCCACAGGTATACACGTGTTCCCCATCCTGAACCCCCCCTCCCTCCTCCCTTCCTGTACCATCCCTCTGGGTCGTCCCAGTGCACCACCCCACAAGCATCCAGTATCATGCATTGAACCTGGGCTGGCGACTTGTTTCATATGAGTAGTACATACAGCGTGAACACTAACAGATCAGAGTGAATAGGCATTTACATAACTAAAGACCATCTGCTTGCCAAATATTTAACCCTTAACCAGGCAATGGCATCCCACTCCAGTACTCTTGCCTGGAAGATCCCATGGATGGAGGAGCCTGGTAGGCTATAGTCCATGGGGTTGTGAAGAGTCGAACACGAGTAAAGAGACATAGCAGCAGCAGCAGCAGCTTGATCTTAAATAAATAGGTTAAATAAATAGGTTAGTAGGACAGTGGTGGTAGGGAGTGGGAGAGGGGTAGTCTCTCATGGGCCTTTGAATGGCAGTTATTTATAAACAAACGATATCTTAATGAACAAAATGAAATGACTGTGGTAGAGTAAGCAAGTGAATATCAGCCTCATGATATACAATATAAACCATTAATAAAGACATACAACTTAAAGATAAGACTTGAGAGCTTATATAAAATATAGAAAAACAACTTTGCAAACTTGACAGGAAAGAGTTTTAACCAATCATCCAACAGTAGAAGCTATTAAGAAAGCTCTAGCTTTCATAGCTCTAGCTAAGATTGCCTATATCGAAATTGAAGATTTCTATTTAACAAAAATATTGTATTCAAAATTAGACTGCTGATCAGGAGAGGCTATTAGCAATCTCTAAAGATAGAATTAAGTGTTCTAAAACTTCAGTCTTAAAATATACAAGGAACCATCAAGAAAAAAAAAAGAGCAAGTAAAGGTAAAGAATATATGAGAAGGAACACCAGAATGATTTAAATTTTTGTTTATAAAAGCTTAACAATCCAAAAAGTTAAATTAAAACAGTGAGGACTATTTTCAACATTTTATCTTTTTTAATTGGACAACAGCTAACACTGCTGTGGCTATAAGAAATCAAGGAACTCAATCCAATTCTGAAAGGAGTGCACAGGCATCATAGAGAAATCTGGTCTCCTAGGTTTATACCACAGGGAAATTTTCACACATACGTTTTTTAAAAAAAATTTTTTATTTTTACTTATTTTGCTTTACAATACTATATTGGTTTTGCCATACATTGACATGAATCAGCCACGGGTGTACATGAGTTCCCATTCCTGAACCCCCCTCCCACCTCCCACCCCATATCATCTCTCTGGATCATCCCCGTGCACCAGCCGCAAGCATCCTGTATCCTGTATCGAACATAGACTGGGGATTCATTTCTTAAATGATAGTATACATGTTTCAATGCCATTCTCCCAAATCATCCTGCCCTATCCCTCTCCCACAGAGTCCAAAAGTCTGTTCTAAACATCTGTGTCTTTTTTGCTGTCTCGCATGCAGGGTTATCATTACCATGTTTCTAAATTCCATATATATGTGTTAGTATACTGTATTGGTGTTTTTCTTTCTGGCTTACTTCACTCTGTATAATAGGCTCTAGTTTCATCCACCTCATTAGAACTGATTCAAATGAATTCTTTTTAATGGCTGAGTAATACTCCATTGTGTATATGTACCACAGCTTTCTTATCCATTCATCTGCTGATGGACATCTAGGTTGTTTCCATGTCCTGGCTATTATAAACAGTGCTGTGATGACCATTGGGGTACACGTCACACATACATTTTTTAAAAATGGTAAAGACAACATTCCTTGTCATGTAGTGATAGAAAGGCCCCAATCTAAATGTTGACTTTGTTAATAAAAAGTATACATACAATAGAATACTACTCAGCGTTAAAAGAAATGATTTGGATTTGCATATTGTACTTTTCATAGTTTTTTTTTACATAGTTGAATGAAAAAATAAGGAACAGGATGAGATTTATAATATAATACAATATATAAAAATTAAACATCACCACTGAGAAAAATTCTTTCTTATGGATAACTTATAGATAAATAAACAGTGAAGCTGAATGAGCAAGGACATGTATTAATTAAATAAGGCTTATGTCTTTTGAAGGGAGCAGAAATTAGGATTGAGATTGCACGATGAAAGTAAAATAAAATGTTTCATTATTAATATTAAAAAGCAAAAACATTAGCATAAGGCTAAATCAATGTCATTATATTAGTGTCTCACAATGTGAAAAGATCCTCAACTCTAGGACCCAGAAATCCCAAAGGAAAACAAATAAATAAATAAAGGAAAACTTCATTTTCCATAACAATTATAGAGTTAAAAACAAATCACCAGAGTTCCTTGCAGTCCAGTGATTACAACTCTGCACTTTCGCTGATGTGGCCTGGGTTCAATTCCTGGTTGTGGAACTAATAACCTGTAAGTGTCCAGCATAGCAAAAAGAAAAAAAAATTGCAACTAAAAATATTGTATTGCATTTTGTAATCTTTCATTTCAGTAAAAATGCAATGAGAGTCTTCTCTGGAGAATGCATCTTATTTCTCAGTAATTAAGTTTTCATTTGTATCATTTCACTTTTTTCATTGTAACATTATAGTTAAGATCATAATAAGAAATCATCTATCCATTCAACAGTGTTTATATGTGTGCTTAGTTGCTCAGTTATGTCTGACTCTTTGCAACTCCAAGAACTCCTCTGTCTGTGGGGATTCTCCAGGCAAGAATACTGGAGTGGGTTTCCATGCCCTCCTCCAGGGGATCTTTCCAATCCAGGAATTGAACCCAAGTCTCCCACATTGCAGGCATATTCTTTACTGTCTGAACCACCAGGGAAGCCTTCAGTAACATTTATGGACAATACTTATTCTCTACTGAGAATTCACAGTGACTTGTGAATGAACTTATTGCATCTCTGGAAAGGAATGAGAGCATTCCTATATATAAATGTGTGAATATATGGGTGTAAATATGTGAGTAATTGATGTTCAGAGAAATAACTCATAGCATGTCTTATATACAACATAGCCAGTAGGTCTGAACTCCCACAGGCTCTTTTTCTCAGGCTGAGACAGAACCATTATTTTCCTTAACTGCATTCCCATCTGTCCTGGAGGGCCTTATGAGTTTGCTTGTCTTGATTTCTACCTCCACCTCAAGGGAAAAGGGCTCCTCCAAGGCAGAATCCCTGAGGCCAGTGTGGTTATAACAATTCTCAAATTATATTTGGTTAGAGTCCCAACATCAGCGGAGCCAGAACCCATGATAGTGTATCCTCTGAAAGTGAGTCTGGGAAGCAAACCTGGAGGGGACTGAGAGGCATGGACACCAAGATTGGCCAGAAGGCAGAGGGGTCCTATGTCTTCGGTTCAGATGTGTATTCCTGTCCTTCTCTGAGTCAAGAGTGCTTGAGGGGTTTGAACAGAGGTAGTAGAAACTGTGTCCTGTGTGACAAGAGGACCTTTCTTAACTGCCTTGGCACATCTGGGGGCTTCATATACTAGGGATGAATGTAAGCTGGATCTTGTCCATGGAAAATTAACTAATGTCTTCGAATAGCTAACAAATAGGACCTAGTAGAACAAGTCAGCGGTTTTCAGTCTGAAGTCTGGAAATCTAGAAACGCGACAAGAGAAAATCTGTGCATAAATACTTGATTAATCAGAGGGAGAAAGATACCCTACATAGTGACAGACCAGAAAACAAGGGTGTGTATGAGAAGGAGTAGAAAGAGAATAACATATCTCAGTTCAATCCAAAGAATTTCTAGGGACTTCCCTGGTGGTACAGTGGTTAAGACTCCATGCTTCTCCTGTGGGGGTATAGGTTCAATCCCTAATCGGGCAACTAAGGTGAGGGAACTAAGATCCTGCTGCTTGAGGGTTGAGTGGTGAAAAAGAATTTATAAAAGCTAAAATGCTAATACTAGAAAATCTAGTAACTTCTTTTCTGTCTCTAGATCCAGCCCATAAGTTTAAAAGACAGACTGATGGTAGTATTTCACATTTAACCAAATAATATGGAGTGGGCAATCCTTTTCATCCCCTCCAAATTTCAAAGTCTGTGCTTCCAAGGTGCTGTGACATAGTTCCATCCTGGACTCTAAACTTGAGTTAGTTTCCTGCATTGGTCTCCAGCTTCAGCTGGCTTCCTCAGCTTGACCCTGATGGAGACAAGAAATGATTATCTCTGGGGTCTCAATCCTATTCTTGCCATAGGCTATCTCTGATTGCAGAGGAAAAATTGAAGAAGAAAGGGAAAAGGTATATGCATATCTAAGTAATCCAAATACTTTAGCCCTATAGATGAGTAGATAGATACTCAGTGCTTGAATAAAGTATTGGTTGAAGGGAAAAAAGAGAAAGAATGAGAGAAAAAAAGGCAAGAAATCTTTAAAAAGAAAGAAAATAAAATGGGCAATTCCGCATTTCTGCTCTCTAGAAATTCTATTGTAGTGCTAGAAAAAAATCTTTCCAAAACTATCCAGGAACTTTTAAAATACTGCATTTCTTGTAGGTTTCCTTATGGGTCCTTGTTCCCTGTGGCTGAGATGTTTTCATGTGACTAGATCCTCCAGAAATCAGGCAGGAGTATTTAATGAGTTTAACTATGGTGAGATTTGGGATTGTGTTAAGAATAAAAATGCTGTAATGTTACTACATGAAGGTGTGAGCAAAGGAAGAGCTAAAACACAAAATTCAGTGCAAAATGACAAGTCCTGTTTGAAGGAAAGTGTGTCAGAATTTGACGTGGAAATTTGCATGTGTTGAGACAAAATGAACTGGTATAAATGCAACTCTTGCTTTGTGTACTGTCTCAGAGGCACAGATGAGACCATTTTAAAACCACTTTGAAATTTACCAAGAACGTGTAAGCATTGCTATTCTTAAAAACTGTAAAAGAACTGAGATTTAATGTAAATGGATCTTGAAATTATTTTTGCCCCAGAGAGAGGGACAGTTCCTGGCAGACTCTACTAAAACAGACCTCCCTTCATTTTAAATCAGAACATTAAAAAGGAATGAAGAGAAGAGCTGGGGAAGAGGATAAAGTCCACTATACTTGCTAACCCAGAAATTTCCCAGGGCCAATTGATAGGAAGATTGAAGTCTAACAAAAAACAAAGTGAACAGGATTGGAAGTGTGGGATCAAGGACATGCATAGGTGGAAACTAATATGTGTTTTTAACAGTTACATCAAATTAGGTATTTTTGATTGAAAAATCTTTTCAGCTTTGGTTTCATGCTTCTATTAAAAATCCATTCCTATCTACTGAGCTCTCATTCCAAAATTACCTACTACTGTATTCAACTTTCAAAAATTGTATTATCCTAGAGGAATAGTTGCTCTCTTTTGAGGACATTGAGGAACCAAATACATTATTATAGCATTATAGGTGGAGAAGGCAATGGCAACCCACTCCAGTACTCTTGCCTGGAGAATCCCAGGGACGGTGGAGCCTGGTGGGCTGCTGTCGATGGGGTCACACAGAGTCGGACACGACTGAAGTGACTTAGCAGCAGCAGCAACAGCAGCATTATAGGGCTCATTATAATAGGAATCCCGACTGTCCAACCAATGTTCTTTAACTAATTAGATGTAGTACAGCTAAGAACTGGATTGAAAATCAAGTAGAAATTTGCATCAAGATTGAAAGTTTTCCTGTCTGTGTGGTCTTGGTATTTTCTCAACCTTTCTGCCTCTCCTTCTCCCTCATTTGTAAAGTTATATAATACATGCCTCCTGGGTCATTTTAATAATTGAGATAATGCTCCTAATATAGAGAGAAGGGTTTGATCCTGGGCTTTCCAGTTTGGCTCAGTGATAGAGAATCCCACCTGCCAGTACAAGAGACTCAGAAGACACAGGTTTGATCCTTGGGTCCAGAGGATCCCCTGGAGGAGGAAATGGCAACCCTCTCCAGTATTCATGCCTGGAGAATCTCATGGACAGAGGAGCATGGAAGACTACAATTCATTGGATCACAAAGAGTCAGACACTTCTGAGCACACACACACACACACACACACACACACACACACACACACACGCAAGCTCCTAATGTATTTTAACACAATGTCTAGTAAGTATTCAAAGTCCACTTGATTCACCGCAAACAATATTTGCATTTTACCAGCTAGCTAAACAGATGTAAAACAGTGAAGTTGATATATTGATGAAACAATTTATACCCATGGGATGACACTGAAGCAGAATATCTTTGTAGACAGATAGAAGGACTATATACAACATGACTTTAAAGACTCCAGAAATGTTAATATCAGACATTTTGTAGGCATTCCTCACTGCAACAAGCAGCTTATTTTTTGCAGCTTTCTTTGAACTTGCCTTCAAAATTCAGCAGGAGAGTAGTCCTGGGAACACTTTACTTTCATGTAAGTTTAGTCCTCATCTGCTCTCAAAATATTCTGCACATTACTCTGTTGTTTTCTTATCATTTTGTCTCCCAAGGGAATTTTCACCTGAGAACAAGGATAATACTTAATCTTTTTGTTCCTTCTTTATAAAGAGCTTTAAAAAAAAAAAAGCTAAATTAGAAGAAAGGAGTGGCAACACTGAACGGTATATGGTATGAATGTAGGAGACATTATCTGGTCAATTGGGCAAAGAGATTCAGAGGGGAATCACTAAAGACCTCCACATTGCTAAAATCAGAGGACCTGATCTATAACAATATGCCAGCAAATTTGGAAAACTCAGCAGTGGCCACAGGACTGGAAAAGGTCAGTTTTCATTCCAATCCCAAAGAAAGGCAATGCCAAAGAATGCTCAAACTACCGCACCATTGCACTCATCTCACATGCTAGTAAAGTAATGCTCAAAATTCTCTAAGCCAGGCTTCAGCAATACGTGAACCATGAAATTCCTGATGTTCAAGCTGGTTTTAGAAAAGGCAGAGGAACCAGAGATCAAATTGCCAACATCCGCTGGATCATGGAAAAAGCAAGAGAGCTCCAGAAAAACATCTATTTCTGCTTTATTAACTATGCCAAAGCCTTTGACTGTGTGGATCACAGTAACTGTGGAATATTCTGAAAGAGATGGGCATACCAGACTACCTGACCTGCCTCTTGAGAAATCTGTATGCAGGTCAGGAAGCAACAGTTAGAGCTGGACATGGAACAACAGACTGGTTCCAAATAGGAAAAGGAGTACGTCAAGGCTGTATATTGTCACCCTGCTTATTTAACTTATATGCAGAGTACATCATGAGAAACGCTGGACTGGAAGAAACACAAGCTGGAATCAAGATTGCCAGGAGAAATATCAAGAACCTCAGATATGCAGATGACACCACCCTTATGGCAGAAAGTGAAGAGGAATTAAAAAGCCTCTTGATGAAAGTGAAAGAGGAGAGTGAAAAAGTTGGCTTAAAGCTCAACATTCAGAAAACGAAGATCATGGCATCCAGTCCCATCACTTCATGGGAAATAGATGGGGAAACAGTGGAAACAGCATCAGACTTTAATTTGGGGGGCTCCAAAATCACTGCAGATGGTGACTGCAGCCATGAAATTAAAAGACACTTACTCCTTGGAAGAAAAATTATGACCAACCTAGAGAGCATATTGAAAAGCAGAGACATTACTTTGCCAACTAAGGTCCATCTAGTCAAGGTTATGGTTTTTCCAGTAGTCATGTATGGATGTGAGAGTTGGACTGTAAAGAAGGCTGAGCGCCGAAGAATTGATGCTTTTGAACTGTGGTGTTGGAGAAGACTCTTGAGAGTCCCTTGGACTTCAAGGAGATCCAACCAGTCTATTCTGAAGGAGATCAGCCCTGGGATTTCTTTGGAAGGAATGATGCTAAAGCTGAAACTCCAGTACTTTGGCCACCTCATGGGAAGAGTTGACTCATTGGAAAATACTCTAATGCTGGGAGGGATTGAGGGCAGGAGAAAGGGACGACAGAGGATGAGATGGCTGGATGGCATCACTGACTCGATGGACGTGAATCTGAGTGAACTCCGGGAGTTGGTGATGGACAGGGTGGCCTGGCGTGCTGCAATTCATGGGGTTGCAAAGAGTCGGACACGACTGAGCGACTGAACTAAACTGAACTGATCTGTAACAATCCTCAGTTGCAATAAAATATCTTATAGCTAACTGTTCATAACTCATTCTACTTTATAAGATATTTTCATTGAAAAAATAAAACTATTTCATAGATGAGGAGAAACAAAAATTGCAGAAGTTTGAAATGAATTTATTTTCTGTGTGCAACATGAAAAATCTTCATTTAAAGCAAATTAATCTGCTAGAAACCGTAAGTTTGCTCCTGAACTTTTCTCCCATTTTTAGTACAATCAGAGGCTAATTTGGATCCTAACTTTTTGGATCATCATAAAAGGAAGTCTGTAGAAACAAAATCCACAAGATGACATCTCACAGAAATGGCTCCACTGAGGTTTCAGACTTCCTCCTGAATTGCTTTGTCAAGTCCCCCAACTGGCAGCTCTGGGTGTCCCTGCCCCTCAGCCTCCTTTTTCTTCTGGCTATGGGAGCCAACGCCACCCTCCTGATCACCATCCGGCTGGAGGTCTCTCTGCATGAGCTCATGTACTACCTGCTCAGCCTGCTCTCCCTGCTGGACATGGTGCTCTGCCTCACCGTCATCCCCAAGGTCCTGGCCATATTCTGGTTTGACCTCAGGTCCATCAGCTTTGTTGCCAGTTTTGTTCAGATGTATATCATGAATTACTTTCTTGCCACGGAGTCCTGCACATTCATGGTTATGGCCTATGACCGCTGTGTGGCCATCTGCCACCCACTGAGGTACCCATCTATCATCACTGAGTAATTTATAGCCAAGGTGGCCATTTTTACCTTAGCCAGAAATGCACTTCTAACTATGTCTGTTCCCATCCTCTCTGCTTGACTCCATTGTTGTGGGAGAAATGTCATTGAGAACTGCATCTGTGCAAATATGTCTGTCTCCAGACTCTCCTGTGATGATGTCACTATCAATCATCTCCTCCAATTTGCTGGAGGCTGGACTCTGCTGGGATCTGACCTCATCCTCATCTTCCTCTCCTACACCCTCATACTAAGGGCTGTTCTGAGACTCAAGTCAGAAGAAACTGTTGTAAAGGCCTTAAGCACATGTGGCTCCCACTTTATCCTGATCCTCTTCTTCAGCACCATTCTCCTGGTCTTTGTCCTCACCCATGTGGCAAAGAAGAGTGTCCCCTAATGTGCCAATGTTCTAAGTTCTAGTTTTAAGAGTCTGTGAAACCATGCCCTGCTTTAAGACAGGCATCACTCATTTTATCCAGCCTCTTTTCTTCACTTTTTCCCTTTAAGCTATTGGCATGGACCTTCATACACACCCTCATGACAGTTGAAAGGAAATGGGAAATTTAAACATCGTATCAAGGGTAACTTCCAAATACCACCAGGTATGATTTTGTTCAAATCATAAGGTCAAATGATCAGGCCAAAACCCAAGATCATTTATATGTTCACATCATTTATAGGTCCCAGCCTACATTCATCTGCTCAGAGAAGCTTATGGCTTTCTCTATTGGGAGAGCTTCATGTATGTTTACTTCTTGGTCTAGAAGCCAGGAGACCCTAAGAAACAAAGAGCATTTTCCTCTGAAAGCCCAAGTCATACTATGTAAATCTTCATCTTTTCTTTAGGACTGACATGTTCCCAAGATTACCAACACAGGAAAATATCAATTTGATTCAGGGAAAGTCCTACTCAATCCAATATGAGTTTCTGCTTTCTGACCCCAAAATAAAAATGCTTGAATTCCACTATCAGTACAGTTCCCAAAGTCTGGACCATTTAGCTTGAGGTAAAATATTAGATGAATCACTGATCAATTTAAGGTATCGTTTTCCATACTTTGTCAGTTTCTTGACTCCTCCATCCAGTGTTGCAAAGAAATAAATCTTGAAATTTTTCTTTGGTTTCATGACTTTTGAACTTCTATTAGTAACTATTTGAAAATGAAAATGTGTTTGTATCAGCCTAAATTGGGCTTCCCAGGTAGTTCAGTGGTAAAGAATTGGCCTGCCAATGCAGGAGACACAAGTGAAATGGGTTCAATCCCTGTGTTGGGAAGATTCCCTGGAGAAGGAAATGGCAACCCATGATAGCATTTTTGCCTGGAAAATTCCATAGACAAAGGAACCTGGTGGGCTACAGTCCATAGGGTCGCAAAGAGTTGGACACGAGTGAGCATAACAAACAACAATAAACAATAATTTCAGGTGCTATTAGGTTCAAATTCCATTTTTACAATACACTCTATTATATAAATGATATGACTAACTAAAGTCTCACTCTTACAAACTTTACTATTTCAGAAGAAGGTCTCAATTCAACATGTTTTTAACTAAATATCAATGAGAAGTGTTCTCAAAAGAAAAAGGGGATCTACTTCTAAAGCAAATTTAATTAACAGCTATTATGAGATAGATAATGCTTGAAACCTCTAACTGATTTTTCCCAACATCTTCCCACTGATGGTCTAAAAACTTATGAGATTTTATGACTCACATCAACTTAAAGTAAACACAGACTTTCCAATAAAATTGCAGACTGAAACTTAGATGAAATGGATTCACAGAACTGAAGAATTTACCACAAGCTATATCTACAAAAACAGAGTTTTAAAATTTTTTTGTTTTATTTAAAACTCTGCTTTATTTTGCCTACTTACAGATTATTTTAATGTGGGGAAAGAAATTCTGTATAGCTTAAGAAATGTATGCCCAATTTCTATGTGAAAAATACAACAGAGAGTAAGAATGGCTATATCCCATACATAATATGAATTAAGATTTTTTTTTTCCAGTCACTGATGTGAAACTCAGGGAAGTGGAGAGGAAAAGTTAGCTAATTAGACAAAGAAAAGTTTACTCTCAAAAAATGCCCATAATAATAAATGATGTTTCTGTCATTTCTTTTTGCTTTACCACAAATAGAAAAGGAAGCCAGGGAATCAGGCTTCTTTGTGCTAAAATAATGAGAGAAGATAGAATGTTAGAAAATAGAGTGAAAAGACTAAAATGGGGGAACTCTTTTGTATTAGCATTATGCGTATCAGACGTGCCCAAATCCAGCAGTGACAGCCCTGAGGCTGAAGATAAGCTGTAAATAAATCCAGGAGACAGTTATTCCTAATTAGTTTTTATTGGTGAATAATAAGGATTATTAACATTAGAATAAGCAATGGAGAAGGAAATGGCAACCAGCGTTCTTGCCTGGAGAATCCCAGGGACCGGGGAGCTTCATAGGCTTCCATCTATGGGTTCAAACAGAGTCGGACATGACTGAAGTGACTTAGCAGCAGCAAGCAATGGTTGTTCATGTTTAAAGACAATTCTCATAAAGGAAACATGTATTTTTATCTCATTTAAATCTTTCTTCATCAGATTTTCATAATCTTATACATCAGTATTTGAAATTGACTGATTTTAATTTTTTATAATCTAACGTTTGGAAAAAACACAAATAGGAAATGAGGTCCTTTGAACCTTAGAACAAATATCCAGCTAATGTGAAAATGAAGGCTATATTGGCAATTTTAACATTACTAATAATTTAAAAGTCTTCCCCTATACTGATATATGTATCAAATGGATATCTTAGAGCATCAGTCTCTAACCTTTTTGGCACCAGGAACTGGTTTTGTGGAAGACAATTTTTCCATGGACTAAGGGATGGGAGATGGTTTCAGAATGATTTAGGTACATTATATTTATTTTGCACTTTATTTCTATTATATTTATATCAGCTCCACCTCAGATCATCAGACATTGGATCCCAGAGGTTGGGGACCCCTGTCTTAGAGGACATGCCAACTGACACTGGAGATTGATCTAAACATATATTTCAGAATGTTTCCAGGACATGACAGTGACCATGCACACCAAATTTTGAGACCAGTTGTTCCCTTATCTATGTATCCAACACCTGAAATATTGTCAGATGTATCAGGATCTAGGATTTGAGGATGGAGAAGGCAGTGGCAACCCACTCCAGTATTCTTGCCTGGAAAATCCCATGGATGGAGGAGCCTGGTAGGCTGCAGTCCATGGTGTCGTGAAGAGTTGGACACAACTGAGCGACTTCACTTTCACATTTCACTTTCATGCATTGGAGAAGGAAATGGCAACCCACTCCGGTATTCTTGCCTGGAGAATCCCAGGGACGGGGGAGCCTGGTGGGCTGCCATCTATGGGGTCACACAGAGTCCGACACGACTGAAGCGACTTAGCAAAAGCAGCAGCAGGATTTGAGGATAGGGTCATGAGCAAAAGAGACTTAAATCTAAGTATATTTACAGGGAAATTAAATAAATAAATAAATAAATAAATTCAGAAAATGATAAGTGCTATAAAGAAAAAAGGTAATACATGTTAGCATGATCTAAGAGAAGTATGCTACTTTGGTTGTAATTATTAAGGAAGTATTCCCTGTATAGGTGGTTTTTGAATTGAGATTATGAATGTTGAAAAGTTCATCATTTGAACATAAGGAGAATACTGTTCCAGTCAGTTGGAGCAATTAGTACAGAGTACTAAGCAAAGAAAAAACAGAAGTCTAAGAAGTAGTGGAAGTCCTAGGTGGGGATACAGCCATGGGGAGGATAAGGCAGAGGTGACAGGGAAGACCTGATCGCAAGTAGCAGAACTTCTGGTTCCAAACAAACAAAGGAAGATTGGCTATGAGAAGGTGACTAGCATGGTAGGCCTGTCAGAATACTGGAGATCTTTTCAAAAGTAGAGTCATTTGGAGGAACTTGGTATGGGAATAGAGTTCAGTCTTTAAAGCCAAACTTCTGATAGCATATGTGAAAAAAAGCTCTGCCATTGATGGCAATTCTGCTTTTCCGATTGTTCTTGCAAAAAAACTTTGGTGTCACCCTTTATTCCTCTCAATCTTTTATAACCTCCTTATGAACTCTCAATAAATCTTGTGACCCATAACTTCAATTTTCACTCACCACCTTAGTTCAAAGCATTATCATTTCCTACCTGGATTACTGAAGTAAACTCCTCATTGGTTTTTCCAGTCCTGCCCATACTCCTCATGTTCTATTGGAAGCACTGTTCCATCCCTGCTCTGGAAATTACATGTGAAGGGATATGGAATGTAAAGACTGAGTAGTATGTGGAAGGCACTAAATACTTATTTAATGAATGAGTAATTGAGATATCACAATGGCAAGAGGTCAGAATGAAGAAAATAATGGATACCAAAACATATTCAATGAGGGTTTCAGGAAAAGGTTACTGAGAGTAAATATTGTGATAGTAGTTGAGGAAGGTTTAAATAAAAGATAAGGGTAGCAGCACGGATGTTACATGGTGTTCCTTGTGGTCTTCAGTTGAAACCATCACTGACACACTCAAATTTCCATAATCCTTGATCTTTGACTCACATCTCTCAGAACTGGTACTTGAATAGCTTAATAATCCCTTGCTTGATTTCCTGGGTTCGTACTCCATAAACAATGGGGTTCAGGGCTGGTGGGATGAGATGGTGCAAGACGTTGAGAAGAATGGGTACCTCTGGGGACACTTTTTTCCCTGCCTTATTTGTGAAGATGAAGACTAGCAGCAATGTATAGAAGAAAAGTATGAGAATGAGATGGGAACCACAAGTACTCAAGGCTTTGGTGGCTGCACCTCCTGACTGCAAATGCATAACAGCACTCAAGATGAAGCAGTAGGATAGCAAGATAAGGACCAGATCAGAACCCAGTAGGCACCAAACAGTCACAAATTGGTAGAGCTTATTTAGGTGAATATCACCACAGGAGAGCTTTGCTACAGAAATGTTGGCACAGATACAGTTTTCCACTACATTGCTGGCACAGTAATTGAGCCTCGCAGCCAGAATTGGTGTAGGCAGCGTGGCCAGCAAATTGCGGAAGATGATGAAAATGGCCGCATTGATGACAAACTGTTCCGTGATGATGGATGGGTAGCGCAGTGGGTGGCAGATGGCCACATAGCGGTCATAAGCCATGACCAGAAAGGTGGAGGATTCCATGGGAAGGAATGTATTCATGATGAACATCTGCAGGAAGCAACCCATAAAGCTGATGGGCTTCATATCGAACCAGAAGATGAGCAGGACCTGCCAGAATTATTATTTTCAAAAGCAGTACATTCACTCCCACCCTAGGGTACCTAACCCTTGGATAATCCTTTGATGGCTTCAACCACTCATATCCCCAAACCACAGTCTCATAATCCTAACAGGGACGGTGTCCTAATTCCAAATACCTTCTATGTGCATCCCAACTTCCAGAGCCCAATTTATACACTCCTCAACTATAGATCACCATTTTGTTTAAAAAAAATTATTTCTAGTCTGTCTTCTCTTGATCTTTATAGTTCTTACCCTAACTTCATATGGACACATCTGCTCATCTAAATGTATCACAAGGACATCAAATCCAATAAGCCCAATACTTATACTTGGACACCCTCCAACCTCTCCTTATACATAAGAAACATCTTCCAATTATGCCTCCTACCTCAGTATATGACATAAATATACATCTAGTTACATTTTTTAAGTTTTTTTAATGTTGATCAGTTTTAAAGTCTTTATTGAACAATAAGTATTGTTACAATATTGCTTCTGTTTAATGTTTTGGTTTCTTGGCCTTGAGGCACGTGGGATCTTACCTCCCCCAACAGGTATCGAACCCACACCATCTGCCCTGGGAGGTAAAGTCATAAGCACTGGACTGCCAGGGAAGTCCCTAGTTATGTTTTAGAAAGAAAAGTCTTGAGCCCTTGAATATAAGGGTGGGGTGATTCAGAGTCAAGGAGAATCTCCTTAGAAGTAAAGACAAAATCAAAACTTGGAATATCACTGACTCAGACATTGAGAGAGGGCTTCTCAGTTTGAAAAAAAAAAAAGTGAAACCTTAAAAATCATAGGCATTGAGAATGAGAAGAGACATATCTGGAAGCTGTGACAGACCTAGTATGATACTGTTGGCAACTCACTGAAAATTTTACAAGAGTATTTACATCTGCAAAGCAAGGTAGTGTTTAGAGAAAGATAATTGAATACCCGGGAGTAAATCCAGGGAGGGTCTGACCTTAGGGATGACTGTGAGGCAGAGGATGACATCCAGCACAGAAAGGATGGCAAGCAGGTAGTACATGGGCTCGTGCAGAGATGCCTCCTGCCAGATGGCAAGTAATAACAGAAAGTTGGCCCCAAGGGCCAAAACTAGGAGAGGAGCCAGGACTAGAGACAGCAAGTGCTGGGTATCCTGCATTCCTGGAAAGCAGATCATCAGGAATTCAGTCACTTGGGTCCCTGTGTGGTTGAGAGATAACACCATGGCTGGCAGGTAAGCCTGAAACTGACTGAAAGAAAAGAGATATGAATTCAGAGTTTGATTGTTACATTAATAATCCCCTGACTGATTTATCTGCCTTCATTCTAGGCCATTAAGTTTCTCCATAATTCTATTGACATAAAATCTGTCTAAAATTTAAATTGGATGAAATCAGTCTTTGTTAAAACATTTTCCTTAGCATTCATAACTTTATGAAGCAAGAATAATTCCCTTCACATGAGTATGCTCCAACTCCACACACATAGACCCAGCCCGTTATAGAGCATGCTGTTTTCTCTCACCTCCATGTTTCAGCATGTGTCATATCCTTCTCCTAGAATTAACTCTCTTGCCCTTAAATAAATAGCTTCTGTTTGCCCCATTCTATCTGTGCCATGAGTTACACCTCTTAGAAATTTAAGAAAAAATATGTTTTTTCTTGTTACTCTTTTTACGTACATATATAATTAAATGCTTCTTCCACTTCTCCTTGTTCTCTGTGACCCTTAAAATCCTGAGCATGCTACTATTAAAGCGTTAATAAAACTTTCTCATATTCCTTCACATTTCCTATTTGTCTTCCAAAAACTCTGTGTTCCATCTGCCAGCAGTGGAATCTTATCTCTTTATTATAGCACAAAATAAAATACCACATATCTGGTAACACAATAAGCACTCAATAAGTACTATTAAGATAGGAGACCGATGGACTGTTGAAAGCATCGTAACACCTTGCACTCATTTAACTTATTAATACTATCTCCACATCTTGCTCTACCATTAACCACAGGCACTGTTGCTTAAAATTCATTAAAACTCTGAACAAAACAAAATGGGTAAATATTTTAGTGCTGAGAGGAAAAATAGAACAATAAATACAAAAGACAGCTGTGCAGTGTCTTATTTGCATGAGTTTTTGGTAAGCAACTGCTTAAAACAAACAAACAAATTGTTTATCATTTCCTGAAAAAAGAAGAAAAATTAAAGAAATGAGGTACTAAGACAAGGGAAGAACTGAGGAATACTCAAACATGCCCCAGAATAAAAGCTCACAGACAGAAGGGTCAATTCCTTTTGAGTATCTTCTTAACCATCCAGGATCCTGCTGGTAAAGTAGTTGCCAGGTTGGGCTGTGCTCTCTCCTGAAGCAATAGATGGATTTCGGAGCATACACACACAAAATCTCCCTATTGAGTTTTGGAGATGTTTCTTTTTCTTGACCCTGTAGTATGGGCATCTCATCAGGACTCTCTTTTATCTAGACCAGCAGTTCCTCAATACTAGTGTGCGTCAGAATCACCTGGAGAGTTTGTTGATGCACAGGTTGCCTGGTGCACAGAGGATAGTCTGCAGAGTTACCAACTTTGTAGGTCCGTCTGCAGGGAAGCTCTGCTCAGCTTTAGACACCAAACCGATAATTTCTCCCATTATCTTTAGACATTTAAGTACAATTCTGACCAATCTCTAGTCTCCCGATTTGAAAATTATCTTCCTCCCATGGACTCTCTGGGAATTCTCTAGGTTTTTTTTTAATGGTTTTGTCTCTCTTCCTGGACCTACAGTTCTTAGCCACCTCTCCTAGCCACCTCACCTCTCATTAAGGTCATTAGGATCAGGGACAATTTTTTTAATTAATTTATTTATTTTAATTGGAGGCTAATTACTTTACAGTATTCTGGTGGATTTTGCCATATACTGAGATGAATCAACCATGGGTGTACATGTGTCCCCCATCCTGAACCCCCCTCCCACCTCCCTCCCCATCCCATCCCTCAGGGTTGTACCAGTGCACCAGATTTGAGTGCCCTGTTTCATGCATCAAACTTGGATTGATGATATATTTCACTTATGACAATATATGTGTTTCAATTCTATTCTCTCAAATCATCCCACCCTCACCTTCTCCCACAGAGTCCAAAAGTCTGTTCTTTAAATCTGTGTCTCTTTTGCTGTCTTGCATATAGGATCATCATTACCATCTTTCAAAATTCCATATATGTGCGTTAATATACTGAACTGGTGTTTTTCTTTCTGACTTACTTCACTTTGTATACTCAGCTCCAGTTTCATCCACCTCATTAGAACTGATTCAAATGAGTTCTTTTTAATAGCTGAGTAATATTCCATTGTGTATATGTACCACAGCTTTCTTATCCATTCCTCTGCTGCTGGACATCTAGGTTGCTTCCATGTCTTAGCTTTTGTAAACAGTTCTGCGATAAACATTGGGGTACAGGTGTCTCTTTCAATTCTGGTTTCCTCGATGTGTGTGCTCAGCAGTGGGATTGCTGGGTCATATGGCAGTTCTATTTCCAGTTTTTTAAGGAATCTCCACACTGTTCTCCATAGTGGCTGTACTAGTTTGCATTCCCACCAACAGTGGGTTAGGTTTCCTTTTCTCCACACCCTCTCCAGCATTTGTTGTTTGTAGACTTTTTGATAACAGCCATTCTGACTGGCTTGAGATGTTACCTCATTGTGGTTTTGATTTGCAGTTCTCTGATAATGAGTGATGTTGAGCAACTTTTTGTGTGTTTGTTAGTCATTTGTATGTCTTCTTTGGAGAAATGTCTGTTTAGTTTTTTGGTCCATTTTTTGATTGGGTCGCTTATTTTTCTGGTATTGAGCTGCTTGTATATTTTTGAGATTAATTCTTTGTCAGTTGCTTTGTTTGCTATTATTTTCTCCCATTCTGAAGGCTGTCTTTTCACCTTGCTTGTAGTTTCCTTCATTGTGCAAAAGTTTTTAAGTTTAATTAGGTCCCATTTGTTTATTTTTGCTTTTATTTCCACTACTCTGGGAGGTGGGTCATAGAAAATCCTGCTGTGATTTAAGTCAGAGAGTGTTTTGCCTATGTTCTCCTCTAGGAGTTTTATAGTTTCTTGTCTTACACTTAGCTCTTTAATCCATTTTGAGTTTATTTTTGTATTTGTTGCTAGAAAGTGTTCTAGTTTCATTCTTTTACAGGTGGTTGACCAATTTTCCCAGCACCACTTGTTAATGAGATTGTCTTTTCTCCATTGTATATTCTTGCCTCCTTTATCAGAGATAAGGTGTCCACAGGTGCATGGGATTTCTATTTTGTTCCATTGATCTATATTTCTGTCTTTGTGCCAGTACCATACTGTCCTGATGACTGTAGCTTTGTAGTAGAGCCTGAAGTCAGGTAGGTTGATTCCTCCAGTTCCATTCTTCTTTCTCAAGATTGCTTTGGCTATTCAAGATTTTTTGTGTTTCCATACAAATTGTGAAATTATTTGTTCTAGTTCTGTGAAAAATACTGTTGGTAGCTTGATAGGGATTGCACTGAATCTATGGATTGCTTTGGATAGTATACTCATTTTCATTATATTGATTCTTCCAATCCATGAACATGGTATATTTCTCCATCTATTTGTGTCATCTTTTATTTCTTTCATCAGTGTTTTATAGTTTTCTATATATAGGCATTTTGTTTCTTTAGGTAGATTTATCCCTAAGGACAGAAAATTAGCAAAGAAACACAAACTTTAAATGATACAATGGACCAGGTAGACCTAATTGATATCTATCTTTTTTCTTCATGGCAGTTGGCACAAATTCAGACATTTACAATATGCCTCTAATAATTCAAGAAGGACTAATCCCTAGTCAGACTCCCAGTCCAAACTTCCGTGAGCTCAGTTGACCCACAATCTAATGTGCTCATGCTCTTCTGATATCAGTGATCTTCAGGGTCTTCACATACTAACAGCTGCAGCTATAATAACATTCTCTGAAGTAAACAGTAAGTAAAGTTGAGGACCAAACTGCAAGTGTCACTTATGCTTGGCTTCCCAATGTACTGTTTCCAAAAATACTTACAGAGAGAGTCTGTGCCAAATAATAGTAACAGTCTGACAACCCAGCTGTTTTCAGACAATGTGTGACTTCTCCACTTGGCCTCCTACTCTGGCTTTACCCAGATGAAGATGCTGTGTCTATAACAGTCACTGTTATGCAGCTGGAAACATGAAGAGTTGGTTTAAGAATACTGCTCCCTTGGGTTCCTGCCTCCCTGCAGATACATACACACTTTCATTATAAAAAGAGAGAATTTTGCATTTAAACTCAGATGAAATGAGAAATCAGTGACCAGCTTACATTTTCTCTTGAGATGTCTGAGAGTTACATAAACTGAGATATTATTGGTGATGGAAAGAAGTATCAGTCAGAGACTTGGAAGATGTATTTAAGAGATACTTTAAAAAGACAAATGTCATTAGATAAGAAATGACTTCCTCCTACATATTAGCTACATTCTAGAAAAACTATTTTTTTAAATGAGTAATTTATGATGATTTATTTTACTATTGAGTGAAAGTGTTAGTGGCTCAGTCATGTCTGACTCTTGGCAACCCCATGGGCTGTATAACCTGCCAGGCTCCTCTGTCCATGTAATTCTCCAGGCAAGAATACTGGAGTGGTTACCCATGCCCTCTTCCAGGGAATCCTCCCACCCCAGAGACCTAACCCAGGTTTCCTGCATTGAAAGCAGATTATTTACCATCTGAGCCATGAGGGAAACCATTAATTTTTAGTTATTAAATTTTATAAATATCTTTTTTAATTTATTTATGTTTTAATTGAAGGATAATTTATTTACAGAATTTTGTTGTTTTCTGTCAAATCTCAACATGAATCAGCCATAGGTATACATATATCCCCTCCCTCTTGAACCTAGAAATATCTTTACACAGGAAAAAATATGTCACTTAAGTGAAAACAAATATATGGTTAAATAGAAACTTTCTCTTCTCTAGTTTCACAAAATTTCACCCCAAAAATGAAACAGCAATAGTAAGGTGAATAATTGTAGGGATGTGTAGTAAATCTGTAAGCATACGTAGAAGGACATATTATGAAAATAATGAGCTGGGAGCAACTGGAAAAGTGATAATATAGGAGAGCACTTGAGAAGTTTTGTACTTGGGTTAGAACTAGTTTGGGGAATTGTGAAACAGAGAAGAGAGAGCAATTTAAAGCTATTGCTTTGATAAAAGACAATACCATGGAAGTAAATTATTTAATAATCTTTTAAAGATGACTAACTTCATCATGGGCTTCCCAGGTGGCTCAGTGGTAAAAAGAACACCCCTGCCAATGCAGGAGACACAGCAAATGTGGGTTTGATCCCTGGGTGGGAAGTATCCCCTGGAGTAGGAAATGGCAACCCACTCCAGTATTCTTGCCTATAAAGTTTCATGGACAGAGAAGCCTTGCAGGCTATAGTCCACAGAGTTGCAATGAGTTGGACATGACTGAGCCACTGAGCACACAGCTTCTTCATAGACCAGCTGTACTAGAGGATATCCTCAAATGATTCATAAAATAACATATACTGCTGCTGCTGCTAAGTCACTTCAGTCGTGTCCAACTTTGTGCAACCCCATAGACGGCAGCCCACCAAGCTCCCCTGTCCCTTGGATTCTCCAGGCAAGAATACTGGAGTGGGTTGCCATTTCCTTCTCCAATGCATGCATGCATGCTAAGTCACTTCAGTCATGTCCAACTCTGTGCGACCCTATGGACAGCAGCCCACCAGGCTCCCTTGCCCATGGGATTCTCCAGGCAAGAATACTGGACTGCCAAAAAGGGGTATGCTCACAAAAAGGAGCAAATTAATCCTAGGAATACTGACCAAATCTGAGTCTCCACTATTTTTAGGGTGATCATGGAAGGAATTGCAAATAGTAAAATCCACTTATCTTTGTTCAATTAATCCACTAATTTGTAAGTCTGAATTCTATGGGAAGACAAGGTAGCACCAGGACAGGATATAAGATTTAACACAACAAGGCTGAAAGTAGAATGATAAATTCAATTTAACTGTATATCTAAGATAAGCAGGTCTAATCACACTAGGACCACCACCTTGTTCAACTCAATGAAACTAAGCTATGCCCTGTGGGGCCACCCAAGACGGGTGGGTCATGGTGGAGAGGTCTGACAGAATGTGGTCCACTGGAGAAGGGAATGGCAAACCACTTCAGTATTCTTGCTTTGAGAACCCCATGAACAGTATGAAAAGGCAAAATGATAGGATACCAAAAGAGGAACTCCCCAGGTCATTAGGTGCCCAATATGTTACTGGAGATCAGTGGAGAAATAACTCCAGAAAGAATGAAAGGATGGAGACAAAGCAAAAACAATACCCAGCTGTGAATGTGACTGGTGATAGAAGCAAGGTCCGATGCTGTAAGAGCAATATTGCATACGAACCTGGAATGTCAGGTCCATGAATCAAGGCAAATTGGAAGTGGTCAAACAGGAGATGGCAAGAATGAACGTTGACATTCTAGGAATCAGTGAACTAAAATGGACTGGAATGGGTGAATTTAACTCAGATGACCATTATATCTACTACTGTGGGCAGGAATCCCTTCGAAGAAATGGAGTAGCCATCATGGTCAACAAAAGAGTCCGAAATCCAGTACTTGGATGCAATCTCAAAAAGGAAAGAATGATCTCTGTTCATTTCCAAGGCAAACCATTCGTATCACAGTAATCCAAGTCTATGCCCCAACCAGTAATGCTGAAGAAGCTGAAGCTGAACGGTTCTATGAAGACCTACAAGACCTTTTAGAACTAACACCCAAAAAATGTCCTTTTCATTATAGGGGACTGGAATGCAAAAGTAGGAAGTCAAGAAACACCTGGAGTAACAGGCAAATTTGGCCTTGAAATGCAGAATGAAGCAGGGCAAAGGCTAATAGAGTTTAGCCAAGAGAATGCACTGGTCATAGCAAACACCCTCTTCCAACAACACAAGAGAAGACTCTACACATGGACATCACCAGATGGTCAACACTGAAATCAGATTGATTATATTCTTTGCAGCCAAAGATGGAGAAGCTCTATACAAACGACAAAAACAAGACCAGGAGCTGACTGTGGCTCAGCTCATGAACTCCTTCTTGCCAAATTCAGACTTAAATTGAAGAAAGTAGGGAAAACCACTAGACCATTCAGGTATGACCTAAATCAAATCCCTTATACAGTGGAAGTGAGAAATAGATTTAAGGGACTAGATCTGATAGACAGCGTGCCTGATGAACTATGGACTGAGGTTCGTGACATTGTACAGGAGACAGGGATCAAGACCATCCCCATGGAAAAGAAATGCAAAAAAGCAAAATGGCTGTCTGGGGAGGCCTTACAAATAGCTGTGGAAAGAAGAGAAGAAAAAAGCAAAGGAGAAAAGGAAAGATATAAGCATCGGAATGCAGAGTTCCAAAGAATAGAAAGAAGTGATAAGAAAGCCTTCTTCAGTGATCAGTGCAAAGAATTAGAGGAAAACAACAGAATGGGAAAGACTAGACATCTCTTCAAGAAAATTAGAGATACCAAGGGAACATTTCATGCAAAGATGGGCTCAATAAAGGACAGAAATGGTATGGACCTAACAGAAGCAGAAGATATTAAGAAGAGGTGACAAGAATACACAGAAGAACTGTACAAAAAAAGATCTACATGACCAAGATAATCACGATGGTATGGTCACTCACCTAGAGCCAGTCATCCTGGAATGTGTAGTCAAGTGGGCCTTAGAAAGCATCACTATGAACAAAGCTAGTGGAGGTGATGTAATTCCAGTGGAGCTGTTTCAAATCCTGAAAGATGATGCTGTGAAAGTGCTGCACTCAATATGCCAACAAATTTGGAAAACTCAGCAGTGGCCACAGGACTGGAAAAGATCCGTTTTCATTCCAATCCCAAAGAAAGGCAATGTCAAAGAATGCTCAAACTACTGCACAACTGCACTCATCTCACATGCTAGTAAAGAGAACTTCCAGATGTTCAAGCTGGTTTTGGAAAAGGCAGAGGAACCAGAGATCAAATTGCCAACATCTGCTGGATCATCAAAAAAACAAGAGAGTTTCAGAAAAACATCTATTTTTGCTTTATTCACTATGCCTAATCCTTTGACTGTATGGATCACAATAAACTTGTGGAAAATTCTGAAAGAGATGGGAATACCAGACCACCTGACCTGCCTCTTGAGAAACTTATATGCAGGTCAAGAAGCAACAGTTAGAACAGGACGTGGAACAACAGACTGGTTCCAAATAGGTAAAGGAGTACCTCAAGGCTGTGTATTGTCACCCTGCTTATTTAACTTATATGCAGAGTACATCATGAGAAATGCTGGGCTGGAAGAAGCACAAGCTAGAGTCAAGATTGCCAGGAGAAATATCAATAACCTCAGATATGCAGATGACACCACCCTTATGGCAGAAAGTGAAGAGGAACTAAAAAGCCTCTTGATGAAAGTGAAAGAGGAGAGTGAAAAAGTTGGCTTAAAGCTCAACATTCAGAAAACAAAGATCATGGCATCTGGTCCCATCACTTCATGGGAAATAGATGGGGAAACAGTGGAAACAGTGTCAGACTTTATTTCTTTGGGCTCCAAAATCACTGCAGGTGGTGACTGCAGCAATGAAAGTAAAAGGCGCTTACTCCTTGGAAGAAAAGTTATGACCAACCTAGATAGCATATTCAAAAGCAGAGACATTACTTTGCCAACAAAGGTCCGTCTAGTCAAGGCTATAGTTTTTCCTGTGGTCATGTATGGATGTGAGAGTTGGACTGTGAAGAAAGCTGAGCGCTGAAGAATTGCTGCTTTTGAACTGTGTTGTTGGAGAAGACTCTTGAGAGTCCCTTGGACTGCAAGGAGATCCAACCAGTCCATTCTGAAGGAGATCAACCCTGGGATTTCTTTGGAAGGAATGATGCTAAAGCTGAAACTCCAGTACTTTGGCCACCTCATGGGAAGAGTTGACTCATTGGAAAAGACTCTGATGCTGGGAGAGATTGGGGGCAGGAGGAGAAGGGGATTACAGAGGATGAGATGGCTGGATGGCATCACCGACTCCATGGACATGTGTGAACTCTGGGAGTTGGTGATGGACAGGGAGGCCTGGTGTTCTGCGAGTCATGTGTTCGCAAAGAGTTGGACATGACTGAGCGACTGAACTGACTGACTGAAGATAAGCAGGAGAGAGTGGGAATGCACACAGTACCTGAAATATGATAGAAAAGTCAGGTAGGACAAGAAGAAGTCGGAAGTTGACAAAGTATATCTGAAAAAAGAATACTCATTTTTACTTAAAATGTGCCCATACACACACACACACACACACACACACAAAGTCATTGTTAATTTTCTTTTATTCATTAAAAAGAAGGAAAGAACTATGAGACATTCATGCTCCAGAGAAATGACATTAGATAAGTAATGAGATCTGGCAGAGCTAAGGGAGACATCTCTATTCACTCAACTATGAGAATCGAAGTTTTGGAGCCAGCTTCTACATCACCACAAGAGATACATCCATGGCACAAAACCAGTTTGAACTGTGTCACATGGAACTAAGAGCTCTAACATATAGCAAAGTATTAAGCAATTAAAGAAACTGAGAGCCATTGAAAATGATTACAGTAACATTTATTTCTCTTTTTTCTTGTAACTGACGTACAATATTATATTAGTTTTAGGTATACAACATAGTGATTTGTTATTTTTACACATTAGAAAATGATCACCATGGTAAGTCTAGGTATCATCTGTCACCATGTAGAGTTATTACAATACTATTGGCTATATTTCCTACACTGTGCATCACATTTATTTTATAGATGAAATTTTTTATTTCTTAATGCCCTTTATCTATCTCACCTGTTCCTACCTCACACACACACACACACACACACACACACACACACACAAAACACACATGCTCATCCCTTCTGACAGTAACCAAAAAATCAGGTGTTGGCAAGGATGTGGAGAAAAGGGGACCCTTGCACACTGTTGGTGGGAATGTAAATTTCTGCAGCTACAAAGTACAAAAGTTGACAAGTCCCTCTCAGAAAAACTAAAAATAGAACTACCATATGATCCAGAAATTCCACATCTGGGTATTTGTCCAAAGAAAAGGAAGACACTAATTCAAAAATATACATGCACCCTTATGTACATTGCAGCAGTATTTACAATAGCCCAGATATGGAAGCAGCATGAGTGTCCATCTATACATAAATGGATAAAGAAAATGTGGTTATGTATAAAAAACTAACTATTATGCAGGCATTTTTTTAAAGAATAAAATTTTGCCATTTGAAACAAGATTAGACCTAGAGGACATGCTAAGTGAAAGAAATCAGACAGAGAAAGGACAAATACTACATGATTTCGCTTATATGTGAAATCTAAAAAGCAAGACCAACAAACAAAACATAATAGAAGCAAATTCATAGAAACAATTCTTCTTTATTTGAAAAATAATATCACTCTAGTTAAGCTTTTGTAACCATGGCTTGATAAGTCCCTCTTACATAGATAAGGGCAGGGGAAACATCCAGGTAACTCCAGAATGCAAAAGACTAAGTTTCCAGTAAGTGAAATAGAAAGTAGGAACCAACTTACAGATATCTTCATAATCAACTCTAACACTGGAGGAAGCAAAATCCAAACTTATTCCTGTAGTTATGCCTCAGGAAAATCATTGCCTGTTAGCAATTTCTGTACCCAAGGTTAGGCCTCTTGCATTTTACCCCTTATAACCTCCTGAGCAGTTTCTGGATTCCCTGCTTGATCTCCTTGGTTCTCACACCATAAACAATGGGGTTCAGAGCTGGGGGGATGAGGTGGTGCAGGATGTTGAGCAGGATGGGGACGTCTGGGGGAATCCTCTTCCTGGCCACGTTAGTGATGACCAGGACCAGCAGGACTGTGCTGAAGAAGAGGATGAGGATGAAGTGGGAACCACAGGTGCTCAGGGCCTTGGCAGCAGCTCCCTCAGCTTTAATCCTTAGCACAGCTTTCAGGATAAAAGAGTAGGAGAGAATGATAAGGATGAGGTCAGAGCCCAGTAGGGTCCAGCCTGCCACAAACTGGTAGAGCCGATTGAAGGTGATGTCATCACAGGAGAGTTTGGACACAGAGAGGTTAGTGCAGATGCAGTTCTTGATGATGTTCTCCGCACAGTACCTGAGTCAGGAGGAAAGAATGGGGATAGGCATAGTAAAAAGGCCATTCCGGGCCACCACAAAGATGGCAGCCCTAGCTACAAATTGGTCAGTGATGATGGAGGGGTACCGTAGTGGGTGGCAGATGGCCACATAACGGTCATAGGCCATGACCATGAATGTGCAGGACTCCATGGTCAGGAAACTATTCATGATGAACATCTGGAGGAAGCAGCCTGAGAAACTGATGGCTTTATTGTCAAACCAGAAGATGGCCAGGACCTTGGGGATGACGGTGAGGCAGAGCACCATGTCCAGCAGGGATAGGAGGCTGAGCAGGTAGTACATGGGCTCGTGCAGAGAGGTCTCCAGCCAGATGGTGACCAGGAGGGTGGCATTGGCCCCCATGGCCAGAAGAAAGAGGAGACTGAAGGGTAAGGCCAGCCAGTGCTGCCAGCTCTGGTAGTTAGGGAAGCAGATGAGGAGGAATTCGGAGACTGGAGCAGTGGTGTAGTTGCTGAGTGATCCCATGTAATCCTGATCACAGCTGACCCTTTGGAAAACCTGAAAGACAAGAGTAAACCCATTCCAACAACACGACTAACTATGGGAAAGTAACTTATTTTCCAAAGAACCACTGAAAAATGATAATAGTGGAGTGAGTATTTTATAAGTATAAACACATCACTTTTTAAATATAAATCCATTTATTCTATTAAAATTCTACAAATAAAATGATAGTAAAATGACCATATTTCCACTTTAGCTTGAATAATTCCCATTTATACCCCTTCTCACTGTTCACAGTTTCCCAAATTCTGAATCTCAAATCTGAATTTACAGCTGAAGCTCTTAGCCACTAAAATTTCTGCCTCTATTTGCAAAAACACTTACATAGGCCTTGATGCTGGATCAGCATAGGCCCCACGTGAATGCCTATTCTTGTCCTTCCAGCAAGAGAGGACAATACAGGCAAAGCGGAAACCAGGCCTGTGTGCCTCACCAGAAAATACCAGACTTTAGAATCATGACTATCATTTTGCAGAAAATAGCACCTTAAAGCGTTCTAAAAAGAAAAATTTTGCAATAAGAATGTATGGAAAAGTTTCCTAATGCAAGCAGTTGAGGAAGAAAAAGAAATTTTAGGCGTCAATGTATGTGCATGCTACTTTCAGTTGTGTCTGACTCTTTGCAACCCCATGGACTGTAGTACTCCAGTCTCCTCTGTCCAAGGGATTCTCCAGGCAAGAATACTGGAGTGGGTTGCCATGCCCACCTCCAGGGGATTTTCCCAGCCCAAGGATGGAACCCAGGTCTTCTGCGGCTCCTGAATTGCAGGTGGATTCTTCACTGCTGAGCCACCAGGGAAGGCCCTTGGAGTCAACAGTTTGGGTTTACAGGTACTAATATAGGAGTGAGTGATAGCAGCTCGTGCTGTATTTATCTGACCACACATGGATTCCCCATCATTCACAAACACAGATAAACAGATTCCCATGTGTTCGTGGCCTGGTTCACTATAACTACTTATGAATAAATCTAAGATACTTATGAGATCACCTTATAAATAGTTGTCATACTAAAACTTAGAACATTGGTTGATGGGCCCCAGTGACATTTTGTTTTTGTTTTTTTGTTTGTTTGTTTGGCTGTACCATACAGCATGCAGGTGTCCAGGGATGTAATTAAGTAATTCTCTGTCCAGGGATGAAAGCTGCGCCCCCTACAGTAAGCACAGAGTCTTAACCATTGAATGGCCAGGGAAGTCCCTGTTTTTAATCCCAAATTCAGCCAATTTTTATCAACAATGGCAGTGGTCCTAATGAGTTTTAGACCCTCCTAGATTCAACTCCCTTCTTCTTTCTGAGAAAGTAGAAGCCTGTTCTTAAGTGTGAATATCTGAAGGCAAATTTCAAAGTTGGAAGAAATAAATTTGCTCTTCTGTTTTGCCTCATACGTTATCACTTTCCAGACCACCTATAGCAGCACTTCTAACAAAAATACAATGTAGGCCACATGCACAACTTTAAATTTCTAGTAGCCAGGTAAAAAATTTAAAGGAAACATGTGAAGTTAATTTTAATAATATGTTATTTTACTCAACATATCCAAAATATTATTACTTTAACATGTAACCAATACAAAAAAACTGTTAGAGAGATGTTTTACATTCTTTGTTTTTTGTATGAAATATTTAAAATTAAGTGTGCATTTCACACTCACAGCACATCTCAATTCTGACTGGGTACTGGCTACTGGATTGGACATCAATGTCTAGAGTTTGGGGAAAGCTGAATGTTTCTCTCTCTCTCTCTCTCTTTTTTTTTTTTTTGCTTGAACTATGGTTTGCTCTTGGTGTTGGTCACATGGCATTTATGGTTCCTGGATTATATATGGGAACTCCTTTCATTTGGTTCTATTTCTGGGTCAGCTCAAAATTATAGTTTTCATTTTCTTTTTCAGTACACCCCATCAAGTTTCCTTTAGAAATTTCCTAGCAAAGTGATCCTTCAGCTTCATGATGGGAACACCTCCTTTAGGACAGAGATAATCCACACCTCCAGAGCTCTCACCTTAGATAAAACAGACATACCAGAGACTAGGGCTTCCCAGCAACCCTAACCTCCCTGACTCAGACTAGATATCAGCTTCCTCCCATCCTCCCTAAACCAGTGATGTTATTTCATTTTTTTAGAATCAATGTCACTATTCAGTAAAGAATGCCAAAATGTCCAAATGTCTCCAAATCTGGTCCTAGGAACACCATTCTTTCACATAAGATATATTTGGAAGCTGGAACTAGGTTTTGTTAACAAAGCATGGCAAAAGAGCTAAGGTTCAAAAGGTAAAATTAGAACCTTAAAACAGCTATAACTTCAGACATAAATCCAGATAAAAACTCTTTATTGTGTTCATCAGACCATAAGAACTTACCAGATTCCAATTACCTTAAGGAAATACATAGATTTCTATAAACTCATCTGCTTTGTTTCCAGTTGGTTATTGTGTTCTTTTCCCTGGATCAGTGAACTGAAAATATTGACTCTGCACAGTGCCAAGTCCTCTGGAGAGCATAAAGGCTCGAGCAATAGAAAAGCTCTTCTGTCTTAGCTAGAGAAATAGGAAAAAGCACTGGGGAACCCAGCAGGATTAAACAGGAAGGCAAGGCAGGGAAAACCAAGGCAGCTGAGATTACTGGTACTTTCTCTTCTGCTGCTTCTAGAGCAATCTTCAAGAGCAGGGGCTAAATTACAGTTGAAAATATAAACTCTTGCTCTCCAATTGCCACAGGAAATAATGAATGTATAAATTTAGTTCAAGAACACTTACTCAGACATCTCAGTGGATAATACACAGCTTACACTAGAAACACTTTGCTCCCATTTGAAAGCTGTGATGCACCACATTTTTGGAAAGTGGTAGACTGATTATGCAGAACCAGACCTGCTTTAGTTCTACTAGAAGAATTTCTTCTCTTTGTTTATATTGAATACCTGAAGTTCTACGTGCCTCATCATTCCCATCTTAATGATTTTCCAGGATACAAACCAGACCTACCAGCTTGATGAGACTGATCTGTGAGCTGCTGTTATTTATAACTGTTTGCTGCACCTTCTGGTGCAGCCCTCCAGAGGATCCAGAGGCTATTTTTATCTCCATGAACTCTACTCTGTCCCTTCTTTCTCACAGCCCACAGTGGGGCTAAGACCATTTTAGACATCTGAACTTAGAGCATAGGCCCATTTCTTGTGAAGGGAAGGAGAGGAGGAGAAAAAGAAAGTGGTGAAGGAGGAATGGTGTAAAAGGAAGGGGAGAACATGGAGTAGAGAAAACACACACACAAAAAAAATTCAATGTGGAAGTTGTGACAAATAGGTAGAGAGTTAAACCAGGAAGACTTGTGGGGAAACTGGGGCACTCTACATAAGGAGTATAAAAGTTTGAAAATAAATATTCAAGACTGAGGACAGAGAGAAATTTATTTCAGACATTAAGTGTACTCTTAGAAAAGTTACATTTACATGAGGATTTAACTTTGTTGTCATTGTTCAGTAACTAAGTCGTGTCCAACTCTTTGTGTCCCTATGGACTGCAGCACACCAGGCTTCCCTATCTTTCACTGTCTCCCAGAGTTTGCTCAAACTCATGCGCATTGTGTAGGAATATTATCCATTCAGTTCAGTTCAGTTCAGTTGCTCAGTTGTGTCCGACTCTTTGCAACCCCATGAATCGCAGCATGCCAGGCCTCCCTGTCCATCACCAACTCCCGGAGTTCACTCAGACTCACGTCCATCGAGTCAGTGATGCCATCCAGCCATCTCATCCTCTGTCATCCCCTTCTCCTCCTGCCCCCAATCCCTCCCAGCATCAGTCTTTTCCAATGAGTCAACTCTTCCCATGAGGTGGCCAAAGTACTGGAGTTTCAGCTTCAGCATCATTCCCTCAAAAGAAATCCCAGGGCTGATCCCCTTCAGAATGGACTGGTTGGATCTCCTTGCAGTCCGAGGGACTTTCAAGAGTCTTCTCCAACACCACACTTCAAAAGCAGCAATTCTTCTGCGCTCAGCTTTCTTCACAATCCAACTCTCACATCCATGCATGACCACTGGAAAAACCACAGCCTTGACTATATGGACCTTTATTGACAAAGTAATGTCTCTGCTTTTGAATATGCTATCTAGGTTGGTCATAACTTTTCTTCCAAGGAGTAAGCGTCTTTTACTTTCATGGCTGCAGTCACCATCTGCAATGATTTTGGAGCCCCAAAAAATAAAGTCTGACACTGTTTCCACTGTTTCCCCATCTATTTCCCATGAAGTGATGGGACCAGATGCCATGATCTTCATTGTCTGAATGTTGAGCTTTAAGCCAACTTTTTCACTCTCCACTTTCACTTTCATCAAGAGGCTTTTTAGTTCCTCTTCACTTTCTGCCATAAGGGTGGTGTCATCTGCATATCTGAGGTTATTGCTATTTCTCCCAGCAATCTTGATTCCAGCTTGTGTTTCTTCCAGTCCAGTGTTTCTCATGATGTACTCTGCATATAAGTTAAAAAAGCAGGGTGACAATATACAGCCTTGACGTACTTCTTTTCCTATTTGGAACCAGTCTGTTTTTCCACATCCAGTTCTAACTGTTGCTTCCTGACCTGCATATAGGTTTCTCAAGAGACAGGTTAGGTGGTCTGGTATTTCCATCTCTTTCAGAATTTTCCACAGTTTATTGTGATCCACACAGTAAAAGGCTTATTATCCATTAAAAAGGGTCATTTCCTTATGGTGAGTGCATGCAAAATGGGCATGAAGTGTAATGTGCTATAGATGTATTACTTTCCCTTATTACCTACTGTGCAGTGGCTTAAATGGAAGTTCAGTTCAGTTCAGATCAGTCGGTCAGTCGCATCCAACTCTTTGCGACCCCATGAATTGCAGCATGCCAGGCCTCCCTGTCTATCACAAACTCCCGGAGTTCACTCAGACTCACGTCCATCGAGTCCGTGATGCCATCCAGCCATCTCATCCTCTGTCGTCCCCTCCTCCTCCTGCCCCCAATTCCTCCCAGCAACAGAGTCTTTTCCAATGAGTCAACTCTTCACATGAGGTGGCCAAAGTACTGGAGCTTCAGCGTTAGCATCATTCCTTCCAAAGAAATGCCAGGGCTGATCTCCTTCAGAATGGACTGGTTGGATCTCCTTGCAGTCCAAGGGACTCTCAAGAGTCTTCTCCAACACCACACTTCAAAAGCATCAATTCTTCTGCACTCAGCCTTCTTCACAGTCCAACTCTCACATCCATACATGACCACAGGAAAAACCATAGCCTTGACTAGACGGACCTTAGTTGGCAAAGTAATGTCTCTGCTTTTGAATATGCTATCTAGGTTGGTCATAACTTTTCTTCCAAGGAGTAAGCGTCTTTTACTTTCATGGCTGCAGTCACCATCTGCAGTGATTTTGGAGCCCCAAAAAATAAAGTCTGACACTGTTTCCACTGTTTCCCCATCTATTTCCCATGAAGTGATGGGACCAGATGCCATGATCTTCGTTTTCTGAATGTTGAGCTTTAAGCCAACTTTTTCACTCTCCACTTTCACTTTCATCAAGAGACTTTTTAGTTCCTCTTCACTTTCTGCCATAAGGGTGGTGTCATCTGCATATCTGAGGTTATTGCTATTTCTCCCAGCAATCTTGATTCCAGCTTGTGTTTCTTCCAGTCCAGTGTTTCTCATGATGTACACTGCATATAAGTTAAATAAGTAGGGTGACAATATACAGCCTTGACGTACTCCTTTTCCTATTTGGAACCAGTCTGTTGTTCCATGTCCAGTTCTAACTGTTGCTTCCTGACCTGCATACAGATTTCTCAAGAGACAGGTGAGGTGGTCTGGTATTCCCATCTCTTTCAGAATTTTCCACAGTTTATTGTGATCCAGACAGTCAAAGGCTTTGGCATAGTCAATAAAGCAGAAAGAGATGTTTTTCTGGAACTCTCTTGCTTTTTCCATGATCCAGTGGATGCTGGCAATTTGATCTCTGGTTCCTCTGCCTTTTCTAAAACCAGCTTGAACATCAGGGATTTCACGGTTCACGTATTGCTGAAGCCTGGCTTGGAGAATTTTGAGCATTACTTTACTAGCATGTGAGATGAGTGCAATTGTGTGGTAGTTTGAACATTCTTTGGCATTGCCTTTCTTTGGGATTGGAATAAAAATGGACCTTTTCCAGTCCTGTGGCCACTGCTGAGTTTCCCAAATGTGCTGGCATATTGAGTGCAGTACTTTCACAGCATCATCTTTCAGGATTTGAAACAGCTCAACTGGAATTGCATCACCTCCACTAGCTTTGTTCGTAGTGATGCTTTCTAAGTCCCACTTGACTAGGACAAATGAAGGATTTAGTATTAATGATAGGACAATAAGGGCTTAAAATCTGACTCACTCACTGAGTTGGAGAAGGCAATGGCAACACTCCCGTACTCTTTCCTGGAAAATCCCATGGAGGGAGGAGCCTGGTAGGCTGCAGTCCATGAGGTCGCTAAGAGTCGGACACGACTGAGTGACTTCATGTTCACTTTTCTCTTTCATCCATTGGAGAAGGAAATGGCAACCCACTCCAGTGTTCTTGCCTAGAGAATCCCAGGGATGGGGAAGCCTGGTGGGCTGCCATCTATGGGGTTGCGCAGAGTCAGACACGATGAAGCGACTTAGCGGCAGCAGCAGCACTCACTGCATGACTATAAGCTTCATCTGAATACACGCAGAAACAAAAGGGAAATGCCTTAGAAAGCTTCTGGGTGCCAGCAATAAGACTGAGAGAGCTGGAGAGGATGCTGAGACACAATCTAGCTTTCCCACCTTACCTGAGTTCCAGGACTATGCTTGCAACTGTGTATTTCAGATGACAGAGTATAGCTGGACAAGATACTATGTCTCATACTTTGAACCTAACTCTACATCTTCTGAAGGGAACCTTGGGTTGGATATCAGCTTCATCCCATCTGACAATGCTAGTACTGACCATAAGTAAAGCTTAGGGGTAGAGATAACCCTGCTATACTTTATTCTTCCAACTTTACCACCTCTTTCTGAACAGAAACAGGGATCCTAGGGGCATCTGCTACTGCCTGGTTAATGTATTGTCAGCATGCCAGAACCAAAAATCCTCACTCAGGAAGAGTCTAAACTAGGAAGGATAATCAATCAAAGAAAGGAAAAATCATGACAGGCAGGATGGAGGCAGACAAAGGTGATAACAACAATGAATGGTACCATCACTCTTTTCTACTGAGAACATTTCAGAAGCAAATAACATCTTAACAGCTTTTCTCAGAGGAAGCACCAAGTCATAGATGGTTCTGAGAGAAGTTGCAGGAGCTATTCTTCCCTAAGAAGGAAAATTACACTAAATTAAGGACTCCATGGGATCTGAAGAAAATATGATATATAGCATTGAGAGCTCTATTTATCTCTTTGGTTATTTTATAAATAAACTGATAGGTATACTCTTTTGTACTGCTCTAGGCAGGGCTTGCAAAGCTGTCAAGTATCTACACAGTATGTAGCCATAAATTAGTAACATAATTTACTAAGATAGCTGCCTAGGTCTGGTGAAAGCAGATTGCTGTTTCATGATTGGTGCATCAGGGCCTGTTTTGATCCCTTGACTATACCAGGTGGGAAAGTGGAGAGAACTGGGGGCACCGAGCAACACTAGAAGCCAGAGAGCTTCAAAAGGTATGAGTACTGGAGTGGCACCATAGCCACTCATCACCAGAGACTGTCTCTTGGAATTCAAGAAGATATGCTTGTAGGAAGCCTCATGGCATATTCAGACTGAAATGGATATGAATACAGTATGCTCAATTCATAGTTTTAAGTGGCATTCAATGTTTTAGGGTCTAGTGGTTTGAACCTTCATGTAAGTAAAATTTTCTCAAAAGAATAAACTAGTAGTAGAAATGACTGTAGGGACAGAGGAGCACTACAATGGTATGGATATCTTCTACCCCAAGGTAAATGGGATGTATGATAACGATTTTCCTCCTATTCAGAGTGCAGCAGGAAGCAGTATGCTTAGGAAAATGGTAATAATTAACCACTCACTTAATGTCTATATAATTTAATGTATGTACATGCAAAGTGGGCTTCCCTGATGGCTCAGTGGTAAAGAATCACCTGCAATGCAGGAGACACAGGTTCTATCCTTGAGTTGGGAAGATCTCCTGGAGAAGGAAATGGCAACCCACTCCAGTATTCTTGTCTGGGAAATTCCATGGACAGAGGAGTCTGGCGGGTTACAGTTCATAGGGTTGCAAACAGGCAGATTTGACTTAGTGACTAAATGACAATAACATGCAGAGTACTAAACCAAATGTTCATTCTTACTCATTCTGCAAAGTGATGGTAAATATATATAGATATAGATATATATGGAGGTGTTGCACAGATGGAAAATTTTATCAGGTCTGAAATGACCTGAGGAGCCATAAGATGTCACCTCTGCCACAGGTGCCGGAGAGGAATGTCAGGAATGCTCAGGGCAAAGCGCTCGACACTGAGAGTCACAGTAATGTCTGTAGTCCAGCCCAATCAACCCTTCACAATGCAGAAGTCATGTGGGGCTCTATCAGGCTGAAACTGGAGACAGGGAAGGCTTCCACATCATTTGTAAATCAGGGGACAGGCAGATCTTTTTAAGGTTATCATGTATATTCTGTGTCTTTAGTGGTCAAACACTCCTAATCATACGCCATTGACTAGGCTTGCCGTGCCTCTCATTTAAGGATTTTGCCAAGAAAAAGTCCCCAAAATATGTAACAAAGAAAGAATCCTTTGAAGCAACAGGAAACAAAGATTAATGGAGGAATGTTTTCATTCTTATGTAAGATATTAAGGCAAAGAAAAATCAGAATTCATTTCAGGATTAAAAAGTGAAATTCCCTTTCCAGTATACAAATAATTCCCGACTTTCTTTAACAATTCCAGGAGCTGGGTCTGATTCTTTTTACCCCTTATAACCTTCTGAGCAGTTTCTGGATTCCCTGCTTGATCTCCTTGGTTCTCACACCATAAACAATGGGGTTCAGAGCTGGGGGGATGAGGTGGTGCAGGATATTGAGCAGGATGGGGACGTCTGGGGGAATCCTCTTCCTGGCCACGTTAGTGATGACCAGGACCAGCAGGACTGTGCTGAAGAAGAGGATGAGGATGAAGTGGGAACCACAGGTGCTCAGGGCCTTGGCAGCAGCTCCCTCAGCTTTAATCCTTAGCACAGCTTTCAGGATAAAAGAGTAGGAGAGAATGATAAGGATGAGGTCAGAGCCCAGTAGGGTCCAGCCTGCCACAAACTGGTAGAGCCGATTGAAGGTGATGTCATCACAGGAGAGTTTGGACACAGAGAGGTTAGTGCAGATGCAGTTCTTGATGATGTTCTCCGCACAGTACCTGAGTCGGGAGGAAAGGATCGGAACTGGGAGTGACGCAAGGGCATTCCGGGCCACCACAAAGATGGCAGCCCTAGCTATGAATTGATCAGTGATGATGGAGGGGTACCGTAGTGGGTGGCAGATGGCCACATAGCGGTCATAGGCCATGACCATGAATGTGCAGGACTCCATGGCAAGGAAGCTGTTCATGATGAACATCTGGAGGAAGCAGGCAGAGAAGCTGATGGACCTGAGGTCAAACCAGAAGATGGCCAGGACCTTGGGGATGACAGTGAGGCAGAGCACCATGTCCAGCAGAGAGAGGAGGCTGAGCAAACAGTACATGGGCTCGTGCAGAGAGGCCTCCAGCCAAATGGTGATCAGGAGGGTGGCGTTGGCCCCCATGGCCAGGACGAAGAGGAGACTGATGGGCAGGGACAGCCAGTGCCGCCAGCTCTGGTAGTTAGGGAAGCAGAGGAGGAGGAATTCGGAGACTGGGGGAGTGGAGTAGTTGCTGTGTGATATCATGTAATGTTTTCTGATCACACTGAAAATTCACAGTCCTTAAAATGTAGGACAGAATATATTACCACAGAAAGTATGCATTCCAGTTATGCTCTTAACCTGTCCCAATGAAGTTTTCAAACCATCATCAATCATTGCTGACATTTAACTGAACAAACTTTATGCTATATTATGCTGAATGTTTATATTCATTAACTCATATCATCCTTTTAAAAGCACTTAAATGTAATTAATATTGTTATTCCAACTTTGCAGATAATGAAAGTGTACAGATAAAGGGGAGCAAGATACTTTGATCAGAATTAAAAAGTTAGTATGTGAAGCCAGGACTGAGAACCAAGGAATTTGACTCTAGAGCTCTTTCACAATATCTAGCCTCAATAAGCACAGTTTAATTAAGGCTTTCCTTCCCTCAGAGTTTAGAAGGGACAGCTACACAGAGGGCTGTGTTCAGCTGACCACATGGAAGTCTTAGAAAAGCCCAGCCATTTCTGTACAATTGGACAGGGACTGACTTCAGGATTCTTTATTTTCATAAAAGATTAGAGGTAAATATTCCTTGACCCCACCCAAGAAGAATATGTTCTTCCAACCTCAAAGAGGATTTTATTTCAAGGCATAATGTTTATCATTCTCTTCCTGGATTATTTGCTGCTATTTCTCTTTGTGAAATTGGAAGAGTGCTTTCTTTGGCTTGAGTCCTTTAGAAAAGACTATGAATTTCCTATCCTAGTGACAGAGACAGTCATTATTGAGGGATACCAGGAGGTTGTCAGTATTGAGGCATACCAGGAGGTTACCAAAAATAAGATAGAAAACTAGTTAGACAGTGTGATTTAGGCATATGAACTTCAATAGGAATTCATATACCTGGTTAGCAAAATTATCTGTGATTTCTTGTGGCCGGACACAATGATCCCAGCATTTGGAATCTGTTCTGTAAACTCACCTGCTTTGATTCCATTTGTTTCTTGGATTGGGTACTGTCTTATCCCCCTCACTGCTAAACAGAGATCAGGGTGAACCAAGTACTAAGAAGGATGACAACAATGGATGCACCAGTCAAAGAACAGGAAAGAGCCAGAGAATCATGGCAGGAGGAAGGCGGGAGCCCAGGCGGTATATAGTCAACAGAGCTGAGATTCTTAATGATGCTTATGAGTACTATCTGACAAGTCTCCTGTAGGAGGGTGAAGTGGGTGCAAGGAGGTATCAGACTTTTCCTGTCAGATAAGAATTGGAAAAGGGACTTTCACTTTGAATGTCTCAGACTTCCCAAATGCAGATTTTATCAATATAACCCATACATGCACACACAATTTCTACCCATTGCAAGGCTTTTAAGACAAACCAAGGATTCTGGGATTAAAACAGCAATAGGAAAAATTATGTATCAACTCTGTCCTGTATTCCCATTTGTGATTAAGAAAATTACCCTATGTGAATCAGAGAAATAAGAATAGTAAACATATCCACCTTTCCTGAAAAGGCTTCTCCTTTCCAGTTACTTCAAGTTCTGAACCCTCAGAGTGGCTTGATCTATTTGAACAAATGAGAAAAGAGTCAGTGCCTTCTCAGTACTCGGTTTTATCGTAAAGCATACAAATGTATAACATGCATTAAGGAAATCCAGTTATCTTCTGAGAGCTTAATTAATAGAGGAAAATTAACCTATCAATACTTACAATACAGTATGGTTGTGGCTCTAGTAAAGATGAAAACAACTGGAAAGAGACAAAAGTACAGATGAATGAAACAATGTGTTATGCTTGAAATGTGGACCTTAGATGGCAATGAATTCCAATTCTGGCTTTTATACTCATCGTACCACCCTGACATCTATTTAAACTCTTTGGTACCTAGTTTTCTCATTTATAAAACAGATAAATGATATTTAGCTTCAGTGTTGTTGTGGGGACAAAAAGGATCATTTCCTGAGATTCTGTTAGTCCAGGGATACGACAAGCTAAGAGCATCAGAATAGGAAACAAAAAGGGATAACATTCACCTGGGGAGAGGAGAGGGTCACTCTTATAGGTAATGGCAAGAGAAGAAAGGTCTGCCTAGGTGGGTGCTCAGTAATAAATAATGATGCAGTTTTATGGGCTGGTAGATCCCAATTTCTTCGGGGAGAGGAGATGGGAGAGAAGAGTGTCAGGAGACAAACTTTACAGGCGTGAAGGAGCATATGCAGCCATTCACAGCCCACCTGGCAGTAGGCATTGTCACATACATCCTAAGGAATCAACAGAGAATTTCACACAGGGAAGTGCCATGCTACAGACGAGGCAAAGGATACTTGCACACAAGCCTTTTAGAGAGTCCCAAATAGTTCAGAGGAAAAGTGATCAAGATCTGAACACAGGCATGTAGGTGGAGAAGAAAGGAGGTATTAGAGGGATGAGGAGGACTCTTGAATTTGGTGTAAGAAAAGACGAGATGCCGGGAGACTGGAGTTAAGAACATGACCAAAAGTCTTTTAAATGACACAGGAAAGAAATGTCCCTTTCAGACCTCCAGTAACACTGATATAGTATAGCAATATACTTTCAGCTCCATCTCATAGTCTCTTTTAAATTCCTTAATAGCTGGAACCTTTTTTTTCTCTGTATATGTATTCTCCTCATTGAAAGTAAGGCCTCTTATTCTAAGAAGTGAGGACTTGTTGGCCATCTGGGGCATAGATTTGATCATCAATACTCCAATTCCATTAGTTTTTACTCACAGGCTGATATTTATAAAGGAGTGGCTGCTGTGATTCTTTGTTCCAGGTGCTAACAAAGAAAACATGTTCTCTGACCATGATATATTGAATCTGGAAAGGTCAGAGAAGTCTTAAATAACCAAAACTATAATAGAATATATCAGTCCATTCTGAAGGAGATCAACCCTGGGATTTCTTTGGAGGGAATGATGCTGAAGCTGAAACTCCAGTACTTTGGCCACCTCATGCGAAGAGTTGACTCATTGGAAAAGATTCTGATGCTGGGAGGGACTGGGGGCAGGAGGAAAAGGGGACGACAGAGGATGAGATGGCTGGATGGCATCACGGACTTGATGGACATGAGTCTGAGTGACCTCCGGGAGTTGGTGATGGACAGGGAGGCCTGGCGTGCTGCGATTCATGGGGTCTCAAAGAGTCGGACACGACTGAGCGACTGAACTGAACTGAACTGATAGTACAATATCCAAGCCCAGAAATGGCTGCCTAGAAAAAGAAATGATCATCTTGGCTCACAGATGGATTTAGACTAGGTCAGAAAGAAAGATTCTGACCCAGCCAGGCACACAGCCTTGGTCTCCCGGCCATGATACGGGTGAAGGGCTTTGAGCCTAGAGTTGTTTGAAGCCCATAAACCTTATACAAGGTTTATACGGCCACAGGATCTAAGTATCTTCACAGGATCAACATCTGCACTAGGCCCTCTTGAAAGCATTCCATCTCCTGTTTATTCCTGGACTCGCCTCCTTTCCTCATTGCCTCCTTCCTCACAATTTTCCTGGCCCCAGCTTGGACTTACCACCCCCAGAAGTTTGCACTGCTGCTGCTTCTGGTTGTTGGGGAAAGTACCTGAACTGGCCCTTCCAAAGGCTCTAGAGGCTGATTTTATGGGCTCTGGCTTCACTGTGCCTCTTCCGTCCCCATTGCTCACAGGGGTTGGTGCCCTTGTCAGACACCTGTACCCCAAGGCCCTGTGGTCTATTTCCCAATAGAGTATATTAATTCAGCACTGTGAGCAGAGTGAGAGAGAGACAGATCAAAAGCTCTTGGGGAGTCTGAATAAAGAAAAAGAAACCCCAAGAAAAGAAGTGTAAGAAAACTGAGGGATGAGAACCTTCTCAGAAAAAAAAATTCTATAGTTGCACCTGTGGGGAAAGGACAGAATAAATTACCCTCGGCAACTGTAAGTCTGTGTAGGGAGGTGACAGAGGAATCCCCCCAGTGATCAAAAGAGCAGGGATCTCAGAGGAGCATGGACCACAGGCAATTGTAGGGGCCAGGAAGCACTTTCCAAGTGTCCCATCTCATGCGATGGGAGGATCAGTGGTTTGGATCCAAGCAAATACCTGGGAGTGGCCCTCTTTACAAGTGGACTCATGTCCAAGATTTCACCTTCATGACTACTTTTTGTCTGAACTGTCACGGTGGTTGTAGGAAATGCTACTGTTAACAATCCACATCTTATACAGAGCAACACTTAGCATTGTTTTCTTGGGAAAACAAGAGTGATTGCCACCAGTACAGCCACCACTCTGAACTGAAAATCAGACCTAAAAATAGCCTCTCTTGTGAAGGTCTTCAAATGCTTCTTAGGATAGGGACGCTCAGGCTAAATATAGGATCTTTGGGACCTTGTACACAGGAATCACAGAGAGAGGAGTCCAGGTGGAGTCTGGTTCTAGGTCTCTCCTACACACAACTGCTGGAGAAGGAGATATCAGGGCAGAAAAAAGGAGCAGAGAAAAAGAGGAGAGGAAGATAGGAAAAAAAGGAAGGGAGAGAAGGAAAGAAGAAGACAGGAGTTTAGTAAGGAAACATAACAAAGCTATTGAACGATTGTAGTTAATGTTTTTATGTAAACAATTGAATTTACAAAATCACACAGTTAAAAAATTGATTTTGTCCATGTTTGTGAGAAAATGAAACTAAAATATGGCAGGTTTAAATTATCTACCCAATTCATATAGCTAACCATAGCCTAGGCAGGATAATAAAGGTGACTTCCAAACATTAAAATTCAAGTCTCTTTAGAAAAAAGTGAGTGTCAGGAGGTTCTTTCTCGAGAGTATATGGGACATTGATCATTCCATCACTCAGTGAAGAGCAGGAAAAATAAGACATGGTGATCACTATATTGTGTTTATTATTTGGTAAAGCATGCCATCCATTTGGCTGAAGAAAAAAGACTGGTGCAAAAGAAAATCAAAGTTTATGATTCTAAGTAAGGCAGAATTTACCCCACAGCAAGAAAAAGAAATGAAAAGTTATAGTCTCAAGAATATCTTCTAGCTGATACTAGTAGTAGTACAGAGCTCCTCAGACTTCTCTCAAGTAATCAACGTACCTAGGAAGTCAGGGAGCCTGCTCCCACCTCGCCCGTGAAGAAACAAGACACATGGACCCGTAAATATCCCTCTTTTGGCTGAGTCTGCAGACAAATCAATACTTACTTTTACAGGAGTGATCATAGGTCTTCGGAAACTCTCAGCCTATTTTTTAAACAGGACACAGTTCTTAATTCTATTATAAACATCCAAGTAAATGCAACAAATTCAGTGACTTTGTTGAGGAAATCCATCAAGGTCTGTCTTCCCTAGATGTAAACACCTCTAGTTCCCCTTCCCAGTTAGGTCCCAACAACAGTGTCTCCTGACAGACAACAAACTACATGAACTCAAAGACTGAGCAGAAAGCCATCATTTGTTTTAATTAAATGTTAAACTCCTGCACTCACCATGGCAGAGTGACAAGGAAGGTCTCAGGAGAACATTTAGATGGTCCTGAGCTGGGGGCTGGATCTGGGGAGGGATTCAGATCTCTGCACCACATCCATTGGACTTCTATCCCTGGCACGCACAGCTTAGCTATGCTCCACCCAGTGCCTTCTCTTCCTTCCTACCACAGGTGATGGGGATGACAGAAAACCATGGAAGGGATCTAAGTGTGTCCCTCTGCTTCTCTCTTATGTCTAAAATAAAACATGGAGAATTACTTAATAAATCATCTGGAAGGATCAAACAAGAGGTAGATCAGGCTGTAGGGTAGACAGTGTCTCAGAGAGACCAGAAGAGCCATAGAAATTTCTGAAGATTCTCCTACCATGTCTCACCTTTCTCACACCACAGTTGGATTTTTACTTGGCCATCAATGTATATAAATGATAGTTCAGTTCAGTTCAGTCGCTTAGTCGTGTCCAGTTCTTTGCGACCCCATGGACTGCAGCACACCAGGTTTCCCTGTCCATCACCAACTCCCAAGCTTGCTCGAACTCATGTCCATTGAGTCGGTGATGCCATCCAACCATCTCATCCTCTGTCATTCCCTTCTCCTCCCACCTTCAATCTTTCCCAGCTTTGGGTCTTTTCAAATGAGTCAGTTCTTCATATCAGAGGACCAAAATATTGGAGTTCCAGCTTCAACATCAGTCCTTCCAGTGAATATTCAGGACTGATTTCCTGTAGGATGGACTGGTTGGATCTCCTTGCAGTCCAAAGGACTCTCAAGAGTCTTCTCCAACACCACAGTTCAAAAGCATCAATTCTTCGGCACTCATCTTTTTTTATAGTCCAACTCTCACATCTATACGTAACTACTGGAAAAACCATAGCTTTGACTAGGTGGACCTTTGTTAGCAAAGTAATGTCTCTGCTTGTTAATATGCTGTCTAGGTTGGTCATAACTTTTCTTCCAAGGTGCCAGCATCCTTCAATTTCATGGCTGCAGTCAACATCTGCAGTGACTTTGGAGCCCAAAAAAATAAAGTCTGTCACTGTTTCCACTGTTTCCCCATCTATCTGCCAGGAAGTGATGGGACCAGATGCCATGATCTTAGTTTTCTGAATGTTGAGTTTTAAGCCAACTTTTTCACTCTCCTCTTTAACTTTCATCAAGAGGCTCTTTAGTTCTTCACTTTTTGTTTTGACAGCTGCCAAGTTATCCTGATGCTTTTGAACTGTGGTGTTGGAAAAGACTCTTGAGAGTCCCTTAGACTGCAAGGAGCTCAAACCAGTCAATCCTACAGGAAATCAGTCCTGAATATTCACTGGAAGGACTGATGCTGAAGCTGAAACTCCAATACTTTGGCCACCTGATGTGAAGAACTGACTCATTGGAAAAGACCCTGATGCTGGGAAAGATTGAAGGTAAAGAAGGGAATGACAGAGGATGAGATGGTTGGATGACATCACGGACTCTATGGACATGAGTCTGAGTAAGCTCCAGGAGTTGGTGAAAGACAGGAAAGTGTGGCATGCTATGGTCCATGGCGTTGCAAAAAGTCAGAAATGACTGAGCAACTGAACTGAACTGAGTAGCAAAGACTCATAGAAACCACCACTGAGAAGAGACTGGATGATGTGGATAGCTGTCCTCTCAAGACTGATAGTCTTGTTGCTGCTAAGTCACTTCAGTCATGTCCAACTCTGTGTGACCCCAGAGACGACAGCCCACCAGGCTCCCCCGTCCCTGGGATTCTCCAGGCAAGAACACTGGTAGTCTTAGATAGACACAATTATGCAGAAAAGGAGTATCATAGGGGAAAAGGAAATAAAGAAAAGAAAGAAAAGTGTTACATTATGCCAAAGAAAATTCTTATGTGTTTTGTGATGCTACTGGCTAAAAATGTCTGGGGTGTGTGTTCAATTGCTAAGTGGTGTCTGACTCTGCAATCCCATGGACTGCAGTCTACCAGGCTCTTCTGTCCATGGGATTTCCCAGGCATTCTTGGGAGTCAGTTGCCAATTCCTTCTCCAGGAGATCTTCCCAACTCAGGGGTTAAACCCACATTTCTGGAATTATGGGTTCCTATTCCTTGCAGGAAACCCCCAGAGATATTTTCCCAACCAGAGCCAATGCTGAGGCTGAATCAGTCCTTGTAGTTCTTACTATGATTACGAGATACCCCTCAGCCACAAACATCAAGAAACTTTGGGAAAACAAGGTTTATTTCTCACATGTCCTAGAGGGTAAAGAGCATACCTGAGCCACACAAGAAGGTCAGGGGCATAGAAGAGGGAGAGACAGAGAATGGACCTGAGGTTCTGCTTTTATTGGGGCCAAGGGTGAGGCCCCAAGGTTTTCACAGTTTCACTCTTTATTGGTGAATTTAAAACAGAAGAGAGAGAATTAAAGTACAAGAAAAGAAAAGCAGGAATAATCAGCAGACCATGTATTTACAGGACCAGAGCTTTCTAAACTTTAACAGGCTGGTATCCTGGTTCTTTACCTAGTCATGTCACTGGTGATATGTTTATTTAAGATGAATGTTTTTGTTTTGTTTTTTGTTTTTTTGGAGTATACATAGGTGATTTACAATGCTGTGTTAGTTTCTGCTGTGCAGCAAAGTGAATCAGTTTCATATATATATATATACATATATCCACTTTTTTTTTTAATTGCTTTTCCCATATTGGTCATCACAGAGTATTGAGTAGATTTCCCTGTGCTATAGTAGATCCTTTAAGTTATGTATTTTACATATGCAGTGTTTAGTCACTCAGTCATGTCTGACTCTTTGCGACCCCATGGACTGTGGCTCACCAGGCTCCTTGTCCATGGGATTCTCCAGGGAAGAATACTGGAGTGGGTTGCCACGCCCTCCTCCAGGGGATCTTCCCAACCCAGGGATCAAACCCAGGTCTCCCACATTGCAGACAGATTCTTTACCATCTGACCACCAGGGAAGCCCATTTTACATATAGTACTGTGTATATGTCAACCCTGATTTCAGATGTGCACAGCAGTGAACGTCAGCTTATAGTTTCCCAGACCAGGAGTCCTAATCACTGAACCACATGGGGCCAGCAGTTAGAGCCAAGATCCCTAGTCTTTGCCTGCCTCATCAAGAACAAATTCAGGAAAGGAGGCAGAAGCTAAAGAGTAAAGTAAAAAGTTTATTGAAAAGTACTTGCAGAAAGGGGCACAGGCGAGCTGAGAGAGAGTCCCCCTTTGGGAAGTTTAAATCCTTTCTAAGGGGGCAGCTTTCTGGGTCTTTGTCCTCTCTCAGGCCAGTCATCTTGCTTTGTCCCCCGCCCCTGTTAATCTGTTTTAGGACCCTCCCCTGGGGTGCGCATGCACACCTTTACCAAGATGGGTCTCAAAGTGAAGGCTTCTGGGAAGAGCAAGACTCATTATGGCCTAGAATTATTCTCTGACTTTTGACTCCAGGGAGCCTTTCTGCACATGTATAGTGTCTCCCTTGTCCCAAAAGAGGAGGAAGGGGAGATCCCTCAATCCTTTACTCATACAGTTTTTGCCTCTCTTTGTCCTTGCCTTGATTATTCTCTTGACATGTTTACAGGAGACAAAAGACTGGCTATTTACCCTGTTTCTGTGTTACTTCCATTTTGAAAACAAATGAGAGGCTTGCTCACTGTAAATTTCTCAACTGGAGCCCACCTATCCGTTGCCTCAGGAAATGCAACAGGAGATTGGCTGATTGTAAATGTCCAACTTGGAGCCCCTCTATCTCCGATCTCAATCCCAATCTCCCAATTTATCCCTACCCCCACTTTCCCCCTTGGTAATCATATGGTTGTTCTATATTTAGTTTATAAAATAACCTCTATAATGTTCTCCATAATGGCTATATCAATTTATATTCCTACCAACAGGATAGAAGGGTTTCCTTGTCTCCACACCCTCTCCAGCACTGATTGTTTGTAAATTTATGATAATAGCCATTCTGTCCACTCTGAGATATCTTATTTTAGTTTTATTTGAAGGAGATGAATATTTTTAAAGCATATGCCTCAGCAATCAAAAGCCTAATGTCAGGCACTTACATTATAATCAAAAAAGCTGCCTGTCACATGTTTACACTACAGTGTGATTCTAGCATCTGGAATTGACCTAGTACTAACATATCAGAGGGCTTCCCTGGGTAGCTCAGCTGGTAAAGAACCCGCCTGCAATGCAGGAGACCCCGGTTCAATTCCTGGGTTGGGAAATTCCCCCAGAGAAGTCATAGGCTACCCACTCCAGTATTCTTGGGATTCCCTGGTGGCTCAGTGGGTAAAGAACTTGCCCGCAGTACAGGAGACCTGAGTTCCATCTTTGGGTTGGGAAGATCCCCTGGAGGAGGATGTGGCAACCCACTCCAGTATTCTTGCCTGGAGAATCCCCATGGACAGAGGAACCTGGCCAGCTACAGTCCATGGGGTCGCAAAGAGTCAGACACAACTTAGCAACCCAGCATATACATTTCCCAATATAGGCTTCCCAAGTGACTCAGTGGTAAAGAATCTGCCTGCAGTGCAGGAGATGCTGGCTCGATCCCTGGGTCGGGAAGATCCTCTGGAGAAAGAATTGGCTACCCCCTCCCATATTTTTGCCTGAGAAATCCTATGGACAGAGGAGCCTGGTGGGCTACAGTCCATGGGGTCGTAAAAGAGTCAGACAAGACTTAGTGACTAAAACAAACATTTAGAAAACGATTGCCATAAATGAGCTTGGCTTCTAGAGAAAGCTTTTGGTAAACAATTAAAATAGTTGTTGACCCTAATATTTTATGAGCAGGGAACAGGCTACAAATATAGTACCTCCAAAAGAAGTCACGTGCTCCACTGCCTGCTTCATTTAATGTCACTGGGGACAACCCCCCCCCAAAAAAAAAGAACAAGGGGACATAGAAAAAAATGATCAGGAGATACTCTCCCAAAGAACATAACCGGTATCTAGTTAGGGATCTTCCCCAACTGTCAGGAGATTAAGATGTGATGCCTGCCCCCAAAGCATTCCAGCATTACCATTGACAAGTTCCTGTGAAATGTATCCCATGCTTCACTTTCAACTTAGACTCTTAATGGCTAATACCCACTTTCTGCTCCACCGTTAAATATGTGATAAAAGAAGGAAGATGATGGTCCAAGAGAAGCCACATCAGGACTGATGAAGATGACCACACTTTCCTGGTGATCTTGGACTCTGAGCTGCGTTCAGTGACTAAATGAGAGTTTGGGTAGCCTCACTTGGAAAGAGTCAAGTATGTGTTACATGTGAGAGTCTCTCATATCATTTCTCTTAAGAAATAAATATTTAGTCACCTGGCCTCTCCTCTAGGCAGCTAGATTTATGTGAGGATTCTGGCCAATTCAATGGTAAAGAAAATGATGTAAATCTCTCCCAGATTGGCCTCTAAAATATCCCCCAAGATTCTGCACACTGTCTCCCTTCATTGTGTGACACGTTCATGCTCACTCATTCAGTCATGTCCAACACTCGGCGACCACATGGACTGTAGCCCACCAGGCTCCTCTGTCCATGGGAATTCTCCAGGCAAGAATACTGGAGTGGGTTGCCATTTCCCTCTCCAGGGGATCTTCCCGACCCAGGGATCGAACCCACATCTCTTGTGTCTCCTGCATTGGCAGGTGGATTCTTTATCACTGAGCTACCTGGTAAGCCTCACTGTGTGAAAGTCAGATGCAGAAGGATCTGTGAAAGTCTCTAAGGGCTTATAATGCAGAATACCCAAATATAACAGAAGCACGGCTCTGTCAGAGCTACATTTTGCACCTAATATCTCTTTCCTCCGTTGTTCTTGTCCAGTCGCTAAGTCATGTCCAACTCTTTGTGACCCTATGAACTGCAGCACACCAGGCTTCCTTGTCCCACAGTATCTCCCAGAGCTTCTCTAACTCATGTCCATTGAGTCAGTGATGCCATGCAACCATCTCTTCCTCTGTTGCCCCTTCATGTCTAAATGACGACATGAAGCAAAGCCCCCATGCACTGAAATCAGGATGTGGATGAGAAGTAAACATATCGTGTTAAATTCCTATGGTATCTTTATTGCAGTAACTAACTTTATGGGCATTTATTAATTCAATATATCATGGATTTTGATGTGCACTGCCTTTGCTACCTATAATTTGGAGCATGAAAAACTTCAGAAAACCCTACAACTATCTAATTAGAGTAGAAAAAAATGTAGATCAATCCCTAGACAATATAGTAGGAAAACTAGATTAAGTAGCAAATATGCCTAATTTCTCTCTCTTCACTCTTGTGCCTGATAACTGAATGACCATTAGTATTTTATCTTTTAACTCAGTTGTCTCTCCTGCAAATTTTCAAAAATGATAATTCATGGTATTTTGACCAAAATCTCTCTGAAAGTAGTTTACCTCTTGGTAACTATGCTAATCACTACTGTGCTAATTACACATGAAGCACTCAATTACTAATTTTTGGTTGTGTAGATGAAGAAATGGAAAAAAAAGTTACTATTTCGTATAGTCCTTAGCAAAATACACCTACTTTAGAATCTTATTAAATATTATGATACAATATACCCTTATCAATGTATAGTGGAAAGGAAAAGAGAAGAATGAATTTTTTCTTTCCCTTTCCTAAGAACAAGAAAGATAAACAGAACAGTGAGTAGGCCTGAATATTTGAAGTTTTTTTTTTACTTTAACTCCTTCTAACTCTGCATGTCTGTAACTAAGTTTGCCTTTCTGCTCCCCTAACTCTGCAAGAGCTACATTTTGCACCTAATATCTCTTTCCCTTGTTGTTGTTGTTCAGTCGCTAAGCCATGCCCAACTCTTTGTGACCCTATGAACTGCTTCCTTGTCCTACAGTATCTCCCAGAGCTTCTCTAACTCATGCCCATTGAGTCAGTGATGCCATGCAACCATCTCTTCTTGGTTGCCCCTTCTCCTCCTGCCCTCAATCTTTCCCAGCATCAGAGTCTTTTCCAGTGAGTAGGCTCGTCACATCAGGTCACCAAATTATTAGAGCTTCAGCTCCAGCATCAGTCCCTCTAGTAAATATTCATGGTTGATTTCCTTTAGGATTGACTGGCTTGATCTTCTTGCTGTCCAAGGGACTCTCAAGAGCCTTCTCCAGCACCACAATTTGAAAGCATCAGTTATTCAGTGCTCAGCTTTCTTTATGGTCCAGCTCTCACATCCATACATAACTACTGGAAAAACCATAGCTTTGACTCTGCAGATCTTTATCAGCAAAGTGATGTCTCTGCTTTTTAGTACACTGTCTAGGTTTGTCATACTTTTTCTTCCAAGGAGCAAGCATCCTTTAATTTCCGCTTGTAGTTCTTCTGTTTTGCATATCAGAAAGAAGGCTGATGAGCTACTGAACTGCGAGACGCAATAACTGGGTTTCTGACGCCTACCTATGACTATTTTTGAAACAATGCAAGAAGGAGACACGATCCTAACACCTTGGTTCCTCATCACGGACTCTTGACTGCGAGCCCTCATCTTATATAAGCCCCTAGACTTCTCACGGAGAGGGGGCACAGTTTTTGAGGCATGAGCCTACCCTGTTCCCCTCTTGGCAGACTAAGAATTAAAGCCACCTTTCTATTTCCTCCAAACTCAGTCTCCATATTTTTTATTTGACTTCAGTGGGCAGAGACAGCCAAGATGTAAGCCAGCAACATGAATATCTGATTCATGTGATTGGTTTGATATTGTTCTTAAATGTCACTGAAATAAAGGAAACCAGATTGTAAATTATTATATTTTATTTTTTAATCTTTCAAACCCCCCCCCCAACACACACACACACACACACACACACAGGCTTCTGAGCAGGAAGTACAGTATTTTTGTCTCAAATCTACCCTAGCCCTCCCACTGAGTGTTGGAGATCCCAGGAATTTTTCAGAGTTGTCAAGTTCACTCCAATACTGCTATTCCTACTTATAGCCACAGGGGGGCACCGTTGACATGTCAACAACGAAACATTTCTTTACTCCTTGCATAAGGCTATCCTGTTTAGACTCGGCTGCACAGTCTTCATGTCCCACAGTCCGCCTTTGAAGTCATACCTTTTATGGTTAACACCCGCATGCTCAGAGTACACAAGCAGTATCAAATGGCTATGTGCTAAGAGACTCCCAAACTCCACTTTATGATCTGTGGAAATGTAGTTTTGCTCCCTTAACAGTGTTTAGGTCTTTGTTTTGAACATTGATCACCAGCATAGACTCTTTGCTCAAGATAATTTAATTCCAGGAAACTTGTTGCTTTCTCTTGCCGCTGAATCTTGATTTAAATCTGCTCTGTTCCTAGAGAGCAGTGTTCAGTGGTTTCAGATCTTTCTCAAAAGACTCTGTGTTCCTCATGTAAGTGTAACTAATCTGAGTGGCCTTGACAGATCAATTTTCTCCCCCTCCTCTTGTTCTTAGTACACCCCCTTCTAGTACAACTGGACCACAGTTAGCAAAGTGACTCTTCACAAACCTTCTCATTTAAACTGAAAAAAAAATCTATATCCCTCCATTTTATTTATTTTTTTCTCTCAGTTTTATTGAGGATATAATTGACATAGCGCAGGCGGCTGCGAGCCGGCTCACTAAGGAGCTACCCCACGTCCGAGGTCAGGGGCAGCAGCCAAGAGTGCCAGGCTGCGACGGTGCAGGAACGGCCGAGAGGAGCTACCCTGCGACGGAGGTCAGTGGCGGCGGCTGCCAGGAGCTATCCCGCATCCAAGGTCAGGCGCGGCGGCCGGGAGGAGACACCCCGAGTCCGAGGTCAGGGGCGGCGGCTGTGAGGAGCTAACCCGCATCCGAGGCCAGTGGCGGCCTGGAGGAGACACCCCGCGTCCGAGATCAGGGGCGACCAGGAGAAGCCACCACGCGCCCGAGGCCAGGGGCGGTGACCTTGAGGAGCCAGCCCGAGCCCGAGGCCAGGGACGGCAGCTGGGAGGAGCCACCCACGCTGGAGGCCAGGGCCAGCGGCCGGGAGGAGCTCCCGAGGAGCGGTGGCTGCGCAGCACAGGAGGGCCTAGAGGAGCTATCCCACGTTGGTCAGGAACCACGGTGGTAAGGAGATACCCCTCGTCCAAGGTAAGGAGCAGCGGCTGTGCTTTGCTGGAGCGGCCGTGAAGAGATACCCCACACCAAGGTAAGAGAAACCCAAGTAAGATGGTAAGTGTTGCAAGAGGGCATCAGAGAACAGACACACTGAAGCCATACTCACAGAAAACTAGTCAATCTAACACACTAGGACCACAGCCTTGTCTAACTCAATGAAACCAAGCCATGCCTGCGGGGCAACCCAAGACAGGTGGGTCATGGTGGAGAGGCCTGACAGAATGTGGTCCACTGGAGAAGGGAAGGGCAAACCACTTCAGTATTCTTGCCTTGAGAACCCCATGAACAGTATGAAAAGGCAAAATGATAGGATACCAAAAGAGGAGCTCCCGAGGTCATTAGGTGCCCAATATGCTACTGGAGATCAGTGGAGAAATAACTCCAGAAAGAATGAAGGGATGGAGCCAAAGCAAAAACAATACCCAGTTGTGGATGTGACTGGTGATGGAAGCAAGGTCCGATGCTGTAAAGAACAATATTGCATACGAACCTGGAATGTCAGGTCCATGAATCAAGGCAAATTGGAAGTGGTCAAACAAGAGATGGCAAGGGTGAACGTTGACATTCTAGGAATCAGCGAACTAAAATGGACTGGAATGGGTGAATTTAACTCAGATGACCATTACATCTACTACTGCGGGCTGGAATTCCTTAGAAGAGATGGAGTAGCCATCATGGTCAACAAAAGAGTCTGAAATGCAGTACTTGGATGCAATCTCAAAAACGACAGAATGATCTCTGTTCGTTTCCAAGGCAAACCATTCAATATCACAGTAATCCAAGTCTATGCCCCACCTAGTAAAGCTAAAGAAGCTGAAGTTGAATGGTTTTATCAAGACCTACAAGACCTTTTTGAACTAACACCCAAAAAAGATGTCCTTTTCATTATAGGGGACTGGAATGCAAAAGTAGGAAGTCAAGAAACACCTGGAATAATGGGCAAATTTGACCTTGGAATACGGAATGAAGCAGGGCAAAGGCTAATAGAGTTTTGCCAAGAGAACACACTGGTCATAACAAACACCCTCTTCCAACAACACAAGAGAAGACTCTACACATGGACATCACCAGATGGTCAACACCGAAATCAGATTGATTATATTCTTTGCAGCCAAAGATGGAGAAGCTCTATACAGTCAACAAAAACAAGACCAGGAGCTGACTATGGCTCATCTCATGAACTCCTTCTTGCCAAATTCAGACTTAAATTGAAGAAAGTAGGGAAAACCGCTAGACCATTCATGTATGACCTAAATCAAATCCCTTATGATTATACAGTGGAAGTGAGAAATAGATTTAAGGGTCTAGATCTGATAGATAAAGTGCCTGATGAACTATGGAATGAGTTCGTGACATTGTACAGGAGACAAGGATCAAGACCATCCCCATGGAAAAGAAATGCAAAAAAGCAAAATGGCTGTCTGGAGAGGCCTTACAAATAGCTGTGGAAAGAAGAGAAGCAAAAAGCAAAGGAGAAAAGGAACGATATAAGCATCTGAATGCAGAGTTCCAAAGAATAGCAAGAAGAGATAAGAAAGCCTTTTTCAGTGATCAATGCAAAGAAAGAGGAAAACAACAGAATGGGAAAGACTAGAGATCTCTTTAAGAAAATTAGAGATACCAAGGGAACATTTCATGCAAAGATGGGATCGATAAAGGACAGAAATGGTCTGGACCTAACAGAAGCAGAAGATATTAAGAAGAGGTGGCAAGAATACACAGAAGAACTGTACAAAAAAGATCTTCACGACCCAGATAATCACGATGATGTGATCACTAATCTAGAGCCAGACATCTTGGAAAGTGAAGTCAAGTGGGCCTTGGAAAGCATCACTACGAACAAGGCTAGTGGAGGTGATGGAATTCCAGTTGAGCTGTTTCAAATCCTGAAAGATGATGCTGTGAAAGTGCTGCACTCAATATGTCAGCACATTTGGAAAACTCAGCAGTGGCCACAGGACTGGAAAAGGTCAGTTTTCATTCCAATTCCAAAGAAAGGCAATGCCAAAGAATGCTCAAACTACCGCACAATTGCACTCATCTCACATGCTAGTAAAGTAATGCTCAAAATTCTCCAAGCCAGGCTTCAGCAATATGTGAACCGTGAAGTCCCTGATGTTCAAGCTGGTTTTAGAAAAGATAGAGGAACCAGAGACCAAATTCCCACTGGATCATGGGAAAAGTAAGAGAGCTCCAGAAAAACATCTATTTCTGCTTTATTGACTATGCCAAAGCCTTTGACTGTGTGGATCACAATAAACTTGTGGAAAATTCTGAAAGAGAAGGGAATACCAGACCACCTAACCTGCCTCTTGAGAAATCTGTATGCAGGTCAGGAAGCAACAGTTAGAACTGGACATGGAACAACAGACTGGTTCCAAATAGGAAAAGGAGTACGTCAAGGCTGTATATTGTCACCCTGCTTATTGAACTTCTATGCAGAGTACATCATGAGAAACGCTGGACTGGAAGAAACACAAACTGGAATCAAGATTGCCAGAAGAAATATCAATAACCTCAGATATGGAGATGACACCACCCTATGGCAGAAAGTGAAGAGGAACTAAAAAGCCTCTTGATGAAAGTGAAAGAGGAGAGTGAAAAAGTTGGCTTAAAGCTCAACATTCAGAAAACAAAGATCATGGCATCTGGTCCCATCACTTCATGGGAAATAGATGGGGAAACAGTAGAAACAGTGTCAGACTTTATTTTTGGGGGCTCCAAAATCACTGCAGATGGTGACTGCAGCCATGAAATTAAAAGACACTTACTCCTTGGAAGAAAAGTTATGACCAACCTAGATAGTATATTCAAAAGCAGAGACATTACTTTGCCGACTAAGGTCCGTCTAGTAAAGGCTATGGTTTTTCCTGTGGTCATGTATGGATGTGAGGGTTGGACTGTGAAGAAGGCTGAGCGCCCAAGAATTGATGCTTTTGAATTGTGGTGTTGGAGAAGACTCTTGAGAGTCCCTTGGACTGCAAGGAGATCCAACCAGTCCCTTCTGGAGGAGATCAACCCTGGGATTTCTTTGGAAGGAATGATGCTAAAGCTGAAACTCCAGTACTTTGGCCACCTCATGCGAAGAGTTGACTCATTGGAAAAGACTCTGATGCTGGGAGGGATTGGGGGCAGGAGGAGAAGGGGATGACAGAGGATGAGATGGCTGGATGGCATCACGGATTCGATGGACGTGAGTCTGAGTGAGCTCTGGGAGTTGGTGATGGACAGGGACAGGGAGGCCTGGCATGCTGTGATTCATGGGGTCGCAAAGAGTTGGACACGACTGAGCGACTGAACTGAACTGAACTGAACTGTGTAAGTTGAAGGCACACAGAAATGACTTGACTTACATATACTGTGAAATGATTACTACAAAATGTTAGTTAACATCCAACATCTCATATAGATAGCCAAAAAAATGAAAAACAATTTTTCCTTGTGATGAGAACTTTTAGGGTTTGTTTTCTAAGCAGCTTTCAAATACAACACAGAGCAGTATTAACTATAGTCATCACGTTGTACATTGCACCTCCAGTATTTATTTATAACTGGAAGTTTGGACATTTATACTCCACCATATTAAAACTCCTTTAGTTTATGTCACTTCATTCTATCCACTCAAGACAGCGCTCAAAGATTTCTACTAAATACCTTTGCAATGCTATGATTACTTTACAGCTGAGTTGTGTCTGCCCTTCAAGACCAGGCTCTTTGAGTTACCCTGTTCCTCCATTCTGTTTATCTACATGGAGATTCACCCCAAAGCCTGTCTTGGTACCACTGTGTCTCCTTCCTTGAACCACTTGCACTGGGCTTGACAATTCTGAGAAACTGTGGTCCTCTTAACCTTAATCATCTACAAAAGACTCATGAAAATTAAATATTATCATGCCTAAAAACTGGAATATTGCAAGCATTCAAAATATTTGAGCTTTTAATTTCATTAGTATTACTATAATTATTATCAGTATATCTGGACATTGTAATTCTTAGTATCATATTAGGCAAGAGGTGTTGAAGTTGGCCCTTCTGTCTTCTGAGGAACAGTAGGAGATGATGGTGGAAAAAATTATTTGGGCAACCATGAGAAGGAGAGAAGGCCTACCAAAGAACTCCTTTTTAAAAAATGACAAATACTGAATCACATCTGTGGCTCTGGCTTGGGAAAATGAGAGCCAAGTCTGGGGGTATTGAGAGCACTATCTTGCAGAGAAACAGATGTCATTTTTCCTTTCAGACTGTTGAGCGTGGCTTTGGAAGAATCTGCCCCTGGAGCCCTTATCAGCATTGACTTGCAGTTACTTTTATCCCCATAGGGTGGCGCAGAGGATCTCCATTCCTGTTACCAGCTTAATACCAAATTCTTTCATAACTTTGAAAGCTGCCCCTACAGCATTATGTCACGTCTCTTCACCTGTCTGCCCTGTAGGACTTGACTCTCTCTCCAGCCCACTGGGTGGTATCCTGTACTGCAGGGACTGTATAACTGTCCTTCATGTGGTCCTAAGTTTTCAGACGCAAACATTGGGAGCTGTGCCAGTAATTACCTCTTGTCACTCAGAGCTACAGCCTCCCATCCAAACATCTTGCGATGCTGGGGCTTGGACTCTAGGACTCTGGGTCAGCTGGATCCTTCTCAGTTTTCACCTGCAGAGAGCCACAGAGAAAGACTGGAAGGGGGAGGCGGCGGGGAGTGAGGGGGGATACTTGGTGCTTCCCCTTTCGTCAGCATCCCTCAGCAATGACTTCATTCCAGCAGTGACATTGTTTTCAACTTCCAGGATGGGTGGCTGCTTGCTTTGCACTGTGTTTGGGTTAGAGTTTCAGAGTTCCCAGAATCAAGTCAGCCTCTCTGAACTCCCTCAGAGACACCAGCAGCAGCAGAGTCCTTGCTCAGAGGCCTCTGTCCCAGCTCTAAGGGCACCTCTGCGGAGCACTTGTGACGCGAGTACCAGTCAGAGGCAGCTCCATCCTCAGAGCTGTGAAACCAGTTCAATGAGCCCGCCGCCAACCTGCTGGCTCCTAAGGCCCCAGCGCTTCCCAAGTATAAGGTTCTTCCCTCAGGTACTGTCCCTGTGTTACTTCAGCATCCTCTCCCTCTTTTTTCCTTTTTTTTTTTTTTTAAATTTTCATGTGTCCAATACTTATTTAATCAAGTGCTTACTTTAAACTCTCTAAAAGTAATCTGTGAGATTCATTTTCTCCTGAATGGACCCACTTTTATCCACAAACGTGACACTTCGCTCTGTCTTTTCACCTCCAACTAGAGCTCCTGAGACGGATCAACAAATAAGACCTGCCTTTCAGTTCACTGCGTGTGCCTCTTAAACCCACAGGGATGTGGCCAACTTCCTGTCCTGGTTCCCCAATTTCTTACTCCGTTGGTATCGCCTCTCCCCCAACCTCAAACTGTTTCCTCATTCTCTAGACTCCCTGAGGGCAGTGAGGCTGTTGAGGACATAGTAAGAGGTTAGCACTGATTTTTTATTATTACAAATGTTCTTTTCCTGTGGTCCTGCAGGTTCTTTGTCACAGGACTCTATCTTCTCTGAGAACTCATCCCTCTCGAAATAGGAGATACAGGCAGGAAATACACATGGACATCCAGAAGGACAAAGCACAGGCAAAGAAAAGTAGGGTGGGGCATTTCTGTAGAAAGACACCAGGCTCTAGAGCCTGGATTTTAATCTCTGCTCTGTCATATATCTGTCATATATACATATACATATATATATATGATCTCCAGTAGTTTTTTTCTCTTAAAATCATATTTTTTTCTACTATGTAAAATGGAAGTAGTAGTAGCTACATGAATGTTGTGAAGATTAAATTGCTTCACTGTAACTGCCCAGGACCAAAGCAGTTGCCCAAGAAAAATGAGTTTCTTCCTCTTGCCTACCCTCTCCTGAACCAGGCAAGAACAAAGGAAGAAACCAGGGTCAGGGTTTTCTCTAGCTCACGTCTGGGGAAAATCACTGAGAAGGAAGGGCAAATAGAATTCTAAATCTGTTTTACAAATTCACATCCCTCTCTGCAGCAGTTTCTGAATTCCTTGCTTTATCTCTTTAGTCCGAACCTCATATACAATAGGGTTTAAGGCAGAGGGTATGAGGTAATGAAGGACATTGAGCAGGACCAGGATGTCCACGGGGACCCTCTTTCTGGCCACATTTGTCAACACCACAACCAGAAGGATGGTGCTGAAAAAGAGAATAAGGATGAAGTGAGAGCCACACGTGCTCAGAGTTTTGACTGCAGCTCCCTCAGCCTTGAACTTGAACATAGCTCTTAAGATGAAGATGTAGAAGATGAAAATGAGGATGAAATCTGAGCCTAGTAAGGTCCAACCAGCCACAAACTGGTAGATTGTGTTCAGGGTGAAATTGTCACAGGAAATCCTGGACACAGACAGGTTGGCACAAATGCAGTTCTCAATGACATTTTCCCCACAGTAATGAAGCCTGGCAGCAAGAATGGGAATGGGTAGAGTGAGAAGGGCATTTTGTACAACAATGAAGGTACTAGCTTGGCCACAACATGGTTAGTGAAGATGGAAGGGTACCTCAGTGGGTGGCAGATGGCCTCATAACAGTCATAGGCCATGACCATAAATGTGCAGGACTCCATGGGGAGGAAGCTGTTCATGATGAACATCTGGAGGAAGCAGGCAGAGAAGCTGATGGACCTGAGGTCAAACCAGAAGATGGCCAGGACCTTGGTGATGACAATGAGGCAGAGAGCCATGTCCAGCAGGGAGAGGACGCTGAGCAGGTAGTACATGGGCTCGTGCAGAGAGGCCTCCAGCTGGATGGTGATCAGGAGGGTGGCGTTGGCCCCCATGGCCAGAAGAAAGAGGAGACTGAGGGCAGGGACAGCCACTGCTGCCAGCTCTGGTAGTTAGGGAAGCAGATGAGGAGGAATTCAGAGACTGAAGGAGTGGAGTAGTTGCTGGGTGAGGTCATCCAGTGAATCCTGAGCTGAGAAGTCTTGTCTTGACTATTTCCTTGGTCAGATACAAAGGGTAATTTTGTTTAATTGATTTCAAAAGTATAGCTCTCTCTCTGTAGGTTGCTAATGATATACAGAAGAAGGAAAATTCCAGGCAATATCCTAAAGATAGAGTGGTGGGACTTGACATTTAATGCTGCTGCTGCTGCTGCTGCTAAGTCACTTCAGTCGTGTCCAACTCTGTGTGACCCCATAGAGGGCAGCCCACCAGGCTCCTCTGTCCCTGAGATTCTCCAGGCAAGAACACTGGAGTGGGTTGCCATTTCCTTCTCCAGACAATTAATGCTACAGTCTATGAACGAGAAAAAAAAGATGTGTAAACACTAAGATTTGAAAAGAGAATAACGATAGGTAGTAACCTCACAACATTAAAAATGTGCAACAAATTAAGTCAGTGTAGTACCAGTTTAAGAAAAGCAAAATGGTAATAGTATAAAGGAGAAGTTGCTTTCTCCATGAAAATTTTAAGGAGCATAGGATCAACTTGTCAGCTAAGCAAAAGTCTAATAATATGAGAATATGAATGGTCATTAAATTTTATTGAAAGGGTGTCATTAGTGACCTGAACAGGGGTAATTCATTGGACTGGTGGCAATAGAAACCAGAATGAAAGGAGCTGAAGATTCAGTAAGTGAGAAAGTGTAGCTAGAGAAGGCTGACTACATAGCTAAAAGGCTCATTCAAGCTTGCAGGCAAAGGAAAAGGCAAGACAAAAATGAAACACATTGTAGCATGCTTATTTGGGGAAAGATTACAAATTCGGATGGAAAGTAAGATAATTGAAGTAATTGTTTATTAAGAAAGCAACTTTTTTCCTTTACTATTATCATTTCTTTGTAATTTTTTACACATAGATTTTGTACCTCTCTGTCTCCCTCCCTCTGAGGACTGACAACATGCACTTTTCACTGATACACATCAACATTCTCTGACACCCCGTAGATTCTTAACAAAAGCCTATTGAAAAATACTGGACCTTAGTGTTTTACACAGATGTAAAATTTCAAGTGAAAGTGGAGAATTAGCCAGGATTTCAGTGCTGAAGGAACTTGGAGGAGGGGAAAGGAGAAGCTCTGATCAATACTACAAATGGTAGCTATATTTAAAATGGATAACCATCAAGGACCTACTCAACAACACAGGGAACTTTGCTCTGTACTATGTAGCAACCTAAATGGGGAAGGAATTTGAAAAAAGATGCATATATATGTATAATTTGAATTGGCTCAGTGTTAAAGAACCTGCCTGCAACACCAGACACATGGGTTTGATCTCTGGGTCAGGAAGATCCCCTGGAAAAGGGAATGGCAACCCACTCGAGTTTTCTTGCCTGGAAAATCCCACAAAGGGGCCTGGTGGGTTACTGTCCATGAGGTTGCAAAAGAGTCAGACATGACTGAGCACAGCACACACACATAATTTGAATCACTTTGCCCAAAACTATCACATTGTTAATCAACTATACTCCAGCATAAGATAAAAAAGAAATTAAAATTTTTTTAAGAAAAATATTTTTAAAAAATACTACAAATGGTGGTTGCTGAGGGTTTGTATGTTGGACTTCAGGAGATGGACAGAGCATGCCACAAAATGTATGTTGGAACTTGGAGGCTTATTCATGCCACTGTCTGCAGGTGCTGCTCAAGAGCCTGTCCCTTGGTGACGGGTAAAACCCTAGGCTAGGTCTCTGACTTAATAAATCTTTTGCCCTTGCCCTAAAACAAACTCAGAATCACTCTATTATTTATGTTAGTACAAATTCTCTTGAATTTCCTTCAGCTTAAAATATTACCAACTTATCCATACAAAATCTCATCTCTCTGCACCCAGCTTTCCTGTTCTTCTTGACCTTCATCCTCCTCATCTTCTGTTCTCTCATCCTTCTTGAGTGCCCTTCTTTGCACTTTGTCCTTTTCTAGCATTGTTTGACATAATATTTATACCTGTTCATGCTCCTCCTCAAAGGCTACTTGCTGATCAATCCTCTTGTTTATCTGCTTCCATTCATCACTTGTTCACCATTTACTTGTGAAAGGGTTATTGCCCAAAACTCATCAAGTCCAAGGTGCTTGCCTTCAGCCACCCAGTGTTATCACTTGGACTCTAAGCTTATTAAAATCCAACTCAATTTCCTCACTGTTTAACACTGGATAGCAAGTAGGAGGAGAGAAAATCTGGAATGGGAAAGAAGGAAAAGGAAGCAAATTTCTAGATGTTCTAATAAGTGTAAGTATTGGTGCATGGAATAAAAAATAATTTAAGGACTCTAAAGCTGGATCAACAATATTCACTGGTATATATCAGGCATCTCGTATATACCAGGCATTCTTCTGAGAATATCATATCTATTCATTCATTTCATAGAAGCACAACATCAAAAACAAAACTGAGAATCTTTCTCAACTCTGTTTCAATTAGCCCTCTGGAGTATCTTATCCAATTCAGGGCACTATGTATTAGGAAATTCCTTGTCAGAATGAGATAAAGTCATAGGAAGTTAAAACATAATAAAAGGCATTGACCTCCTTTGTGGAGTCAAGTAATTGTTACAAAATATAGATGTGTGAAGAGTGAAAAAGTTGGCTTAAAGCTCAACATTCAGAAAACTAAGATCATGACATTTGGTCCCATCACTTCATGGCAAATAGATGGGGAAACAGTGAAAACAGTGAGAGACTTTATTTGGGGGGGCTCCAAAATCACTGCAAATGGTGATTGCAGCCATGAAATTAAAAGACACTTACTCCTTGGAAGAAAAGTTATGACCAATGTAGAAAGCATATTAAAAAGCAGAAACATTACTTTGCCAACAAAGGTCCTTCTAGTCAAGGCTATGGTTTTTCCAGTAGTCATGTATGGATGTGAGAGTTGGACTATAAAGAAAGCTGAGCCCTGAAGAATTGATGCTTTTGAATGGTGGTGTTGGGGAAGACTCTTGAGAGTCCCTTGGACTGCAAGGAGATCCAACCAGTCCGTCCTAAAGATCAGTCCTCGGTGTTCATTGGAAGGACTGATGTTGAAGCTGAAACTCCAATACTTTGGCCACCTGATGTGAAAAGCTGACTCATTTGAAAAGACCTTGATGCTGGGAAAGATTGAGGGCAGGAGGAGAAGGGGACGACAGAGGATGAGATGGTTGGATGGCATCACCGACTCAATGGACATGAGTTTGGGTGGGCTCCAGGAGTCAGTGCTGTACACGGAGGCCTGGCATGCTGCAGTTCATGGGGTCGCAAAGAGTTGGACACGACTGAACGACTGAACTGAACTGAACTGATAGATGTGTGATCTGCAAAGGACATCAGTGATAACTTCAAAATATTTGAATGGTTATCTTCGGCAAAAGGGCAAAACTAGAACCATTGGAGAAAAATCACAGAGAAACTGAGTTTGGTTAAATGTGAAAGATAGAGTTCTGTCAGTCTGAAGAAAGTTATCTTTCTGCTCTATGGGGACAGATTGGGGAAAACTTCTTCATCAGTTGTTTTTGTGTTTTTTTTTTCCTGAGTCCATGTGCCAAATGTCCAGTGATATACTAATTCAGCATTTCTACACCTTTTATCCCACTGTAGGATTTATAGACCTCCTTTCTTTTCTGGTCAAGCAAGATGAAGGCCAATTCTCTACTTTCACTAAGTCTCCTAACCAAGAAATCAAATGGAGTCCTCTTCTAGGAAGGCAGAGAGAAGAAAGAAAACTAATTGGATCCTTATGGATCTGCTTAGGGTTTCTAGATGCTAATGCATCCAAAGTTACCATACCTCTCACCTTGTCATTGCCTTTTTCTTCCTATTTATTGGAGGCTATTAGAAAAGGATCCTTGACTGCCTTGTCATTCTTCCTATCTAGATCCAATAGAGCCTGTGCTATCTGCCCTTAGCCCTGGAATTTACAGAAGATGTAGAGCGATGAGTCTTTTTGATGTATCGGCTGTAGTAAAACCATGTTGGGAATTTGCTAAATAAATCTTGAGGGTTTTATGAGCTTCTATTCCTCTCCTACCCTTTTTCCTTAGACCCAGATGGGAAAAGGTAACTTGAGAAGCAGAGACTTGATGGATAAAAAGCTGAGTCCTTTGGGAACCGTGTCATATGATGCTCCTGCAGGTAGGGAGTTAAGATGTGAAAAAATGGACTGGTTTGTAACTAAGGTAAAAAATTGCCCAGAGGCCAGGGATCTGGTGCATAAGCCCTGACACACAAACCAGGTTGAAGATGGAGAAAAAGAAATAGAGTCTTTATTACAATAACTCCAATGTTTTGAGTGTTTTCTGAGTGACCTAAACTACTTAAGTTCTTTACATAATTTTTCTCATTGAATCATCCTCTTAGATATGGATGAGCAACTCTTTGGAGTAGAAACTATTATCCCTACTGTGTGTAGGGGATAGATAGAGAGATGGAAATGTGCCCAAAGGTACACAGTTAGCCTACATTTATAGCTGCATCCGTCTGACTTCAATGTCTATGTTCTAAATGACCCTTTCCCACTGTCACCACTAATCTGATGAGTGTGACTGTAAGCATTGAAATCCTAAACAAAATCCTAGCATGTCAAGTTGAGAAAACTGTTAAGACTTATTTAACTAATAAATATATTTATCCCCTAAAGAATGCAGAGAAATAAAAAGAAATCTGACAGTCTAATTTAAGACATCAACGTTGTGAATTAAATAAAAGAATAAAATCATTCAAATCACAAGCAGATTTGAATCACAGCTCTGGCATTTGCCTGTTTGCATGACCCACCCATTAAAAAAACACTAACCCCATGAACAGTATGAAAAGGCAAAATGATAGGTAACTGAAAGAGGAACTCCCCAGGTTGGTAGGTGCCCAATATGCTACTGGAGATCAGTGGAGAAATAACTCCAGAAAGAATGAGGGATGGAGCCAAAGCAAAAACAATACCCAGCTGTGGATGTGACTGGTGATAGAAGCAAGGTCCGACGCTGTAAAGAGCAATGTTGCATAGGAACCTAGAATGTTAGGTCCATGAATCAGGGCAAATTGGAAGTGGTCAAACAGGAGATGGCAAGAGTGAACGTCGACATTCTAGGAATCAGTGAACTAAAATGAACTGGAATGGGTGAATTTAACTCAGATGACCATTATATCTACTACTGTGGGCAGGAATCCCTTAGAAGAAATGGAGTAGCCACCATGGTCAACAAAAGAGTCCAAAATGAAGTAGTTGGATGCAATCTCAAAAACAACAGAATGATCTCTGTTCGTTTTCAGGCAAACCATTCATATCACAGTATACAAGTCTATGCCCCAACCAACAACGCTGAAGAAGCTGAAGTTGAATGGTTCTATGAAAACCTACAAGACCTTTTAGAACTAACACCCTAAAAAGATGTCCTTTTCATTATAGGGGACTGGAATGCAAAAGTAGGAAGTCAAGAAACACCTGGAGTAACAGGCAAATTTGGCCTTGGAATGCAGAATGAAGCAGGGCAAAGGCTAATAGAGTTTTGCCAAGAAAATGCACTGGTCATAGCAAACACCCTCTTCCAACAACGCAAGAGAAGACTCTACACATGGACATCACCAGATGGTCAACACAGAAATCAGATTGATTATATTCTTTGCAGCCAAAGATGGAGAAACTCTATACAGTCAGCAAAAATAAGACCGGGAGCTGACTGTGGCTCAGCTCATGAACTCCTTCTTGCCAAATTCAGACTTAAATTGAAGAAAGTAGGGAAAACCACTAGACCATTCAGGTATGACCTAAATCAAATCCCTTATGATTATACAGTGGAAGTGAGAAATAGATTTAAGGGCCTAGATCTGATAGATAGAGTGCCTGATGAACTATGGTGAAGGTTCGTGACATTGTACAGGAGACAAGGATCAAGACCATCCCCATGGAAAAGACATGCAAAAAAGCAAAATGGCTGTGTGGGGAGGACTTACAAATAGCTGTGGAAAGAAGAGAAGCGAAAAGCAAAGGAGAAAAGGAACGATATAAGCATCTGAATGCAGAGTTCCAAAGAATAGCAAAAAGAGATAAGAAAGCCTTCCTCAGCGATCAGTGCAAAGAAATAGAGGAAAACAACAGAATGGGAAAGACTAGAGATCTCTTCAAGAAAAATAGAGACACCAAGGTAACATTTCATGCAAAGATGGGCACATTAAAGGACAGAAATGGTATGGACCTAACAGAAGCAGAAGATATTAAGAAGAGTTAGCAAGAATACACAGAAGAACTGTACAAAAAAGATCTTCATGACCCAGATAATCACGATGGTGTGATCACTCAGCTAGAGCCAGACATCCTGGAATGTGTAGTCAAGTGGGCCTTAGAAAGCATCACTACAAACAAAGCTAGTGGAGGTGATGGAGTTCCAGTGGAGCTGTTTCAAATCCTGAAAATCCTGAAAGATGATGCTGTGAAAGTGCTGCACTCGATATGCCAGCAAATTTGGAAAACTCAGCAGTGGCCACAGGACTGGAAAAGGTCAGTTTTCATTCCAATCCCAAAGAAAGGCAATGCAAAAGAATGCTCAAACTACTGCACAATTGCACTCATCTCACACACTAGTAAAGTAATGCTCAAAATTCTCCAAGCCAGGCTTCAGCAATAGGTGAATCATGAACTCCCTGATGTTCAAGCTGGTTTTAGAAAAGGCAGAGGAACCAGAGATCAAATTGCCAACATCCGCTGGATCATGGAAAAAGCAAGAGAGTTCCAGACACACATCTATTTCTGCTTTATTGACTATGCCAAAGCCTTTGACTGTCTGGATCACAATAAACTGTGGAAAATTCTGAAAGAGATGGGAATACCAGACCACCTGACCTGCCTCTTGAGAAATCTGTATGCAGGTCAGGAAGCAACAGTTAGAACTGGACATGGAAAAACAGACTGGTTCCAAATAGGAAAAGGAGTACGTCAAGGCTGTATATTGTCACCCTGCTTTTTAAATTATATTCAGAGTACATCATGAGAAATGCTGGGCTCGAAGAAGTACAAGCTGGAATCAAGATTGCTGGAAGAAATATCAATAACCTCAGATATGCAGATGACACCACCCTTATGGCAGAAAGTGAAGAGGAACTAAAAAGCCTCTTGATGAAAGTGAAAGAGGAGAGTGAAAAAGTTGGCTTAAAGTTCAACATTCAGAAAACAAGATCATGGCATCTGGTCCCATCACACCATGGGAAATAGATGGGGAAACAGTGTCAGACTTTATTTTGGGGGCTCCAAAATCACTGCAAATGGTGATTACAGCCATGAAATTAAAAGATATTTACTCCTTGGAAGAAAGGTTATCACCAACCTAGATAGCATATTCAAAAGCAGAGACATTACTTTGCCAACAAAGGTCCTTCTAGTCAAGGCTATGGTTTTTCCAGTGGTCATGTATGGATGTGAGAGTTCGACTGTGAAGAAAGCTGAGCACCGAAGAATTGATGCATTTGAACTGTGGTGTTGGAGAAGACTCTTGAGAGTCCCTTGGACTGCAAGGAGATCCAACCAGTCCTTTGTAACGGAGATCAGTCCTGGGTGTTCTTTGGAAGGAATGACGCTAAAGCTGAAACTCCAGTACTTTGGCCACCTTATGCGAAGAGCTGACTCACTAGAAAAGACTGATGCTGGGAAGGTTAGGGGCAGGAGGAGAAGGGGACGACAGAGGATGAAATGGCTGGATGGCATCACAGACTTAGTGGACGTGAGTGGGTGAACTCTAGGAGTTCGTGATGGACAAGGAGACCTGACATGCTGCAGTTCAAGGGGTCGCAAACAGTCGGACACAACTGAGTGAATGAACTGAACTGAACTGAACTACATCCTGTGATCCACAAACTGTATTTAGACACTGTATATTGGATTGGCCAAACAACTTGTTTAGGTTCTTCCATAATAGCATATGGAAACCCAAACGAACCTTTTGGCCAACCCTATACAATGGTAAATAAGCAAATGTGGTCCTTGCCTTCACCAAGAGTGCATTCTAATTACATCATTGTTAAAAGAAAATGGCATCTCTAAATGTATTTATTTGAATAATTTCTAAGACACATTGTTTAGCAAAGAAGCAAGAGGCAAAAACTATGTAGAATGCTATACAAAATAATTTTGCAATGCTATACCAAGAATATAATATAAATAAGTGTGTATATATACACCCTTTATTATATGTTCTTAGATGGAATCAAAATTACCTCTGAAAGGATACACAACAAACTTGTAAGAGTAGTTCTTTCTGAGAAAGACAATTTCGTAAAACTTGGCAGATGGGTAAAATGGTATGTTAGAGATTACTGGTTATTTACCCAGTATCTGCATTCTTCCTTCATAACAAAAACATTATTTTATTCGGGTAACGATGTATACTACCAAAATACTACACCTTTCAGATTTCAAATGTTAGTAGATGTAATTTGGCAAAATTTCCAAGAAACTGTCTAAACTGAACTAAGTTAGCTGAGAAAAGAAGGTCATTTGCCCTCTCTCCTTCCACATAGAACAGACACAGGATTGATGCCTGAATTTCTAGTAAGCACCTTAAACTATCAGTAACATTGAGGATGAACATTAGATTCTAAGCATGGTAAAGCAGAAATAGAGAAACCAGTGAAGCTCTGGTTTCAGTCCTAGATGTCCATTTCTGAGACCCTTCTACATGGAAGAAAAAGTATTTTCTATTTTGCTTAGGCCATAATTATTTAGGTTTTCTAATATATACAGTCAGAAATAAAACTGATATAGAAAATTAATTATTTTTACTGAATACCTTTAACTTTTAAAACTTTGAACTATGTGTATATATTTTCTATTTTTTAATTAAACATGCATTTAATTTTATTCTTTTGATCATACAATTAAAATGTAGAAAGCCTTGGTAGTTTTACAAAAGAAAATATACAGAATCCTGTCAAAAGCCAGCATAGAACATACTGTGGGAGCATTACTTTAGATAAGTTGTTGAATCAAAATGGCCTTAAGGAAGAGAGGTATGAATGGGAAGAAAAACAAGAGTAGAAGCAGAGGAGCCAGTCAGAAGACTGTTACTCGCCCAGACAAGATGATGGCCTGGACCAGACTGGTGGCAGAGGAAATGAATTTGAGTGGACAAATTTTGGAAGAACAGTCAATAAATATACTGATGAGTTAGAAAATGAGGCATGCAGTGTAGAAATCAAATATAATTCTAGGATTCTCTTTGATAACCTAGTAGACATGGACCCATTTACTATAATGGTATCACATAGTAAGATTTCTGGGTATTGTTGAGCTTACATCTGAAGTTCATAATGATAAATTTAATGTGAAATCAACAAGTTTACTTAGGGGAATTTTTTCTAGAAAGCTTCAATCTTCCACAAAGGAGACAGATATTTAGATTTAGTCAGTGTTTGGGTTATTTCAAACAACTACAATGGAGGAAGAGAAATAAGGAGGTCGGATTATTTCCAAGAGCAGAATTGAATGATGGGCCATAGATGCTCAGCTTGAGAAGGAATAAAGTCAAGAAAAAAGAAAAATAATGAAATGAAGGTGATGGTTTTCAGTGGCTTGGTAGTCTTGGTGTTAAACAATTGTGACTGCATTAAGGATAGTTAAAAATTTGAACCTGCTGTTAGAAGGTGATAGTCAGAAAGTAGGATATTTCAAATCTAAGTTTTAGAGATGAATCAGCCACTTTCACTTCTCACTTTCAGGCATTGGAGAAGGAAATGGCAACCCACTCCAGTGTTCTTGCCTGGAGAATCCCAGGGACGGGGGAGCCCAGTGGGCTGCCATCTATGGGGTCGCAGAGAGTCGGACGCGACTAACATGACTTAGCAGCAGTACTCTTGCCTGGAAAATCCCATGGAGGGAGGAGCCTGGTAGGCTGCAGTCCATGGAGTCGCCAAGAGTCAGACAAGACTGAGCGACTTCACTTTCACTTTTCACTTTCATGCATTGGAGAAGGAAATGGCAACCCACTCCAGTGTTCTTGCCTGGAGAATCCCGGGGATGGGGGAGCCTGGTGGGCTGCCGTCTATGAGGTCGCACAGAGCCGGACACGACTGAAGCGATGCAGCAGCAGCAGATTCAGACAAAGAATATATTCGACAGAGAAATAATCTGATATACAGTCTTTAGCCTGTAGCTTCCCACTGATTCTAGACAAATAACTTAGTTAGGCAATAAGTAATTCATTTCATTTCTTTGTTGTCTCATCTGATGCATCTGCAGACACCATCACCTGGGAGCCACCTTGCATTAGAAACTGAGCAGACACTTATTCCAGTGCCCTTTATAAATTTGTCTGGGATTGGTGTAATTGTAGTAGTCTGCTACTTGTATGGAGCTTCCTGATGCTTTATGTTGCACTGGAGGATTGAGTGCATGGATAATAGATAATAATGAGGAGAGTTGATAACAACTCAGGGCAAGCAGGGAAGGAGCAGTTTCTGCCGGGAACTTAGCACAGCTCTACTCTTGTGCTGCAAGGTGTGTACCTGGAACGCAATAGGGCTGTGCATAGACAGCGCCGGAACCGACTGATGGCCAAACTAAAATTTCAAAAGGGGTACTGTAGTCAAGCCCTAAACAGTGAAAGAGCTGCTTTGTAGTTCCCAGTCTTCTCTTCCTTTTTACTGGTTCCCATGAGTTCCTAACTGATGACCTTTAAATAGGTCCCTGAATTAACTGACTTCTCACATTTGTTTTCTACTTATAAACACTGATGTGTTTTTCCCACCAATCCAACATTAATCATTCAAATTCTCACTCTGAACAATATAGTCCAATCAATAATAACTTTTTACTTTTCCTATATTACAAAATAATACATTGACATTCTAGCATTCAAATTATGATATTGTACATCATTTAAAGTCATCCAGTAAAATCTCAGAAACCATTAGAAATAACTGATATAAACAATCAGTTGTGTGTTTTTCACCTATTTTTATGTGTATGTTAAGATCTTATATATAAATATCTTACATATGATACCTTATACATAAAATATAAAATATCTTATATATAAGATCTTATATATACAGGCCATATATATACATACATATATATATATATATATATTCTTGCCACCTCTATAATGAATACACAAAATAGAGCAAGAATACACAGAAGAACTATACAAAAAAGATCTTCATGACCCAGATAACCACAATGGTGTGATCACTCACCTAGAGCCAGACATCCTGGAATGAGAACTCAAGTGGCCCTTAGGAAGCATTACCACGAACAAAGCTAGTGGAGGTGATGGAATTCCAGCTGAGCTATTTCAAATCCTAAAAGACGCTGCTATGAAAGTGCTGTACTCAAATTTGGAATACTCAGCAGTGGCCACAGGACTAGAAAAGGTCAGTTTTCATTTTAATCCCAGAGAAAGGTGATGGCAAAGAATGTTCAAACTACTGCACAATTGCACTCATCTTACACACTAGCAAAGTAACACTCAAAATTCTCCAAGCCAGGCTTCAACAGTATGTGAACTGAGAACTTCCAGATATTCAAGCTGGATTTAGAAAAGGCAGAAGAACCAGAGATCAAGTTGCCAACATCCATTGGATCATAGACAAAGCAAGAGAATTCCAGAAAAACATCTACTTCTTTATTGACTACGCCAAAGCCTTTGACTGTGTGGATCACAATAAACTATGGAAAATTCTTCAAGAGATGGGAATACCAAACCACCTTAACTGCCTCCTGAGAAATCTGTATGTAGGTCAAGAAACAACAGTTAGAACTGGACATGCAACAACAGACTAATTCCAAATCAGGAAAGGATATATATTGTCACCCTGCTTATTTAACTTACATGTGAAGTACATCACTCAAAATGCCAGGCTGGATGAAGCACAAGCTGGAATCAAGATTGCCAGGAGAAATATCAATAACCTCAGATACACAGATGACACCACCCTTATGACAGAAAGCGAAGAGGAACAGAGAAGCCTCTTAATGAAAGTGAAAGGAGAATGTAAAAGCTGGCTTAAAACTCAACATTCAAAAAACAAAGACCATGGTATCCGGTCCCATCACTTCATGGCAAATAGATATGGAAATACTCAGAGACTTTATTTTATTGGGCTCCAAAATCACTGCAGATGATGACTGCAGCCATGAAATTTTTTATAAATGACACTTGCTCCTTGGAAAAAAAGCTATGACCAACCTAGACAGCATACTGAAAAGCAGAGACATTACTTTGCCTACCAAGGTCCATCTAATCAAAGCTATGATTTTTCCAGTAGTCATGTATGGATGTGAGATTTGGAGTGTAAAGAAAGCGGAACACTGAAGAACTGATGTTTTTGAACTGTGGTGTTGAAGAAGACTCTTGAGAGTCCCTTGAATAGCAAGGAGATCAAACCAGTCAATCCTAAAGGAAATCAATACTGAATATTCATTGGAAGGACTGATGGTAAAGTTGAAACTCCAATATTCTGGCCACCTAATCCAAAGAACTGACTTTTTGGAAAAGACCCTGATGCTAGGAAAGATTGAAGGCGGGAGGAGAAGGGGATGACAGAGGATGAGATGGTTGGATGGCATCACCAACTCGATGGACCTGAGTTTGAGCAAGCTCCAGGAGTTGGTAATGGACAGGGAGGCCTGACGTGCTGCAGTCCATGGAGTCACAAGGAGCTGGACATGACTGAGCGACTGAACTGAACTGAACTGAGCGATTGAACTGAACTGAAGATCTTATATATGAATATATGATATTATGATATATATATATATATCATTTATATCATATCACTTATATCCCATGCTTTTACACTAGCTAGGCAAAGCCATTTTATAAATCATGAGTTTGTAGTATGCTTTATTATCTAATGTAAGGTGCAACTTGAATCTTTTTTAATTGGAGGATAATTGCTTCACAATATTGTGTTAGTCTCTGCTGTACAGCAAAATGAGTCAGCTATATGTATACATATTTCCCCTCCCTCTTGAGCCTCCCTAACACCCCCACCATCCCACCCCCTAGGTCATCACAGAGCCCGAAACTGAGCTCCCTGTTCTATACAGCTATCTATTTCACACATGGTAGTATATTTATCAGAGAAGGCAATGGCACCCCACTCCAGTACTCTTGCCTGGAAAATCCCATGGAGGGAGGAGCCTGGTAGGCTGCAGTCCATGGGGTCGCTGAGAGTTGGACACGACTCAGTGACTTCGCTTTCACTTTTCACTTTCATGCATTGGAGAAGGAAATGGCAACTCACTCCAGTGTTCTTGCCTGGAGAATCGCAGGGAGCCTGGTGGGCTGCCGTTTATGGGGTCACACAGAGTCGGACACGACTGAAGCAACTTAGCAGCAGCAGCACCAGCAGCAGTATATTTATATCAATGATACTCTCTCAATTCATCCCATCGTCTCCTTACCCTCCCACTGTGTCCACAGACCTATTCTTTACGTCTTGCATCTCTATTTCTGCCTTGCAAAATAGGTTCCATTTTTCTAAAGAGATTTCACATATATGTGTTAACATGAGTGCTTTTAAAAACTCTCTTCCATTTAGTGAGACTTTCACCTTCCATATACATTTAAGAAAAACTGTAACAAACGTTCCTCTGAAAATCTTGCTGGAGTGTTTCTTGAAATTGCATTGAATTTATCAATTAATTTGGGGAGAACTGACATCTTTAAAATGTTCATATGTTATTTTCCACATACATTGTGTTCTCTACTTTTAAGGTGTAAAAGTAAAGTGGAAGTTTCACTTAAATAGCTTAGCATAGTTTTTAAATTATGTCCTTAAAGGTCTTGTGTATTTTTATGATGCCAATTTCTACATCTTAATAAATTCCTCCTGTGGTAAGTGGCATGCTTATTTCTAATATTTTTGGATGATTTTTGCTGGTATAAAGAAAACTATTGAAGGACTTCCCTGGTGGTCCAGTGGTAAAGAATCCTTCCAGTGTAGGGACGGGTTTGATCCCCTATCATAGAACTAAGATCCCACATGCCTGAATCAACTAAGCCCATGCACCACAACTAGAGAAGCCCGTGCTCAGCAATGAAGACCCAGTGCAGCCAAAATTGTTTTAAAAAAAGGAAAAAAAGAAAGCTACTAATTTTTTCAAGTTTATCTTATCTTTGAACATCTTACTGAATATACAACTAATTCTAAAAATTGTTCATTGTTTTAAATTATTATACCATATAAAAATATAAAAATCCTGTTAATTTAATCATTTTTATTCTGATCCTTAAAATCCCTTTTTCTTCTCTGATGTATTTTGTGGGTTAGGACTTCGTCCTTTACATTGAACTGTAACAATGATAAGGGCATTCAGCTGTGTTCCTTTTGGTACATTGCCCTTGGTAAAAGGGGCTGCCTCCTTCAATGTTATGCTCCCTCCTTGGGGCAACCTCCATCCAATGAACAGTTGAAAAGAGAAGAAAAGGGCCTGGCACACAAACTTCAGTTTGGAAAACTCTGAAGGTGAAGGTGAAAGTTGCTCAGTCGTGCCCGACTTTTTGTGACCCCATGGACTGTAGCCCTCCAGGCTCCTCTGTCCATAGAATTCTCCAGGCAGAATACTAGAGTGGGTTGCCATTCCCTTCTCCAGGGGATCTTCTTGACCCAGGGATCGAACCTATGTCTCCTGTATTGCAGGCAGATTCTTTACCATCCGAGCCATCAGGAAAGACCCAGAAAACTCTGAAAGGCCATCCCAATCTCCCTTTGGAGTGATTATGTGAGTTCTTGCTTTTGTTTTCTCAGATATTTTTGAATAGTTTCCACACAAGAATTCATTGATCAGTACTCTGTTGAATACTTTAAGGGAGCCCCTCTGTAGATTTTTGGAGTTCTCCTTCTAGGCGGTTCTCTTTTCTCCAGTACTCTGCCCTGTGGATTCTTAGCTGCCTTAGGACCCCCTGACCCCCATGTCCTCAACACAGGAAGACTGCCAGGCTACATTTAAGTTCTCCCTCCCTTTGACATAGTCTGGAATTCCTCCTCAGAATGCTGCAACAATCTTTCTCCAGTAAAAGGGGCCTAGCTCAATTACTTCCTAGCCTCCATTGCTTAGTGTCCAATGCCTTCAGAACCATTGTTTCATATATTTTTGTTCAATTTTGTTGTTGTTTAAAGCGAGAGGATAAATCTTGACTTTGTTTGCTCCATATTTACAAGCTAAAGTCCCTCTTAACCATGTATAATCATACTGAACAAGCAGATGAAAGCACCATCCCACCTCTGATACCTCCCTGAGTTCAGGGTTGGATTTATGACTGCAAAAGCCTTCTACCCTCCCCACAGCCAGAGGAGACACATTTTACATCTGAAGACTTAGTATCTTAAGGGAACTACGCACCACAATAAAAGGGGATATACTTCTGGAGGAACCTGAAGTTATAGTGATTTGGGAGCTCTAAAATATAGCCAGGAAATTTGAAGAAAATAGATTTTAGGACTGGAGGAAGGGCAGTGGCATTGTAAAAATGTGAAATTAAGTGAGACGTGACTAATTCAGGACCTTCAAGTTTAAGGACGGCACTTAGATTCATTTTTAAGTGGAAAATCTATGAAAATTTTCTTCCTTGTGTATATGGACAATAGTATGTGTACTCAGAATTAATATGAGTGTCCCAGGAAAAAGCATGTACCTATAAATCTTTTATTCATGGAGTCAAAGGGCTAGGTAAAGACAACTGCATGACCAGGCCTCCAGGTCAACCGTGTTTGACTCTGGAGAACCAGTCTCTGTCTTCACTCATAAGAAAATAACTTTAGGCCAATATTCCTTGAATAACCAAGTTTAGAGGTAATAAAATCCACAGAAGTGTCAGCATGAAATATAGTCATTTTTCTCTCCTTCTCACATACCCAGTTGTTAATCAAGTTCTGCTCATTCTTTAAAGAAATTCCTCTGAAATACTTTCTAACCATGTTTTCATGCTTTTTGCAAAAAAATCAAGCAATGCTCCACCCACCCCCTACCCAGCTCTCCAGCTTTCACCAGTTTTTTTTTCTTTTTAATACTCTAACACCATTGAGTATACACTTTTTCATCCAGTATTTGTAGTTTACTAGTCAAGAGACAATTCAAAAACAAAGATCGTATTAGTTGAAAGCAATGTACTAGTACTGTCTACATTTCAAAGGCCTTTAATAATTTTGGAATCTATTCACTGGAACCAGTGTTTGAGGACCTCTTAATAGAGTGGCCCTTGCTTTCATTCTATGGAATGTTGCAAATAAGAATTATATCTGACCTTTAGGAAAGCCTATAGGATAAGCCCAAACCCTAAGTTCCCTACTACCAATGTAAATAATGACATCTCTGCCTACTAACTACAATAATATATTATGTTTTCTCACCCATTTTCACTAGGTTGTGACATCCAGAAATTTAACCATATGCCATACTTATACTCTCCTCTTGAGTGCAGCTCCAGACCAGATGGCACATGGTTTTAAGTAAACAGAATGTCCCCATAAACCACCACACTCAGTTTATCCATTTCCTACATTACTGGTCTTCTCATTCCCCACTTCTACCTCCACTTGGGTCCTCAGTATCTGGCCTTTCCATAAAGAGTTTCCATAAAGCATATGAGGATTCTGTTGGGCATAAGCAGTACCATTATGAATATTATCCTTTTGTAACAGAAGCTGGAACAGTCATGATGAGATAAAGATGGTGATCTCTCTGAGCTCTGTGCCTCTGCTTAGCTCTTCCTGATTCTCAAAGGAGAGGATCTAGACAGAATATACTTCTTAGCTGCAGGTTCACAAAAACATCCCAGAGGTCATGGCCTGAAGAGCAGAACTAGAGCTTCAGTTGTATCTGAGGAAAGAATGCTGTCTTGGAAGGCTCTGGAGTCAGAGACCTGCACTTGTATTGATGCTTTACCACTCACCAGATGTGATCTTTGTCAATATTTTTCCATAAATTATTGTTTCCTGATACATAAAGTGGAATAGTAATCCCTGTCCTGCAGTATTGTTATGAAGGTGAGATTATTTAAATATATAATATTTAGATACAAAGTTAGGTACCTAAGAATATTAGTTTTACCCACTCTATGCAGATGAATTTTGATACCAGAAGGACAGAAACTGGGTAGGAAATGTTCACTATCAAGCATTATTTTGCTTTCTGGAATCACAAATCCTGAAATAGAAACAGAGGAAATAGTAAGAGGTGTTTCCACAGAAGGCCTTCTTCTGTGTGTTTAAAATCCCCTCTGCAACAATTTCTGAAACCCCTGCTTTAACTCTTTGGTTTGAAACCCATATACAATAGGGTTCAAGGCAGGGGGTATGAGGTGATGAAGGACATTGAGCAGGATCGGGATGTCCACGGGGACCCTCTTTCTGGCCAAATTTGTCAACACCACAACCAGAAGGATGGTGCTGAAGAAGAGAATGAGGATGAAGTGGGAGCCACACGTGCTCAGAGCCTTAACAGCAGCCCCCTCGGTCTTGAGCTTGAACACCGCTCTTAAGATGAAGATATAGGAGATGAAGATGAGGATGAAATCTGAGCCTAGTAAAGTCCAACCGGCCACAAACTGGTAGATTCTGTTCACAGTGATATTGTCACAAGAGAGTCTGGACACAGACAGGTTGGCACAAATGCAGTTCTCAATGACATTTTTCCCACAATAGCGGAGCCGGGCAGAGAGAATAGGAACAGGTGAAAGCAGCAAAGCATTCCGAGCTATGATGAAAGCACTAGCCTTGGCCACAAATTGGCCAGAGATGATGGATGTGTACCGTAGTGGGTGGCAGATGGCCACATAGCGGTCATAGGCCATGACCATGAATGTGCAGGACTCCATGGGGAGGAAGCTGTTCATGATGAACATCTGGAGGAAGCAGCCTGAGAAGCTGATGGACCTGAGGTCAAACCAGAAGATGGCCAGGACCTTGGGGATGACGGTGAGGCAGAGCACCATGTCCAGCAGGGAGAGGAGGCTGAGCAGGTAGTACATGGGCTCGTGCAGAGAGGCCTCCAGCCGGATGGTGATCAGGAGGGTGGCGTTGGCCCCCATGGCCAGGACGAAGAGGAAGCTGAAGGGTAAGGCCAGCCAGTGCTGCCAACTCTGGTAGTTAGGGAAGCAGATGAGGAGGAATTTGGAGACTGGAGCAGAGGAGTAGTTGCTGGGTGATGTCATGAGGTAAATCCTAAACTGAGGATATTTTACTTGGGTTTATGTATGGTAAGGCATGGGAATTAGGTCAATAAAAAACAAAACTCTCAAAATAGTCTGTAGCACTTACTCATCCAGAAAACTGATGAGATATAGAAGAACAATCCCAAATAAAGGCAAAGTTTTCTGGCAAATTATTGCTAAAGTTAAATGGAAAGGCAATAAGACAGATAAGCCACAAGATTTAGAAGAAAATAAGAAGAATCACTGCATTAAAACATGCTGTAAAGCTAGAAAAATGTCCCAAGTGACAATGACCAAAGCAAATTGGCTAATTATGGATCCCATAGGCCAGAAATGTTCACTAGCTTACAGATTAATCTATACTTTATAAAGATGTCAGAAAATCACATTTAACTGTAGGTCTTTTCAGTGAGTATTGTGACATAATTTATTAGATAGTAGTTAAAAGGGAGGTGGGAGGAGGGTTCAGGATTGGGAACTCATGTACACCCGTGGTGGATTCATGTCAAGTATGGCAAAACCAATACAGTATTGTAAAGTAAAATTTAAAAAAAGAATAAATTAAAAAAAAGAAAAATCTGGAAAGAAATGTGCTTTACTGTTAACTGTGGTGTAACTGAGTTGCAGCTTTACAAAAAATTAAAAATTTCCTTTTTGTAAAAAAAAAATTTATTTTTTTCTCACTTTTTAGTCACACACCAAAGTAAATTGGAGATGGAAAAATTAATACTCTCCATTCTATGATCATGAGTACTCAGCCACTTCAGTACTGTCCAACTCTTTGCAACCCTGTGGACTGTAGCCCACCAGTCTCCTCAGTCTAAGGGATTCTCCAGGCAAGAATACTGGAGTGGGTTGCCATGCCCTTCTCCAGGGGATCTTCCTGACCCAGGGATCAAACCCATGTCTCGTGTCTCCTGCACTGGCAGGCAGATTCTTTACCATTAGCACCATCTGGGAAGCACCCCCCAGTCTGTAACATACCCTTTGCAAATCTCTGATTCATCCACTTCTCTGTCCTCATTCCTTCCTTACATCATAGAGAACTATTTTAATTAAGTTCATCCTTCTGCTACCTGGATTTCACTGAGAAGAGTGTACTTAGTATAAAGGGTAATAAAGGAGGGGATAAGAAGGAATAAGCACAAAGAAAAAAAGGATCAGATGCCTGGATGTACTGTCAGGTAGAAGTATAGAAACAAATTTAAGTTGATGTTTTTATATATTCAGGTGAAAAGAATGATTAAAAACTATCTCTCTACTTGAAGAAGTAACCCTAATCAGAGGAAAAATGATAATTATTCTATGCTTTGCTCTGGTTCAACCATGTTTAGAATACCATGTGCAGTTCAGTGCACCTTGATTTAAGGGAGATTTTAAAAACTTTACCACCTAGAAGAAGATTTCCAGGATAAAAGGGACTTGAGAACTCATAATGAGGGACAATTTAGGAAAGTGAACATGTGTGATGTAAACATGCCGTTTACTTTTAAGAGGAAGAGAAAGACTAAGACCACTAAGGAGAAAAATTACAGAGAAATCTATTTCTGTTGAATGTGAATCCTGTATAATAATTAGAGGAGAGTTTTTTGTTAACACTACTCTGCTGGAACATGTTGGGTGAAGGCAATAATCAAATCTCCTCACCAGCTTCCTCACTGAACTCATGGGCTCGGTGCCCAATGTCATACTAAACTCCAAACAATCTCCCATCCTTTCTTTTTCTAAAGTCCCTTAGACTGTTTTTCTGGGCAAGCCAAGCGGATTTTAGTCACATACTTGAATGAAATTCCCAGTCATAGGATCCCTTGTATTTAATGATATGGGATTGCTGAGACTATACAAGATCAGTCTCTTTCGAAAGGAACCTAGAATTTCTGAATTTCATCCATCCAGTACCACCAGCCTTTCTCTTCTGTTATCAAGAGAGCCATTATTAGAATGAGAATGTCTCCCATTCTGAGTCTTTCGATGACCCAACTGTTGCAGGTCCAACACAGACTTGCTTCCCTCCCTTAGCCCTGAAACTCACAGATGATGCAACAGATTGGCTCCCAATTAAAACGTCAATTGGCCTGCATCCAGTAACCAGATTGGAACTGCTTCCTCGGCTCTGCTGAAAAAGTGTAGAGGGTTTTATTTCCTGCAGTCAGTTCTTCACACTGGTTTATCCCCTCCTCCAAGCCAGCTGGGAACAATGGTAGTTTAGGATACTGGGGCCCTGCAGCTGGTAATGAACTGGATCTCCCGGGAACCTTCATCTTACGTTGTGTTAAGGTGCTACTAGGTGGTAGTTGAAAGGTGGGAAACAGGACTTGAAACTAACTTGAAGTTCAAATCTATATCTATCTGTTTGACTCCACAGATCATCCTCTTAAATATTACTTTATGCCACTTTCAGCATTCTGAAATGTTATATTGAAATGTTCCAAAATTTCTTAATGACACTATACCTTTTTCTGCTTTTTTATATTATCCTGAATTCAACTCTGCTGTTTGATATCTGCCTGAATTGGGGCAGCTAATTTATCCTATGTAAACCTCAGTCATTCAATATGTGTTCATGTATTATTATCAACCATTTTTCAAGTAGTAGAATAGTCACAGGAATAAAAAGATGAATAAAATAGTTAAGGTCTTTGCCCTCATCAAGATTCCATTACAGTATTTACATTACATTATGGTATGAGAACTCTCCCATTGTTCATAAAATAAAACCAGTTCTCATAACATGTACTACCCCAAACTACACATAAACTAGACAGTTACTTTCATTGAGCATTAGATCCACATTGATTTTGTATCTCACTAATGTGTTTCACACAATATTTGGAGTGTAACAGAATCAACATATTTTTTCCTAATTAATTAATTCAAGGTCATATGTAATCTGACTCCTTCCTCCTTCTTCAGTGTATTTTGAACCACTTCTCTGAGTGGGTAATTATTTCAGTGACAGACATAATTGACTATCTCTTGGTGGTCTGTGATAAAAATCAGATTCATTGTGTGATTTTTATTTTCCCTTCACCAAACAGAAAAAGAAAGAGGGAAGGGAAGGGTAGAATTTCTTTGCAAAAGGAAAGACTATACCTTGAGAATTCTTAATCACAAGTCTGCACTTATGATGTTTAGGGGCTGGAATTCACATAATTTGTGTATCCTATAATCTCGTGGGTAAATTATTGATTTTGTCAGCTTAAAATTGTTTGTGTTGTTCCTTTATTATCCTTCTACTCTTTAGTATGGCCTGTGTAATAACTTTTTCAATCATTATATTGATCCTTTGTGCTTCTCTCTTTTTCTTTGATAAATCATACCAAGGCTTTATTAACATTATTAATCTTTACAAAGAATCAACTTTGTTCTTTTGATTTATTGATTTTTTTCTATTGTTTCTGCTTTAAGTATTATTGATTCAGGTCTTATCTACTGATTTCTTACTCCTGTTTACCTTGGGCTTATTCTTTTTTTTCTAAATTATTAAGTTGTCAACTTAGATAATTGATATTAAATCTTCTTTCCTAATATAAACATTTGAAACTATAATTTTCCCTCTAATTTCTCTATAACTACACTCCATAACTTTTACTATGTGTCATTATCAATTAGTTTGAAATAATTTCTAACATTCTCTCTGATGTCTTATCTGAGCCATGGATTATTTAGATGTGTTTTAATTTGCAAGTGTTTTGGACTTATCATAACATCTTATTGTTTTCCAATTTAATTGTGTTAGTTTTTTCTTTTGAAATTTATTGAGACATAATTTATGACCCAGTACAAAAATGTACCCTGTCCCTCACCACATTTTCCAACCTTCCTGTAACATTATCATCCTCTTCCAAAGAAAGTGAAAGACACCCGCTGCTGCCTATCAAGGAAGAACCTTATTTCCTCAACTTCCACTTTCATGGAAGGCTTTTTTTGGAAATAATAAGAGTAAATACTTTTGCTCTGTCTTCCCCTCTCTCCACTTCTTGTCTTGCTTTTCCATATGGGAAGTAGGATCACTAGTACAACTGGACAGAGACTGTTGCGAACAGTGGATGGGGTTATTGTATCTCAAGAGTAGAAAATATGTTCCAAGTTCTGTTTCAGCACCTGCCTGGGGGATCTGTAAGGAGAGCAGTGGCCTCTCCTTGAGCATACTCAAATAGCATAAACTCACCTACAGAAGAGCCTGTGACCTGCTTCCCCAAGGGAAATCCGGGAGCCACTTTTTGTTTTCTTTTGCTTTTTATTAATACATTCTACTAGGACTCCATCCTTTAATGGGAACCCTGCAAATCTCCTTGCAGATGATGAAGTATTTTACTTGGAGCCAATTTTCACATTAAATGTCCCTGGGCCCAGGAGGGAGGCAGGGAATAAGAAAAGAGCCTAATATCCAAAATTAAGGGAATGAAGTTGATGGCCTCCTCTTTGTTCTCTGCTCCCACATACATCCTCCAGTCGTGACTTACCAGACAGATATGCATATGAAATGTATTATTTTCAATCATGTCTGACTCTTGGCCACCCTTTGAACTGTAGCCCGCCAGGCTCCTATGTCCATGGGATTTTTCAGCAAAAATACAAGAGTAAGTTGTCATGTTCTCCTCCAGGGGATTTTCTCGACCCGGGGATCAAACTCACATCTCCTTAGTCTCCTACAGTGCAGGTGGATTCCTTACCCCTGAGCCATCAACTATTGTTACTTTAATTCTTCTTTTATTCTTTGTGGCACTTCTCTACTTCTAGAAATGCATTGGGCTTCCATCATAGCTCAGTCGGTAAAGAATTTACCTGCAATGCAGGAGACCCGGGTTCAATTCCTGGATCGTAAAAATCCCCTGGAGAAGGAAATGGCAATCCACTCCAGTATTCTTGCCTGGAAAATCCCATGGACAGAGGAGCCTGGTGGGCTACAGTCCATGGGGTTGCAAGAGTCGGACATGACTTAGCAACTAAACTAAACTACTAAGGAGTGATAAATTTGCACTTTTAACTTCCAATAGCACATTTGAGCTTCTTTCTCTCAAGAGGCACCCTGTCTCTGTCAGGTGAGCGCATCTAATTCTAGGATGGGAAATCTGTCTTCCCAGTCCTAAACAGAAAATCACAATAAAAGTTAGTAAAAGGAAAAACAAAGTATTCATTGCAGAGGTATCAAGTTTGAGCATTAATTGAATCTAATATTACAAATAATTATTGAGGACATTTGTTGTGTTGAGGAGTAAGTCAGACACTTGGCATTGAGACGTAAAGAAATATAAAAGACTCTTGTCTCTTGGAGTCAAGCATAGCATGGAAGATATAGACAACAAAAGAATAGTATGGACTTTAATTAAAATTATAATAATTCTGATTGAAGGTCTTGAATTGACAACATTATTCACTTCCTCTCTTTCTCTCTCAGTTACCTTTTTCTTTTTGCATCTCCAGACTTATTTGTCTTTATCCAGAAATTTCTACCTTTTGACCAACTTTGCCCATTTCCCCCACCCCCATTCTCTATCAACCAACAACTCTTTCTCTGTGTCTATGAGTTCAGCTTTTAAGATTCTACATGTAAGTAAGAACATACAGTATATCTTTCTCTGACTAACTTATTTTATTCAGCATAATGCTCTCAAGTTCCATTCTTGTAGTTACAAAAGGTTGGATTTTCTTCTTTTCACATCTAAATATTAGATATATATAGTATATATACCACATTTTCATTATCTATTCTGTCAAGGAATGCTTAGGTTGCTTCATGGATATTGTAAATCATGCTGCAATGAACACAGGTGTACAGATATCTACTTAAGACAGAGATTTCATTTCCTTTAGTTATAGCCAGAAGTGGGATTGCTGGATTGTATGTAGCTCTAGTTTTAACATTTTGAGGAATCTCCATAATGCTTTCCATAGCGACTGCACCAATTTACATTACTCACAGCACACAGGGTTTCCTCTTCTCCATGTCCTCCTCAGCACTTGCTATCTCTTGTCTTCTTGATGATAGATTTCAGCAAGTATAAAGTGACACTGCATAGTGGTTTCAATTTGCATTTCCCTGATAATTAGTGAAATTGAACACCTTCTCATATAACTGTTATCCGTTTGCATGTCTTCTTTGGGAAAATATCTATTCAATTCCTTTCCTATTTTTAATCAGATTGTTTGTTTTTTGTTTTTGTTTTGTTTTGCTATTGAGTTGTAGAGGTTTTTATGCAACTGGATATGAACCTTATAAGACATACATTTTGAAAATATTTTCCCTGGTTCCATAGGTTGCCTTTTCATTTAGTTCCTGATTTCCTTTGTTTTGCAGAAGCTTTTTGGTTTGATGTAGTCCTACTTGTTTATTTTGACCTTTGTTGACTTTGCGTTTGATGTCAAATCCAAAAATTATTGCCAATAATGATGTTGAGGAGTTTACCCCCTGTGTTTTCTTTGGATTTTTATGGTTTCAGGCCTGCAGACCATTTTGAGTTGATTTTTGTGTGCTGTGTAAAATAGGGAACCAATTCCATTCTTCTGCATGTGGTTATCCAGTTTTTCCAACACTATATGTTAAAAAGACTATTCTTTTCGCATTGCTTATTCTCAGCTCCTTTGTTGTAAATTAACCGACCACCATGCATAAGTTTACTTCTGAGGTCTCTGTTCTGTTCTATTGATATATGGTCTGTTTTTATGACAATACCATATTGTTTTGATAACTATAGATTTGTAATATAATTTTAAATATAATGAGTAAAGAAACACAAAAATAATTCAGTAACAATATTAGGATATGGGGAAGTGTAACAGAACCGTTTCAAATACTTTCAGATATTTCTGGAATTCAAAAGTCAGATTGGATTGAATTTATAGTAAAGCCAGAATGAAAAGCCCTGCAAACCAATGTATGTATGGAGGGTAGAATTATGAGTTAGAGAAAGAGGAGTTGGAAAAACTAAAGCTTGGTGTGAAGATGGGAAGTATTCTTATTAAGAGACCCAGTGAATACTGTAGACTTAGAATAAATAGAAATGATAATAGAAATGGAAGACAAGTCTTCGGTGGATTGATGAGGAAATTATTCTCATATTGAACTGCATAGAGCAGATGAATATGTTTAGCATCCTGTGTACACAAAGTAACAAGGAAACCAGCTCCCTCTATAAATAAAGAGGATGCTGCTCTACCTCCAAATCCTATCATTTCTGTGGGGCTGAATGAAGAGCATCAGGATCAATTCTGAGACAGTGTCAGTACTCAAGGTTAGAAATAGAGAAAAAGCATGGAAAAGCAGTCCACTGGTCAGCAAAATACACTATAGCATCACTGGCTTCAGACATAAAACTTCTCTACTTCAGCAAAAGAAGAAACTCAGTGTACTTTTTAATCTTTCTCTTGACAGCCTAAAGGGAATTCTGCCTGTGAGCAAATGACCTACAGAGTCTTACCGTCAGGGCACAGGGACTGTGACATCCACAGCCTCTGAGGAAATTCACACCACCTATCCAAACCAGTTAATTTTCATCAATGAACAGACAGATAAGGGTAAGAATACAAAGTTTTGTGGAAAACTAGCAAGAAAAGAAAGGTCAATGCTAAATAAGCATAAAAATGAATCCATTCAAAAAAAATTTAATCACTAGAGCCAAAAAGTGAAAAAATAGATATAAGTAATAATATTTTGGTATCTTTTTAAATGCATCTTTGAGATGGTAGAAAAGTAAAGGAATCTAAATCAGCAGAGAAGAAAGTTAAATGCAAAAGGAGAGGGTAGGATGATAAGAGAATAGCGTTGAAACATATACATTACCACATGTAAAATCGATAGCCAGTGGGTGTTCAATATACCACGTGGGGAACCCAAAGCCAACACTCTGTGATGGCCTGGAGGTGTGGGATGGGGAGGGCGGAGGGAGGCATTTCAAGAGAGAGGACACATATGTATACCTATTTAACTTATATGCAGAGTACATCATGAGAAACGCTGGACTGGAAGAAACACAAGCTGGAATCAAGATTGCCGGGAGAAATATCAATAACCTCAGATATGCAGATAACACCACCCTTATGGCAGAAAGTGAAGAGGAACTAAAAAGCCTCTTGATGAAAGTAAAAATGGAGAGTGAAAAAGTTGGCCCAAACTCAACATTCAGAAAACTAAGATCATGGCATTTTGTCCCATCACTTCATGGGAAATAGACAGGAAAACAGTAGAAACACTGTCAGACTTTATTTTGGGGGGCTCCAAAATCACTGCAGATGGTGATTGCAGCCATGAAATTAAAAGACACTTACTCCTTGGAAGAAAAGTTATGATCAACCTAGATAGTATATTCAAAAGCAGAGACATTACTTTGCCAACTAAGGTCCATCTAGTCAAGGCTATGGTTTTTCCTGTGGTCATGTATGGATGTGAGAGTTGGACTGTGAAGAAGGCTGAGCACCGAAGAATTGATGCTTTTGAATTGTGGTGTTGGAGAAGACTCTTGAGAGTCCCTTGGACTGCAAGGAGATCCAACCAGTCCATTCTGAAGGAGATCAGCCCTGGATGTTCTTTGGAAGGAATGATGCTAAAGCTGAAACTCCAGTACTTTGGCCACCTCATGCGAAGAGTTGACTCATTGGAAAAGACTCTGATGCTGGGAGGGATTGGGGGCAGGAGGAAAAGGGGACGACCGAGGATGAGATGGCTGGATGGCATCACTGACTCGATGGATGTGAGTCTGAGTGAACTCCAGGAATTGGTGATGGACAGGGAGGCCTGGCGTGCTGCGATTCATGGGGTCGCAAAGAGTCGGACACGACTGAGCGACTGAACTGAACTGAATGCCGATTCATGCTGATGTGTGACAAAAAACCATCACAATATTGTAAGGTAATTATCCTCTAATTAAAAAAAAGAAAGCCAAAACTACCATTTGACTGAATGGCCATACAATTTAACTATTTTAATGTTTTAATAATATTGATAAATATTTAACATGGATGACCAAAATAAACAGAAAAAAAAAAAACAAATAAACACTGCTAGTGACTGAAGCAACTTAGCAGCAGCAGCAGCAGGAATTAAATAGGGGATATAGTACAGACACCGCGGAAAATAAAATATAAGAAGAAAATTACATAAACAGTTCTCTGATAGTAAATTTGAATAAGCACAAAATAAATGCATTTTACCCAAACAATACCTTGCAAACACTTTCAAAGAAAATTCTAGAAGACATATGTATCCCACTGGAACAATCTAAAACAAAAACATATATTTTTAGGTTTTAGTTAGTAGCTGCAACAAAGATTCCCCAAAGTACAGTGGCTTAAATCACCTACACGTCCATTTCTGTCACAGGTTTAAGTCAGATTTGGTGGCCCAGAGAGCAATAGGACACAAGCTCTTCAATAATGTTACTCTGCCTTCTTCAACAGGCATTTCCATCTTTTGATGCAAGGAAGCTCCCTCACATCCACCTTCCAAGCATCAGAAAATGGTAAAACTGAGAGAAAGAGAAAATTTCTCCTTGTATAATCTACTCAAACTAAGTACCTCTTACTTTGTTTCCAGATGAGTGTGATACTTATTAAAGCAGTTGCCCAATGGGTGTGATACATCATAGCCTGGACTTCCCCTGGACAACTTACCAGAGTTTTAAGTCCTAGACCTAGAACCAAGGTGATGAGACTGTCATTTCTCCTGCATAAAAGCCCATACCAGTCCTCCCTAACTCACCCAAGTGTGCCAACCAAATTAAGACTTCATACTCAGCTCTATAACAGAAGACTATTTATTAGGAGTATTATTTTCCCCAAAAAAGAGAGAGAGAACAACTAGAAACACTAACCATTTACTCCACCTTTTCTACCCTGATAGGAACCTCTCATCACTAGAGCATCTTACCTCTAAGTAGCAGTGACCTGATTTTTTCCAGGACTGAAAATAATGTGTTACTTTTTAGGAATACAAAATAATTAAGTCCAATCTCAGGCACCATCCAACAAACAGAGTACAATACACCAACCGTGACAAATCTCTTGTAAGTTTTGACACAGTTCTTATTAGCAGAAGTGGATGGAGGGCTTACGAACATCACTCCATATCCACATTTCAGAAAGACCCGTTCTTTCAAGTGGCATAATTATTTATACATGTATTAATAAACCTATGTTTACTAACACCAGACACTAATACATTATATGCTTGTCAGATACTGATAATTACATATTTGCTTTGCTTTGTTAAATTAAGATATAAACACATAAATATATATCCAATACTTGGTTTTATTCCCTCTTTATCCTAGACAAAATTGTGGATAAGTTAAAATACAGATATTTTAAAAATAAATTCACTATACACACACACATACACATATGCTCATAAACAGAGAGATATTTCCTTGGAAATAGAGATTTTATTACTCTATGGACCTACTATAGTGCCTTCCCATCTTAAATTTATTTTAAATAAATAAATAACATTCATATTGCAACAAAAGGTGTCTTCTCACACTGCTTTGAGAGAAACTCTGCTGCCACCGGGAACGCAATGCCCTAGAACTCACACCACTAATGTATAGGATTTGAAGACACTCTGAAACTAAAGTCTGCCAAAAGTTAGGACTTTCCACCTTTAACCAGATGGTCTTAAAAAGTCAGTTATTAGGTGAAGGCAGAAAAGATGCCATATGCAAAGCTATCATCTTTTCTCTAATACTCAAGGTAGCATTGACTTGATATCTTCTAGGACTAAAACAAATTGAAACTTTTTAGGGACTCAAAATAGGTAAGTTTAATATTAAGGGCAACATATGACAAACAGAAAACAAAGCAATTGTGACAATCTTCTTGTAAGCTTTTACCAAGCTCCTGTTAGCAGAGATGATAGGAGGTCTAATTGACATCACTAGGTATCCACATTCCAGAAACAGTTTAAGTAGCATAACTGCTTCTACATTTGCTAATAAAGCTATGTTTATCAACACCAGACTCTAGCACATGCTACGGTTATGAGACACTAATAAATAGATAGCTATTTTTGCTTTGTTAAAATAGTACTTATAAAACACAAATATGTTCAATATTTCTTCCCTTTTTATCTTAAGTAAAAATTATAGGTAAATTAAAACACAATAAATTTAAAATACAAATAGACCTTTTAAAAAAAAGAAACCATTACAAGTGTTTTTTCATTTAAAATAGAGATCATATAGCATTATTTTCAGAACCTATTATGTTACCTGCCCCACTTAAGTTTATTTTAAATAAATAGCACCAGAGGTTAAAGCGTTTGCCTGCAATGCGGGAGACCAGGGTTCAATCCCTGGGTCAGGAAGATTCCCCTGGAGAAGGAAATGGCAACCCACTCCAGTATTCTTGCCTCGAGAATCCCATGGATGGAGGATGGTGGGCTACAGTCCACGGGGTCACAAAGAGTCGGACACGACTGAGCAACTTCACTTTCACTTTCATGTTGCAGTGAAAGTTATTCTCTCACATTGTGGCTGTCTCAAATGCTTTAAGAAAGACTCACTACATAGGAACTCGGTGGCCTGAAGCTCACAACACTTACAAGCTTTGATGACACTCAGAACTAAAACTAGGCAAACATTAGAACTGACCATACCCACTCCAGATGTGTTGTACAATCAGTCATTAGCAAAGATAAGAATAATGGCATATTCAGAGCTATCATCTATTTCTCCTATCCTCAAATCCCTCCATCACCAGGAATAGAGAAGTGTTTGGATTAGGAAGAAAAGAATGGAGGAAATATTCACAATCAGGCCCTCCAGGCACATCCCAACCAGCCGTGGCGCCAAGTGTTCCTGATGTTCTTTGCCATGAGACTATTAGGACCAGAAAGTTTTCTCATGATAACAATGGACTCGATCCATGTGCGAACACCAACCATGGGCTCCTGGCAGCGTGGCTGGCGAGAACCTCTGAAGAAAATGTTTGGGATGTGTTCACACCTGTCCTTTTCTGTCAAACACCCTGAGTACTTGCTGGCGGATCTGCTGAGTCTTCACCCCATAGACCAGAGGACTGAGTGCAGGTGGCACCAGGAGGTAGAGTGTGGCCAGAAGAACATGGGCGTGATGGGGTACCTGCTGGCCAAAGCGGTGAGTGAGGAAGGAGACCGTTCCAGGCACAGAGAAGACCAGGATGACGCAAACGTGAGACCCACATGTGCTAAAGGCCTTAAGTCGGGCCTCACCCCCTGGTACCTTCAGCACTGCCCGCAGGATGAGGGCATAGGAAACACCAATGGCCAGGACATCTAGACCAGCCACAAGCAGCGCCACTGCCAGCCCACAGGCTCGGTTCACTGTGCCCTCTGAGCAGGCGAGTTTTACCACAGCCGGGTGCTCACAGTAGGCATGGCCTATGACGGTGGCCTGGCAGAAGACAAGTCTCCTCAACAAGATGGGGAAGGGCAGGAGGAGGAGCATCCCCCGCGCCAGCACCGCCATCCCCATGCGCCCTATGACCCTGGGATGCAGGATGGTAGGATGGTGCAGAGGGTGGCAGATGGCTACATAGCGATCCAGAGCCATGGCCACAAGACGCCCGACTCCATGGAAGAGAAGGCGTGGGTGAAGAACATCTGGATCAGACAGATGGTGTACCCGATCTCATGCGCGTGAACCAGGAGCACTGCAAGGGTTTTGGGTGCAGTGGAGGAGGCCAGGACCAGGTCAATGCCAGCGAGCATGGCCAGAAAGAGGTACATGGGCTGCTGCAAGGATGGGTCAGCCCAGATGGTGAAGAGGATGGTGACGTTGCCCAGCAGGGCAAGGAGGTAAAGGACACACAGCGGCAGTGCTACCCAGTGCTGGCTTTCCTCTAAACCTGGGATGCCGATCAGGAAAAAGGACGGCTGGATCAGCCTCCAGCTGGAATTACTCAGGGTTGTCATCAATGGCTTGGAAAGGGAAGAGGCAAAAAGAAAATCATATTTTCTCCATTCCTGGTGCATTTTTTGTCCCCATAACTCTCTATTTCAAACTTTTGCTACGTCTGTCTCTTATCATGATGATTCAGTGCTTCTGAAAGCCCCACTTAAGAAATACAAATTAAATAGCTACTGTGTTTAACTTCTGCAGAGTTAAAACAAAAATCTTTAAACTAGATATGTTTGTTTATATGTGTTAGTCTTAAAAGACAAACACTGTGAAATAATTGTCTTTTCAGGGTAAGAAAGGATTACACACTTGTATTTATGTATTATCAATAAGAATCAGAAATGATTCAGTTCTTGTGGATTATAAATCTATACATCACTTCAACTATCTTTTTTGTAACTCAGTGATAACAAAAAATATTGCCCCAAAACTGTGACCATGGCAAGTACAAAATCTGAAATGCCTGGAGGGCACGTATCTCCCACCTTTTGCTTTTCTTCCAGGTTCAAATCCACAAGCAAAAGAACGTTTTTCATTGACACCTCTAAGAAAAATCTCACAATTTTACAAAACTTCATATTTCAGTGCTGAACATTCTACACAATGAGAAAGTTAATTCTCTCTTAACTACTTCCTTTCTGGTACAAGTTTCAAACCCCTTTCTCATGTATCAGCTGAGGAGTCAGAGGACAGCTGAGCATTTGTGGAAGGCCACCACCCATTGCTCCTATCAGAGTAGTGTTAGCAGAGCAGTGGAGGAAGATGAAGATAAACTTTAGTGGGCAAAGGAGAAGAGCAGAGACATGTGTCTGAGTACAACCTGCCTCTTTGTACTGTGTTGTTATGAGTCTAGGGAAAAAGCTGAGAGCTGTTTGTTAAGCATTAATTACTAAAGTAAACAAAGAAATCCCTTAATGATTTGTAGAGGAAAAGCAGAAGGGACTTTATTCCCAGGAACCTAAAAATGAAGACGTATTTAGCTCTCTGGCCAGAAAGCAGAGGACAAGTAACAAAATTTGAAGTTGTCCATTCTTATTCATGTAAATTTAGTCCAAGTGACCTCTTTTCTATGAAGCCTTCCCCAAATTCTGTGAGGCAGCCTGGCATGTCTCCTTTACTTTTCTATAAAATCACCTTACTGGCCATGTCATTGCACTGATTGCTTTGAACTATAAAACTAATTAGTCTGTCAGTCATTTAAAAGTGGGGACTATGCCTTGCTTATGGGCTTTCCTGGTGGCTCAGTGGTAAAGAATCTAAGTGCCAATACAAGAGATGCAAGTTCGATCTCTAAGTGGGGAAAATACCCTAGAGGAGGAAATGGCAACCCACCCCGGTATTCTTGCCTGGAAAATCCCATGAACCGAGTAGCCTCACGGCTATAGTCCATGGGATTGCAAAGAGTCAGACATAACTTAGCAAATAAGCATGCATGCATGCATGCTTGCAGTCACAGGGCAAGTCCCAGAAAGGCCAGAATTTAATTGGTACCCAGTAATGTTTGGTGAATAAATAAATATCTATATGACTACATTTAAAATAAATAAATGTGTATATAAAGCAACTAGGAATCATGAGAACTTGACAAGACAGACCCTGAACTTAAGGGACAGGAATGAAGTAGCAGATGGTGGGGCGTCTGTGAGACATGGACTGAGCCTCAGTGCTCTTCACCAAGGGATATTCTGGGTGCCTCGTGGTAGAAGAACCACCCTGACTCTCTCTGCCATAGGAAGCTGTAGCAGAATCCCAGGTGTGTGTCAGAGATGAGGAACTCCTCATGGTGCTCAGTTCCAGCACTGTCTCTGTCACTACAGGCAAGAAGGCTCTTCTGCAGGCTGTGGCCTGTCCCTGCCTCATTAATCTCCTTCTTTACAGTGGTGTGGATTTTATGACAGTAGTAAAGGGAGATGCAGGGACACAGAGATTAGGTGAGCACCCAAAAAGTGTGGGTTCGTAGGGATGACCTACTAAGAGAGAGAAAAATAGAGATCAAACCCTCAGATGTAGAGGTCAAATGTCAAATCTAAGACATATAAATAATCAATAAAATGCCTAGAACAGAGGTATCATTCTCTAGACTTCTAGGCTACCTTCTGAAAATGCATGCTTTACAGTCCCAACGTGTGTGTGCGTGTGTGTGAGTCGCTCGGTCATGTCCAACTCTTTGCAACCCCATGGACTGTAGCCCACCAGGTTTCTCTGTCCATGAGATTCTCCAGGCAAGAACACTGGTCAGTCCCAACACAGGATTGAGCAAGACTTAGCAACATGAAGAGAACTTAGAGGAGAAAATTCCCAGACTCAAGAAGGTTTCACTATGACCCTCTCTGCTCAGCTGAAGAAACTGAGTCCCAGTTCTGCCTCCATGATGATCTTCTGCCTAGCTTGGAAGAATCGATGATAAAGAAGATTTTACATCCAGAAGGCCCACACAGAAATCTCTGAATACCAAAGAGGAAACAAAACACATCACATAGGTCTGGGCAACTCAAGTTGTCCAAGGATGTGAAGCATTGTACTAGCTCTGGCAAGACTTGGGTAAATTAGGTAAATAAGACATACATACAGGCACCATATGTGATGAGGATGCCAACCTAGGAGAATGCTAAAGGCCCCTGTGAATGGCTCAGCTGACCATGGAGATTTACTGGCATTGGGAAGTATATGCAAGCTCACAGATTAACTTGCAGCATGTGTGATTTAAAGGGCAGAAGCTAAGGGGATTGAAATAGAGTGGGTTAGTTTTGAGGGATCAGTGAGTTAGGAGGATAATGTCTCTGAGACAAAGGGAAATAAACTTAGAGCTACTAAGAGGTGTCAAACATATTAGAAGACTCAGAGCCATAGTAGTCAACCAAGAAATAACTCCTATTGCAAGGATTATGGGAAAGATGGAAGTCATCTGTCAAGAGCCTTCCCCAGAACCTTGAGCTCCAAACCTGACCTCATTTTCCACAACTGAAATACAATGCAAAAACTTTTAGCTGGTTCTGTCATCCTCACTCTGAAAGGCAAGTCCATTCTTGTACTGCCCCAAGGTAGGGTTGGTGACTGCAAAAAAAGGGCTGAGCAGGGAAACTGTCATTACCAATTGCCAGGTCCCAGAAGACACTAAAAACATGCCTGGACAGAGCCAGAACTAGTCTCAAGTATGACTGGAGGGACACAGGGCCATCTTCTACCCAAGGGGTAGCTGGTTGGACAGAGAGACAGAGCAGGAAGTGGCAACTTCCCTTGATCTGATGTCCTGTTTGTCCAGTGTTGATCATCACCCCCAAGCCTGTACATCCTGATGCCTGTGAGAATGGCTCATGCTCAGTAAGCTAGGAAACCCCACATTGCTCTGTAAGCTCAGACTTCTCATATTCACAGGTCAAATTCAGCCCCAGCAAATTCTTTAGTGGACTCCATGGTTAAATGTGTTCATTCCTCCATCTGTTGAAAGTGTCACGTGCTAAAAGCCCATAATTAAGTCACTCTCCCTTGCTGATTCATCCAAGACAATTTTTCTTCCTGAGTGCAGTTCTCAGCCAGTGTCTGGTTTATATACAAACACATAGACTTGACCCTCTTTGTTCACTTTGAAACAACACTAAAGGACCATCTCTCTCAAGAGCATCGCATAGAATTAGCTTAGGTATCTAGGGTAACTGGATCATAGTTTATTCTCTTTCTCTTCCTCGTATTTCCCTGACATCCTGACAGATACACCAGATATAATTTTCAAGTATGCTTCACAATAAACTTCTTGCATACAAACCTCCAAGTCTTACTCTTGAAAATCCAACCTATGACAAATGCCACACATTTGTGATGAATTGAGTGCTTCTCTCCTAGGGGATTGTGACAGGTCCACAGACATCAACTCCATTCTTACAGCAAGTATGAGATAAATATTGATCCTGAAACAGTTCCTCCCAGCAGGTTCCCAAAGAGGCGGACTTTTGCCATCATATCTAACCAAAATCCCAACCAAAACTGTGATATTTTAGAACCCAGTGCATGAATGCTAAGGTTAATCTGGAAGAATAAACACATAAAAAGAGCTTTAAAATTGTAGTTTTTAAGTTATATGGTCCTGTTGTACATCAAATTTTTATAAAAATAGACTATTTAATTCAGTTTGATGCTGGCCCAAAAATAACCAGGAAGACATATGAAACAACAGATTACCCAGATATAGAATTAATGCATGTATGTGTGTGTGCTTAGTTGCTTCAGTCATGTCTGACTCTTTGTAACCCTATGGACTGTAGCCCACCAGGCTCCTCTGTCCATAGGATTCTCCAGGCATAGAATTAACACATATAAAAATTATGTATATGAAAAAGGAGGCATAATAATCAGTTAGGGGAAATGTAGATGCTAATTTTTAATAATTCAAAATCAATTTCTTTTCATACTTCTCATTAACATCAAAATTAATTTTGTATAAATGTTATGTCACAAAATCAAAAGCTCAGCTATTTAAAATTTAAAGGCTAAGAAGTGAATATTGGTCAAAATTTTGAGTAAAGAAAAGCTTTCTGTATTTTTTACTTGAGGAATGAAACATTCTGAAAATTAATGAAAGCTAAGTAGACTCTCTCCTAATGGTAATAAATAATAATGATAAGAGTAATAACAATGATGAGATTTGCTTCCATATGTTTACAAAGTTCACAGACTATCATAGAGACCATTCATAAATTCCTGGTTAACAACTTCATTGTAAGCCTGAAACATCTAGAAAAAGGCTGAAAGAAAATACTATATGTTTGATTTTTGAATTTAAAGTATAGCTACATCTAGTCAAAGCTATCTATGGTCTTTCCAGTAGTCATGTATGGATGTGAGAGTTGGACCATGAAGAAGGCAGAGTGCCGAAGAATTGATGCTTTCAAACTGTGGTGCTGCAGAAGAGGCTTGAGAGTCCCTTGGACAGCAAGGAGATCAAACCAGTCAATCCTAAAAGAAATCAGTCCTGAATATTCATTGGAAAGATTGACATTGAAGTTGAAGTTCCAACACTTTGGGCACCTAATAAGAAGAGCCAACTCATGGGAAAAGATCTTGGTGCTGGGAAAGATTGAAGGCAGAAGGAGAAGGGGGCAACAGAGGAAGAGATGGTTGGATGACATCACCAACTCAATGGATGTGAGTTTGAGCACACTGCGGGAGATAGTGAAGGACAGGGAAGCCTGGTGTGCTGCAGTCCATGGGGTCACAAAGGATTGGACAAAACTTAGCCACTGCAAAACACCACCACCAAATCCAAAGTTATGATTACAATCATTTGCCTTCAATTCCATATTCCAGATAAGAAAAAGGAAGAAAACCCTCAACAGACTTTTGTGTTTGATTAGTTGAAATGAGTCTGATGTCCATCTTTAGGTCCAAGATTCAAAGGTTAAGTATTTCAGCTTCACAGTCTCCATGATAAAAGAGAGTTATGGAAAAGTGGGTTTGAATGGATGTTGAATAGCTTCAGTTCACTTCAGTTCAGTCGTTCAGTCATGTCCGACTCTTTTCGATCCCATGGACTGCAGCACACCAGGCCTCCCTTTCCATCACCAACTCCCGGAGTTTACCCAAACTCATGTCCATTGAGTCGGTGATGCCATCCAACCATCTCATCCTCTGTCGTCCCCTTCTCCTCCTGCCCTCAATCTTTCCCAACATCAGGTTCTTTTCCAGTGAGTCAGCTCTTCGCATCAGGTAGCCAACGTATTGGAGTTTCAGCTTCAATATCAGTCCTTCCAATGAACACCCAGGACTGGTCTCCTTTAGGATGGACGGGTTGGATCTCCTTGCAGTCCAAGGGACTCTCAAGAGTCTTCTCCAACACCACAGTTCAAAGACACCAATTCTTCGGTGCTCAGCTTTCTTTACAGTCCAACTCTCACATCCATACATGACTACAGGAAAAACCATAGCCTTGACTAGACGGACCTTTGCTGGCAAAGTAATGTCTCTGAATTGAATAGCTTACTCTTAGTAAAAACAGATAATACACATCATGTACTTTTCATGCAACAGCTTCAAAATTGACAAGACATTGTATCATGAAGAAAGTCTCAAAAACTCCAAATAGTAAATAAGTTCCAAAGATCTCTGAATTCACATGACAAACTCAAAAATCACTGTAGCTTCATCCTTCCACTCTAAAAACTAGCCATACTGACATGATGTTCAATAGTAAATCAATCTATAATATGATACAAAACAAATGGAGAGGTGTTTATGAAGCAGAAAATATGCACATACTTCAAAAGACGAAAGACAGCTGTGATGAAATAATGGGAAAAAATGGAAGCCCAAAATGTGCACAGGAAAGGATTACTACAAATATAATATTTATTCAGAAATCTCTGATACTAGACAGGCAAGACTAGCCTTTTGCACATGCACTATTAGACCAAGAAGTGAGCCAAAAGTCACACAAGAGGGGTGAGTGTTCCAGAATAGTGGTGATTGGGTCAGAAAATAGGACAATGATCCACATGGCTATAAATAGCCATGCCCCATGAGACATGGGAAAGAAGCTCAACCATATACCAAGTCCTAGCACACCTCACAACTCCCCAACAGTTTTCATCAAATAAATACAACAGCATTCTGAGATTGCCAACTAGAAAAAAATAATAATAATCCCCCAATGACTAAGATGGCTTGGTCTAAGCTTTGGACAGGTTTCTTTAAGACTACACACCCCTAGCCTTAGTTTCCTTAGAATATTTGCTTGAGAAACTTTACTTTGAGAAATTGTAAATTCTTTCTCAGCCCTTTTGCCATGTACATAAATCTCCTCCCAACCTCCTCCCAATTTCACAATCTAGAAATGTCTTTCTCAAGACGTGGAAACTTTCTCTTAAAATATAAACATCGAGTCTTTCCTGGTGGTTCAGTGGTAAAGAATTCATCTGCCAGTGCAGGGGGTATGGGTTCGATCCTTGATCCAGGAAGATCCCACATGGTGCAGAGCAACTAAGCCTGGGCGCCACAACTACTGAGGGCATATGCTGCAACTTCTGAGGCCCAGGTGCTCTAGGGCCCGGGCTCTGCAACAAGAGAAGCCACTGCAATGAGAAGCCTGCACACCACACCTAGGGAGTGGCCCCCACTCACTGTAACTAGAGAAAAGCACATGCAGCAACGAAGACCCAGAGAAGCCGATAAACAGATAATTTTTAAATATATATATATGCATCGAAGGAGAGAGCACTCCATCTCTCAGTCTCTATGGAGAGTAGGAGCCTAATTTCCAAGAGCAGCACTTAGCAACCCCAGATGGCCTAATCACAGACTAATGCTTTTGCAATCTCAAGAATGACTCAATATGTTTGACACACTGTATTGATCAACCCCCTCTCCTGCCCAAACTAAAACCTTCTGGTACTTTTCCACTAGCTCAGCACATGGTTGAAATCGATTCCTCCTGACACTTTACCCCAGTCCAACTCCACCTTTTGTTTTTGTGAAATTGGGTATCAAGACATGGTCTGTGATGTCTAGATACATCTGTGCTGTGGGAATACAGTCACTAATTTGACAAGTGATGTTACAAGCCCTAAGTAACTGCACTGTTGCTTAGGATCTCTTACAGACCACATCCTTATGAATAGTCCCTTCACAAGTAAACCATTCTTAAATTATTCTAATATGAGTATATGCTCTGCTTGTGGGACTCTACCTAATTTTATGCACATTCATTAGCAAGCAGTTTCAAGGTAGTAATATGACAGATTTTAAATGATCATAGCTTTAAAAAAAATGAATAAGTAAAGGCAATACACAAGATACCTCTTACAAGATAATAGGTCAGTGAAAGGCAGATCTGGGGATACCTGGGTGAGATGGGAAGTACTTGGAAAGACCTAGACAAAACTTTGTGGAACAGAGATATTTTTTGGCAGTCATTGGAATTATGGAAAACTGTTGACAATGGAAAAAAAAAAAAGGATACAGTCAGTTTTGCTGTATAACTTGGTTTGAACATACAAAGGTGTTCCAACACCAATGATATATTAGAAAACATTTTGAGGATATTTGAATTTCATACTTGCCTTTGTATAATTTGAACACAGAAAACTGCATCCAGCTGAAAATGACCATCATAAGAATATACAAAACACACAAAGGCACACATCCCTAACAGCTACAAGGTACCTTACTTAGTTCACTTCACAAATTCCATCTAATTTCAAATAAAGTTTCTTTTACCACTTCAAAATAATTCACAAGCTGCAATGCTCGTGTCAATTTCCACAACTATGCTTCCTGAATTTTTCAAAGTAAAGCATTATATTCAATGGAGTATTTGTTAACCATTTAATATGCAAAACTCTACTGTCTATTGTTTTCTATCTTTTTTATCCTACTTACTCCATTTCTCCATATATCCTATGGTTTTTCAAATGGGATTTTGTATAGCATAGTGAATTTTAAGAATTCATGTGTTATGTGATAAGAGAACCAACTATGCCTGATAGGGTGAGTGGGGAAGAAACCAAGCCTGAGAGAATGGAGAACACAGCAGTTCAACCTGGCAGAGTTGTCCATCTGGAGCAGCTGTCCCTGGAGCTAGGCTTGAATAGGACTGTTCTGGGAGTGACCAAGTGTTGGAGGATGAAGGGAACAAAAAGTGCCCACTGAACTGAGATGGTTATCTTGAAACCAAAAACAAGGCTGGCAGCTCATACCCAATGGATCAGTTTATTATAGGGTAACTTACATGGTGGGTTTGGGCAGATGACAATCCAGAAGCATTTGCAGCTGCAAATCACAGTCCAGGGTTCACTGGAACAATGTTATAGTTATGGGGGTGGGTTAGAAACAGGAAGTGTATGCCTAAGTCAAGATTTATAGTCTACATAAGAACTTCTTCAATCATCATATTTATCCTTTGTGTTTCTCTTTTTCTTTTATGATCTTACCAGGACTTTATCAATATTATTAATCTTTCCAAAGTACTAGTTTTGCTCTTTGGTTGAATTGTTAAATTTTCTCTATTGTTTCTGCTTCCAATTTTATTCATTTTGCTATTATCTTTAATAATTCCTTAATCTTATTTACCTTGTCTAAATTTATACTTCTTTTTCTAACTTAAGTTGTCACCTTAGATAATTGATATTAAATCTTCATACTTTCATAATATAAACATTTAAAAGTGTAATTTTCCCTCTACTTTAGCTATATTCCACAACTTTTATTACATGTCATTATAGTTTGAAATATTTTCTAATATTCTCTATGATTTCTTATTTGAATCACAGATTATTTAGAGGTATTTTGTTTAATTTCTGGTTGTTTGGACCTTATCCTGACATATATTGTTATTGTTTTTAGTTTAAGTGGACGTTGGGTTTTTCTTTGAAATTTATTAAGACATAATTTATGACCCAGCACAAAAATGTACCCCTCTCCCCCCACATTTTCCAATCTTCCTTTAACATTATCAAGTGAAAGTCACTCAGTTGTGTCCTACCCTTTGTGACCCCATGGACTGTAGTCTGTCAGGCTCCTCTTTCCATGGAATTCTCCAGGCAAGAATACTGGAGTGGGTAGCCATTCCCTTCTCCAGGAGATCTTCCCAACCCAGGGATCAAACCCAGGTTTCCCGCATTCTTTACCATCTGAGCCACCAGGGAAGCCCAAGAATACTAGCGTCGGTAGCCTATCACTTCTCCAGGGGATCTTCCTGACCCAAGAATTGAACAGAGGTTTCGTGCATTGCACGGGGATTCTTTACCAGCTGAGCTACTAGGGAAGCCCTTGTAACATTATCAACCTCACTCAAAGAAAGTGAAAGGCACCCTCTGCTGCCTACTAAGAAAGAACCTTATCCTCTACTTTCTCTTGCTTGTTTTTACATATGGTAAGAAAGGTCACTAACTGGACAGAGACAGTTGGAGTAGTGGTGGCATTGTTGAGTCTAAGAGTAGGTAGCGTGTTCCAACCTATCCATTTCACTGACTGCCTAGAGGATCTATAAGGACAGCAATGGACTCTCTCTTGCTTTGTATTCAAATGCCATAAGTTCACTTGCATAAATACCCATGATCGGCTTCCCAAAGAGAACTTGGGAGCCAGCCATTATCTTTTTGTAGTTTACATTTTTCTAGCTCTTCATCCATTTATGGGGATCCTACAGATGGTTCAGTGGTAAAGAATCCTCCTGCTAATACAGGAGATGCAGGTTTGATCCCTGGGTCGGGGAGATTCCCTGGAGACAAACCACTCCAGTATCCTTGCCTGGAAAATCCCATGAACAGAGGAGCCTGGCAGGACTAGAGTCCATGGGGTCACAAAAGAGTCAGACAAGACTCAGAATCTAAGCAAGAACAACATAGATATTTGTACTTTGAGCCAAATTTTCACATCAAGTATCCCCCCAGATTAGGGAAGGGGGCAAGCAGCGATCCTAAGATCTAGAATTAAGGGAATGAAATTGATGGCCCCCTCTATGTTCTCTGGTTCCACATATATCAGTCCTGACTTACTGGAGAGCTATGCATATGGAAGTTATTAAGCTCTATTATTACTTTCAGTCGGTTCAGTCATGTCTGACTCTTTGCAACCCTATGGACTGCAGCATGCCAGGCTTCCCTGTCTATCACCAACTCCTGGAGCTTGCTCAAACTCATGTCCATTCAGCCGGTGATGCCATCCAACCATTTCGTCCTCTATTGTCCCCTTCTCCTCCTGCCTTCAATATTTCCTAGCCTCAGGGTCTTTTCCAATGAGTCAGTTCTTTGCATCAGGTGGTCAAATTATTGGAGCTTCAGCTTCAGCATCAGTCCTTCCAATGAATATTCAGGGTTGATTATCTTGCTGGTTTGATCTCCTTGCTGTTCAAGAGACTCTCAAGAGTCTTCTCCAACACCACAGTTCAAAAGTATCAATTCTTTGGACCTCAGCTTTCTTTATAGACCAACTTTCACATCCATACATTACTTTGGCCCCTCTTTAATTCCTTGGGAGTGATCACTACTACTAAGAATACAGAGAGGATTAAGAATAGAAAACCTGCCCTTCTGATCTCCAGCAGTACTCCTGAGCTTTTTTCTCTCAAAGAGGCACTCTGTTTCTACCAAGTTGAGGAACATCTAATTCTAGGATGAGAGATCTGTATTCCTAATCCTAAACAAAAAACCACACCAAAAATTACTAACAGAATAAAAGAAGCACTCTCTGTAGAGATACCAAGTTTGTGCATTCATCCTGTATCACAATTACTGAAGATGTTTCTTGTACTGGAGATTAAGTCAGACACTTAGCTTTGAGAAGTAAATGAAACACAAAAGACTACTGTCTACCAGAAGCTTATGGCTTAAAATGGAAGCTATATACAAAACTACTAATACCAAAAAATGAAATCTAAAATGTAATAATTCTGATTCAGGATGCTGGATTGAAAATATGATGTACTTTCTCTCCCAAAAGTCTCATTTAATAGACAAAGAATTATGGAAATAACAATAACAGTTCTAGGATACAGGGAAGTGTAAAACGATTAGTTCAAATATTTTCTGAATTTTCTGGATCCATAAGTCAAATTGGATTGGAAATATAGAAAAAACAAAATGAAAAAATCTGCAAACCAATGTAAATGTGGATGGTAGAATTATGAGTTAGGGAAGGAGTAATTGGAGAAGTTAAAGTTTGATTTAGAGATAGGAAATGTTCTTATTAAGAGATCTAGGGAATGCTCCAAGCTTAGAATAAATAATAACATAAAAGAAAAATCATTCAGTGAACTGATGAAGAAATTATTTTTGTAGTGTCAGAGGAGATAGGTCAGTTTAGTATCCTGTGCACCCAAAGTGACAAGGAAACCAGCTCCCTCTATAAATGAAGGAGCTGTTGCTGAATCTCCAAGCCCTGTCATTGCTGTGGGGCCAGACAGAGCTAATTCTGAGGTAGTGTCAGTAAATCAGCAGAAAGACAAGAAGGTTAATCCAAAGCATCAGTACTAACATTTAGCTGAATCGCTACACAGTGAAATACTTTCATAATATTGATAAATATTTATTATGGATAATCAAGAAAAAGAGAAAAAGTACAAGTAAACACTGCTAGGAATGAAATAGAGGATATACCAGAGACACAGTAGAAAATTAAATAATAAAATAATTTAAATAATTTTCTCATACTAAATTTGGATGTGAGTAAAATAAATAGATTTTTAGACAAGAACCACAAATCTTTTCAAGGGGAAATTTTAAAAGACATCTTTCAGGCAAAGAAATATGTATACTACTAGAAAGATCTGAGATGAAAACTATATACCACTTAAGCTATAGGTTAGTCTGTTGTAACAAAGATCCCCCCAAAATACAATGGCTTAAACCAAGGCAATGGCACTCCACTCCAGAACTCTTGCCTGGAAAATCCCATGGATGGAGGAGACTGGTAGGATGCAGTCCATGAGGTCGCGAAGAGTCGGACACAGCTGAGCGACTTCACTTTGACTTTTCAGTTTCATGCATTGGAGAAGGAAATGGCAACCCACTCCAGTATTCTTGCCTAGAGAATCCCAGGGATGGAGGAGCCTGGTGGGCTGCCGTCTATGGGTTCTCACAGAGTCGGACACGACTGAAGCGACTTAGCAGCAGCAGCAGCAGCAAACCAACTTCACATTCATTTTTGTCACAGATTTAAGTCAGGTTTGGTGGCCCAGGAAGAATCAGGACACAGACTTTTCTATAATGTAGCCCTGCCATCTTCAACACATATTTCCATCTTTTGATCCAAGGAAGCTGCTTCACATCCACATTCCAAGTACTGGAAAGTAGTATAAATGGAAGGACAAAACAAATTACTCCTTTTATAATCTACTGAAACTAAATACCTCTAGTGTCAAAGTAGTTGTTTTCCAGTGTGTGTGATATAGCATAGGCTGGCTTCCCCTGGACAATTTACGATAGTTTAAATCCCACACCTAGAAAAGAGTGATGAGAATATGTAATCCCTCCTGCAATAAGAACTCAGACCTATCCTCCTTTACTCACCCACGTGTGACAACCAAATTAAAGACTTCATACTCAGCTTTATAACAGAAAACTACTTATTAGAAGTAAAATTTACAAAGAAAGGAGAAATTGGAAACACTAACCATCTACCCTACCACTTCTACCATGATGGAATCTCAAGATAGGATACTCTGATCACTTGAGCATCTTACTTCTAGGTACCAGTGACTTGATTTCTTCCAGGACTAAAAAACATTGTAACTTTTTTAAGGACTCAAAATAGTTAAGATCAATATTAAGGCAATATCCTACAAACAGGCAACAAATCAATTACGACAATCCTCTTATAACTTTTTACCCAGTTCCTGTTAGCAGAGATGGAGGGAAGCCTCATTGAAATCACTCCATATCCACATTTCAGAAAGAGTAACTCAGTTTAAGTGGCATAACTGCTTCTAAATTTACTAATAAACCTATGTTTATCAACATCATATTCTAGCATATGTTATAGTTGTGAGATACAAATAATTACATGGTTACTTTTGCTTGGTTAAATTAATACTTATCAAATACATAAATTCAATACTATATCTTATTCCTTCTTTATCCAAAGAAAAATATAGGTAAATTAAAATGTAATAAATCTGAAACACAACAGATCTTTTTAAAAAGAAAATCACTATTCACATATGGATCTTCATTAAATACAGGGATATCACATTATTCCCTATCACAGTATCTGCTCCACATAAGTTTGTTTTAAATAACTAACACCCATATTATTTCAGGAAAAGGTATTTTCTCACATTGTGACTGTCAAAGGTTCTTACTACACAGGAGCCTAGTGACCTGAAGCTCATAGCACTTACAAGTTTTGATGACACTCAGAACTAAAACCAGACAAACGTTGGAACTTTCCATACACACTCTAGGAGATGTTGCAGACAGTCATTAGACAGAGAAAATGGCATATCCAGAGCCATCGTGTGTGTCTCCTAACCCCGAACCCCTCCATCACCAGGAATAGAGAGGTGTTTGGATTAGGAAGAAAAGAACGGAGGAAATATTCACAGTCAGGCCCTCCAGGCACATCCCAACCAGCCGTGGAGCCAAGTGTTCCTGATGTTCTTTGCCATGAGACTATTAGGACCAGAAAGGTTTCTCATGATAACAATGGACTCGATCCATGTGCAAACACCAACCATGGGCTCCTGGCAGCGTGGCTGGCGAGAACCTCTGAAGAAAATGTTTGGGATGTGTTCACACCTGTCCTTTTCTGTCAAACACCCTGAGTACTCGCTGGCGGATCTGCTGAGTCTTCACCCCATAGACCAGAGGACTGAGTGCAGGGGGCACCAGGAGGTAGAGTGTGGCCAGAAGAACATGGGCGTGATGGGGCACCTGCTGGCCAAAGCAGGGAGCGAGGAAGGAGAACGTTCCAGGCACAGAGAAGACCAGGATGACGCAAACGTGAGACCCACATGTGCTAAAGGCCTTAAGTCGGGCCTCACCCCCTGGTACCTTCAGCACTGCCCGCAGGATGAGGGCATAGGAAACACCAATGGCCAGGACATCTAGACCAGCCACAAGCAGCGCCACTGCCAGCCCACAGGCTCGGTTCACTGTGCCCTCTGAGCAGGCGAGTTTTACCACAGCCGGGTGCTCACAGTAGGCATGGCCTATGACGGTGGCCTGGCAGAAGACAAGTCTCCTCAACAAGATGGGGAAGGGCAGGAGGAGGAGCATCCCCCGCACCAGCACCGCCATCCCCATGCGCCCTATGACCCTGGGATGCAGGATGGTAGGATGGTGCAGAGGGTGGCAGATGGCTACATAGCGATCCAGAGCCATGGCCACAAGACGCCCGACTCCATGGAAGAGAAGGCGTGGATGAAGAACATCTGGATCAGACAGATGGTGTACCCGATCTCATGCGCGTGAACCAGGAGCACTGCAAGGGTTTTGGGTGCAGTGGAGGAGGCCAGGACCAGGTCAATGCCAGCGAGCATGGCCAGAAAGAGGTACATGGGCTGCTGCAAGGATGGGTCAGCCCAGATGGTGAAGAGGATGGTGACGTTGCCCAGCAGGGCAAGGAGGTAAAGGACACACAGCGGCAGTGCTACCCAGTGCTGGCTTTCCTCTAAACCTGGGATGCCGATCAGGAAAAAGGACGGCTGGATCAGCCTCCAGCTGGAATTACTCAGGGTTGTCATCAATGGCTTGGAAAGGGAAGAGGCAAAAAAACCAAAATCATGATTTCTTCATTCTTTATGGATTATCACATTGTCCAGACCTGGCTACCATCTTCATGAAATGAAGAAAAAAGTTTAAACTGTAACACAAGGGAATAAAATCAGATACTAGGAGAAAAATCTCTTTTTCTTCAGATAATTTAGCAAAGGCAAGATATCCACATATCTTAATTAAGAGAGACTAGTTTCATTTAGGGATAAGGGTAAGCGTAAGCTCCTTTTAGAGATGCTGAAACTCAAACATTCAATTACTTCTAGTCTGCAAGTGTCTACACAGAAGAATTCTTTTTTTGCCCCTTGGCATTGATCAACACTATAAATCAGTCTGCTATTTTTTAAATTAGTATTCCTCAGATTCCATGACTTAGCCCTCTACCAGTGTTTCTCTTATATCCCCAGTCCACCGCTTTCTACATTTACTTATTAGTTATATGCTGCTGATTCCAAGGGTTCACTCTTTCCTCTCTTCCATATTCTGTACTTTATCTCTGATTGAGCTCACCTGAGTTTACGTATTTATATACTTTAATTTATATACTTCCAAACAGCTTTTTTTAAGTCAAATATATTTCTGAAACACAAATCCACTTTTCCACTTGCTTCCTAAATATCTATACCACATGCTCAACATATTCAAGACTGAATTAACTTACCTATTCTTCCTAAATCTGCTCCACCTCACTTTTGCCATGTTTTAGTGAATTACATCACTGTCAACCTATCCAACCCAATATATGAACTTGAAATTACCCTTGCTTATTATGTCTCTCTTGCCTGCAAGTTTCGATGGACAGAAGAGCCTGGTGGGCTACAGAAAGATTCTGACATTACTCAGCACGAGCGCCTGAGCATGCACAAGTCTGTCTCTCATCCTTTTTACATAATCACAGTATCTGTTGACTGGACTTTTAATCCTTCTTATATCCACTTCTTTTTCTCAACCCCCAATGTCAATGTTTAGATCATACTCCCTACTCCTCCAAACTGGATTGTTTCCTTAAATCTCTCTGCTTTTGTCACTTATCCTTTCAATCCACTCTCTATTCTCAAGCCAAAGGGTTCTTAAATGCATCTAAAATGCAGATGTCATCATGTCACTCCTACAGTTAAATTTTTTTAGTTCATTTAATCTGTGAAATAAAACCTACATTTATGACTGGTATACAAGGTTTTCAAAGTCTATCTTTTTGTATCACTTTGACTTGTACTTAAAATATTCCCACATGTATAGCTTACTTTAACCATTTTTATGTTTTTAGAATTATATGAGTATACCATGAGTACTATTTTACATGGGCCTTTTTATGTATTCTTTGTCCTCCTCTTTATCTGAATTGCTGTTTCTTCAAACTTGAGAGTCCACTGTCTTCTGCCTCTTAAAAAGGATTCACTGACTATGTTTAAACCATTGATTGAGTTATGGGCATTTTATTTTATTATCCTTCTTTGTTCATCCACAATTTTCTGTTTTATCTATATCATAGAAATTCTTTCAGTGTCTTAATGATTTATATCAAGTAAAGGACCATGTCTTATTGAAATTTATAATTATCAGCTAGCTGGCAGAGACTTCATGATGTAACAGGCTAACACAAGCTGTGCAAGAAGACAGATTAAAATTTTAATTCTGCACCATTCACATTCTATAAATGAAATCTTGGTGTGATACTTAAACTCTCTGTCTATGATGCTTCATCTGATGGTAAAGCAAATATTATGTCTTACAAGTATTTATAAATATTAATTAAATGATGTATATCAGTTTACTATAGATTAAACACAAACTCATAGCTGGTTCTGTAATCTTACCTCAAAGGCAAAGCCTTTTATGATACTTCTCCATAGCAGTCCTTGTGACTGTGAATAGGTACTGAGCAGGGAAGATGTTATTACCAACTGGCAGGTCCCAGAGGCCACCCAAACCCATCTGAATAGAGCCAGAGGTAACCTCCCAGTTGGTTAGAGGCACACAGAGCTAAGTCTGCTGTCCCAAGGATAGCTGATTGGGTAAGCAAGGAGTGGTACCTACCCCTGACCAGATGGCTAATGTTGATCCAGTGTTGGTCATCATTCCTAAGGCTGTACATCCTGATCACTATGATAAGAAATCTCATGTTCAGGAAGCTAAGAAACCCCACATTGCTGTGTAAGCTCAGACTTCTCATCTTCACAGGTCAAACTCAGACCCAATAAATACTTTAGTGGATTTTGTACTTCAGTATGTTCTATCTTCCATCTATTGTCAATGTTGTGTGCTAAAAGTTATCATAATTGAGCCATTCCTTTGGACAAAGAGCTGATTCATACAAAATTGCTTCTCTTTCCTGAGTGTAGATCTTGCTCAATGACTGGTCTATGCACAAATACAACATCCTGACGTATTTTCCCCTATATGAAACAACACTGAAGTACCATCCCAGCTCAAGAGCATCCCTATGGAATCAACATCAGCATCTGGGATAACTGGATCACAGTTTAACTTCTTTCTCTGCCTCATCCTGCTTCCTTCACTCTTGACAGATGTTATTTCCAAGTATACTTCAAAATAAGCCACCTACATATAAATCTCTGCATTAGGTTTATTCTAGGGGACCTAACCTAAGATGAATGCCACCTGTCTCAGGTGAATTGAGCACTCTGCTTCTCTTTGGGGAATTGTGGCAAGCATACAAACATTAGCTTCAATACTATAGCAAGGATAGGATAAATACACATCTCAGACAACTCATCCCAGGAAGTTTCCAATGAGGTAGGCTAAGATCTTCTTTATCATATCTTTCCACCACTAGGTAAACTCTTCCCTTGGTCCCATCTCAGATAAAGCAGCTACCAGTCCACCCCAGGGACCATGTTCATCTTTGGAATAAAGTTTCTAGTGCAGTCTTTTCTTTCTTCCAGTCTACAAACATTTCACTTATAGCTAGCGGGAAGTCTCAGTTATTCATTTATTCAATAGATATTAAATATCTACCAAATCTAAGTACTCTAATAGATGTTGGACAGAAAAACAGCCACCAACAGCTGACATGATAAAATGGTCCTTGTGATCACAGATCATGGAATGATACTTTTAAATACATGATCATAAGAATAACTAATAGAAGTTATAAGTGTTATAAGTCAAAACTAAAGTGTTTCATGAGAAGATTCTCAGCCTGAAGAGTTCAGGGAAGCCATCCTAAATTCAAGTTCATGACCAAAAGAATGGGTTAAAAGTGAAGAGAGGGGTGAGAGTAAGCTGAGGATACAAAATCCCTGAGGCAAGAGAGAAGGGAGCTTGGTATTGTCAAAGGCCTGAAGAAATCATGACATTGGGGAATGTAGTTCTCAGGAATTTAGACTGGCCTGTAAGTAAGACTGTAACATGCACGTTTTAGATCATTTTAAAGGGCAGCAGAAAGTTGTGAAGATTTTAAGCAGAAGGTTGAAACACAATCAGAATCTCATTATTAAGTCTCATACTAGGAATGTGGATAGTAAGGAATGAAGCATAGATGATGGGACATCTGTTGGAAACAAGCATAGCAATCTTTAATGAGGTTCAAGTATAAGTATACATCATGGGAATCGGTAAATGAGATAGGACATTTGGTAATAAAGAAATGAAGAATAAGAAAACCTAGAGTGTTCAATGGGTCTTTCACCCTGAAGTCTCCCTCCAGGACTATGGGTAGCCAAATAATAAAGAAGATATTGATTAAGTCATCATTTGATGAAAGAAGAGATATTAGTAACGGCGAGAGGTAGAGGATGGTATGCATGAATGACATGAACCTCGAAAGCATCAGTCTGTGCTGGTTGTTTGCTAGTCTGCTTTTACCAAAAAAAAAAAAGAAAAAGAAAAAAAGAACTGAACATTGCATTTGGGAACAAGAACAGTAAACTCACTTCCAACCAGAGGTAGAAGAGGTGTGAGAAAATGGATGTTCCCCACTTAGTAGGAAGTGTAACATTTTCATTAGAAAAATATGAGAACTATGAAAGTACCATCTTCATACACATTTAGTGGACATTAAATGACAGAGTTTATGTATAATGCAGTTTTATTCTCTAAGCTTCAGGGTACCACAGAATAAGAGGAAAACAAGAAGAGCTGCTCATATTATCAAAATTTTACACTAATATCAATACAAAGAGGGAGCAGCCACAGGGCTGTAGAGGGAGATACCTTAGGTGGATGAAGGTTTGAGTGATAATTACCATCAGTAGAGAGCTTTGATGGAGCAGCTTTGGCTGCTCCCTCTCTTCTGCCGATCTTTCTTCCACTCCCATCAGTGGAGCAGGGAAAAGAGAAAGGGGGTCCTCTCTTTTTGCCCTTTCTTTGAAAAGCTTTCTTCTTACTAATAATATTGAAGATTAATATTTAACAGAGAAAAATATGGGATCATACAGTGTGCATAGAACAGAAGCCACTTCAGAGAAGGACTGAGGCAGACTCCCCATAGGGACCATAAATTTAATCCTGGTCCACTTACCCACCCAACAATTCAGGCTCATAGTCTCTAAACTCTGGTCATTTATAGCATCAATCTAAACCCAGTCTAACCCATGTCCCATCTCTTCCCATGGGCTCCCATTGAGAATTAATACTCTATAACTTAGAACCAATCTTTACCATAGCACTGTCACATTTTATCATAATTTCTATATTTTCAAGTTCATTTCATCATCACACTGACAGCCTGGTAAATACTCAGGGTCAAGAAGAAAATAATGAAGAAAAGGAGAGCAAATAAAGAAAAGAAGAAAGACAAATGCTAGTTTTCTCTTTGTTCCTTGTTTCTGCACAGCAGAGTCTGTGTTATAAATATGTCCTCTAATATGTTTACATAGTATCCAAAATACCACCAGTTGAACTTATAACACCTGAAAAGACTCAGTTAATGTGCCCTTAGTCATGACAATGATAGTGAAGACAGTACTATAAATAGTGATTGCAATGGCGATGACACTTTTGTGAAAATTTATTTAATTTCTCCAATAAAAATGTATTAGTACCTACTGTTACACTTATGAAGATTTATATATTTATTTATGGAAAAACACAATGTGACTGATGAGGAAATATGCTAGTGATGACACAGTCCATGAAAAGAATGAGATGTATTTATTGAACAAGCATTTATTGAGAGCCTATTATGTGCCAGGTACTCTGATAAGAAAATAACACATCTAACTCACAGTTTACTAGAGATGGAGGACAGAGATCATTCATTCAATCAGTACATATATTGTGATGGATAATGAGAGAAATACACACAAAGCTCTGGGTTCAAAAAACAGGTGACCTTATCTAGTTCAAAAAAATCTTCCTCAAGAAGGTGAGGTTTGAATTGAAATTCAAGATAAGTAGAAATGTCAAGGAAAAGGACAGGATGATGCATTTCCATTAGGAATAGCCCTGACAATACATAACTGGAGGAAGTTGGACTCTTGAATAACTAAAGAAGGTAACATGTTATTACAAATATATAACACTCATATACAACACTACATATATTGCAAGAGTATGTAAATACTTAACAGCATACAAGAAACATTACAGTGAGTACCAATGGCAGAAACTAGAAGACAATGGGCAAGAGAGTTAGAAATGAAGACAGAAAATAAACAAACAAAGAATTAGAACAATAATTATTGTGTGCAATAAACTAACTCAGGTCTTTGTACCAGAGACTAAAAATGAGGAAATAAAGAATTAGTATTAACCTGAGAAGTTAAAAATGCATAATACTACATGAGCCATAGAGGGTCAGCCATCTCAAAAACAGGCTAGAAAAATACAAAGAATAAAGATTTCAAATGTTATGGCAATTTTGGAGTCAGATGGAACATGAATATTTTACAGTTTCTCTCATAATCTTAAGACTTAAAGTATCTCCAAAATTTGCCACCCCAGTTTCTGTGATGCCAAAGTTTTTCTGATAGAGGGAGCCTTACTGCTCCCACAGACAGGCTATGTGTCAGCATTATGGTGGTGGGAGGTGGCCCATGTTTTCATATGAACTCCTGAGTCACTTGATCCAGGTCTATTAAAGTCTAATTATTTCTTAATTACCTGATGCACTTATTTTGTCAAGACAAGTAAATAACAAACTTTTAGGGGAAAAAGGTATCCAAAAAAGTACTTGCTGATTGATCAACTGATACACCCCAGCCCTTCTCGATTTTCATCCAAATATCTAAACACCATAGGTCTTAGAAGAGATTTCCCAACTTCTAAACACTCAGGATAACTTCATTTGCTCTTTCTTCTTTGTCTCCTCCAGGTAAGTAGCATGGTCTTATGGGGCTCCCATCCCACATGGGAGGGTCACCTTGGCCTCCGAGGTCCAACTAATGAGAACTACACTCAGGTGGGATCAATAAGGTTGAGACTTAGAATTTTACACAGGTGCTCCCAGATCTGCTTGGTCTTGACTCCATAGACAATGGGGTCCAGTGCAGGGGGAAACAGCAAGTAGAGATTGGCAAGGATGACTTTGGCAGCAGAGGCTGTGGGTTGGCCAAAGCGTTGCATGATTACAGAAAGAAAGCCTGGTCCATAGAAAAAGAGAATGACCCAGACGTGAGCTGTACGTATGCTGTCTGCTTTAGCACGTGCCTCAGATGAAGGCAAATGAATCACGGTCCTCAAAATCTGCCCATGCTGCTGCTGCTGCTGCTAAGTCGCCTCAGTCGTGTCCGACTCTGTTTGACCCCATAGATGGCAGCCTGCCATGCTCCACCGTCCCTGGGATTCTCCAGGCAAGAACACTGGAGCAGGCTGCCATTTCCTTCTCCAATGCATGGAAGTGAAAAGTGAAAGTGAGGTCGCTCAGTCGTGCCCGACTCCTAGCAACCCCATGGACTGCAGCCCACCAGGCTCCTCCATCCATGGGAGTTTCCAGGCAAGAATACTGGAGTCGGTTGCCATCGCCTTCTCCAAGCAGGCAATAAAGGCCACATCCCCAGCACCAAGAAAAATCGCCACAGCAAGGCATAGAGGTTATCCACCGTGGGGGCCCCACAGGCCAGTTTCACCACTGCCATATGCTCACAGTAGGTGTGGGCAATTGTGTGGGAGCCACAGTAGGGCCAGTCTTGGAAAGGAGTTGGTCAAACCCGCACCTCAAAGCACCACAGGCCTCCAGTCTTGGCAACAACTACCGGTGTAAGAATGGTTGCATAACATAGTGGGTTACAGATGGCCACAAAGCGGTCCAGGGCCGTGGCCACCAGCCCTCCCGATTCCATGGCAGAGAATGCATGGATGAAGAACACCTGGAAAAGACAGGAGTAGGAACTGATGGCTGTAGCACCAAACCAGAAAATGGCCAGCGTCTTGGGCAGAGTGGAGAGAGAGAGAACCAGGTCAACAAAGGAGAGCATGGCAAGAAATAAAAACATGGGCTGGTGAAGACTGCGTTCTCTCTGGATGAGAAAAAGCAGGACACCATTCCCAGTCACTGCCAGGAAGAACATGAAGCAAAAGGGAAGTGAGATTCAAATGTGGACAGCAGTCAATCCTGGGATGTCAGCCAAGAAGAAAGTATGTGAGAAGAGATGAGAATTATTGGAAAAAGTCATGGTGGTCCTCTCACTTAGAAGTGTGAAGTGCCCCTGCAAAGAAAGGCAAGCAGGTTAAATTCATTGAGAAGATTAGGAGCTCAGAATATGTGGTCTCACTAACTCCACCATCACCATCAGTCTTCCCCCATTATTCTAAGAAAATAGTCAAAAGTAATTTTCAATTATGTCGATGTTTCTGCAAGATCTTTAAACACGGAAGAGGCAAGTCAGCTTGGTCCAGTGGGAAATGTACTGAACAAAAAAAAGCAGAAACCAGTTTCCAGAATCACACTTCCTACTATATCTGTAACCTGGAGCAATTCACATGATTTAAGCAAATCACAGATTCAAGTAGATGCCCAGGAACTGTTGTAAGTGAAACTCCTTCCCATCATGCTCTTATTCCCAAATTCTGAATGCTAGTGATTGATCTAATTAGCACAGACCTCACATAAGTCTTTTATAACCAACCTTCATCTGCAACTGCCCCAAATCCTAACATCTGGAAAATTCCTCAATTTGGAGACATTCCACTTCTCCAAACTCCACTGACTTCCAGGTTACAGAATAAATGGTCCCTGATGACTCCAACATTGATTAGATTCTTCCTTGGGTTATTCCCCAATCATTTCACAAATGTATATCTGGCTTCTTTCCCCAAAATCTCAATAGAGATCTGATTTCACCACCTCCTGTATCTCCCTCTCCTTCAAGGTGGTATTGTACAGGAGTAGACACAAAGTTCAGAGTTGTGGTGACCTGGAATAAACAAAAACTTTTAAAGTAATAATCATATAAAAGTCAAAAACTATATCACAGCTATACTGCTGAGAACAGGAAATAAAATGATCAGATATACCTTCCCGTTCAGTTTTTCATGTAATCACATAAAGTGTACAGAATTATACGTATCCCTAAATGTGCTATGCTCAAACCGTCATTTTGTAGGTTAGAAAACTAAGGTCTAGAAATAAGTAAAAGACCCAGAACCCCAGAGTTATTAGTGGCAGAATCAGACAAGATCTCGCATCCGCTGATGCACGAGCTAGGAGCTTATCGTCTTGTCTTCAAGTGAACAGTGACTGCTATGGGGCAGAGGAAGAACGCCCAGGACACTGTGGCCAGGAATGGGTAGCACAGGAACCAAATAGCATGGCAAATGAAGAACAACTTCGGGATTAGGTGTCTCCCATCATCCCCCAACATCTCTGGTACCACAATCCTCTCATGCCAAAGAAAAGCACAAGGACATGCAGAGACCAGGGCCCAGAGTCTGAGAGGGTTTTGGAGCATAAGAGTGATTCACATTCCAGGCAGAGACATTACAGCTGGGTTCCTCTCATATTTTCGGTGGCAGCAGAAGGAGTCTCTAAACATGAGGGAAAGAAGCAGAAGTTAGCCCAGGACCATAGTTCAGAAAAGAAGGAACATATATGCATTAACATACAATATTTGCTTTTCTCTTTCTGACTTACTCAACTCTGTGTAACAGACTCAAGGTCTATTCGCATCTCTACAGTTGACCCAATTTCATTCCTTTTTATGCCTGAGTAATACTACATTGTACACATATAACTGATTCACTTCATTGTACAGCAGAAACTAACACTACATTGTAAAGCAATTATTCTACAATTTTAAAAAAGAAATTAAAATAAGAAGGAACAGTGCAGCTTTAAAATGACCAAGAACATTTTGCTTTTCTCTCCAAGAGAAATTACATGACGTTGCCCCTACCTTCACCCATAGCTGCTAAGGAGACTATGTGATAACAGCAGAAGGCATAAGGGCTTGGAAGATAAGGAGATCTGAGTGGACCTGCAGTTCTGGTGTCTTGGAATAAACACTGGACCAGAAGTCAAAATCCTAGTTCGAGGTACTATTTCTGCCATAAGTCTGCTGTGTGACTTTAAACAAAGCATCTAACCATTTTCAAGCCTTAGTGTCCTCACGTGTGAAATGAACATACTAAAACCTATCTCACAGGATCATTATGAGAATCCAATGACATACAATATGTGAAAATACCTTATCAAATGCTAAAAACAGTCATTTTATTGTCACTGAATTACAAGAAGTAAATGATACATCAGGAGTTATCTGATTAAGAGCAACAGAAACTTTGGCAATTCAGAGGCAATGCATTTGATTTGACAAAAGATGATAGGTTCCCCCCCCCCCGCCAAAAAAGGGGGGTTTCGTGGCATAGGGGGAGGTTGTTTAGTAGTAACCCAGAGCCACTCAGTCAAAAATACTATATCCTCCCAGATAATGCTCCCTTTCTCCCTCCCAACACACATTGTTTCCCTCAGCATCCCCAGAATATGGTGCTGTGAGGGAAGGGGTGTTGGAAGGTGTCAAGAAATGTGGCTTTGATCACCTGAGCACCTGCTTCAGATTATCCAAAAAGTTGTTCAACCTTAAGCCTCAACCCACTTTGTGAAATGAAACAGTGTCTTCAGGACTGTGTAGGCAATAATTAAATCTAATGGCCCAACTATCCCCTCAGGACCCAGCAAATGTCCCTCATTATAAACTTTATGCTTCAAGGGAAAGTCTAACTCAGTAAACTCAACTCCTTTATTTCTATCAGGGAAACAGTAAAGATTAAGAATCCTAGAGCTAGAGGATTCCTGGAGGCAGATGTAGGGGCCTCCATAAATGTTTCCCTAAGGTTCGCCTTGCAGGCTTCAAAGAGGAGCCAACCTATAAATAACTTACTGTTGAGCCAGAACCAGCAGGATGTTTGCCTGCTTTGGAGGAAGTAATTCTCACACACCCAATTCCCCCCGCTTGTATGTGACACAATGTGAAAGTGTTAGTCACTCAGTCGTGCCCGACTCTTTGTGACCCCATGGACTATAACCTGCCAGGCTCCTCTGTCCATGAGATTTTCCAAGAAAGAATACTGGAGTGGTATTCCCTTTTCCAAAGGATCTTCCTAACCCAGAAGCCAAACCTGGGTCTCTCACATTGCTGGCAGATTCTTTACCACATAAACCACCAGAGAAGCCCATATACAACACAAAAGGTCTAGATAAACCTATGATGATGTACACATCATCAATATTGGTGATATTTCTCCCTTTTCCCTACTGTTATCAATACAATGCATTTTTACCCCCAGACAGCCTATCAGATTATTCCGATCTGGGAAGGTTGGGGGAAAAATTAAGTTGTAGATGTAGCCTATTCAAATCTCTCTTCCTTGAGCCTACCCTTAAACCTTACTCACCAAAGAGGTGCACTGACCCACGAGGAATGAAAGTTAAGCTACTAGTCAGGTCCCAAGAACAGAGTATTTAATGGGTACATTTTCAGGCACTGCCTATAGGGATCCAAAGTGATACTCCCACCACCCAGATACCAATTAGTACTCTGCTCCCTCTTCAAACAAAGGTCTAACAAGGTCTCTTCTTATTACCGAGTCCTCAGGGAACAGCCCCAATGGGGAATATTTTGAACATCATACTCCAGGGTGCCATGTCAAGAAAGGGCTAAGGGCCTGCAACCAGAAGCAAGGAGAGACATCCTGTGATAGGAAATGGGACCACCTAATTTGATCACCAAGCAACCTGATTTAGGGAAGGTAAGAGGAGGGCATGGAGATGGGGAGGGACAAAACCAGGACCAGCTACGATATTACGTATATAACCCCATGACATAGGTGGAACCATGAGAGGAAGAATGGATTAATAGCTGACAGTGTTTATAAAATGAGAGAATCTGGCCATGGAATAAAGCTGGAGAAAATGCCAAATGTCTCCTGCGCTAGATTTCAAAATGGTAGACACAAGGGCAGGCCAAGTCCTGTAGGTATTACCATCCATATCCTATCTCACCTTAGTGAGATTACCTTCAGCTCTGTCTCTTCTTAACCAATTTCTCTAAACTTGACTCAACTCAGTCACTAAAATCACTCCTTAAAGTGGTGCCAGATTAATCTACGAGAGAATATGCAAGAGAATAGAGGATCTGGACATGGCATTGGATTGAGAAGGATTGGAAAAATTGAGTGTGTACATAAAAGGATATGTGTGCTGGTATGCATGAGTCTTCACGGATTCTTCAAATCCAGTAAGAAAAAAAGTATTTGTATTTTGAAGAAAATAAGTATTTTTTTTATGAAGCCAAAGGAAAAATAAGAACAAATACATGAAAATTTGTAGTTCAGGACTTGGCCAGATTTGTATGTCTTCAGAAGGATAATCCTTAATTAGAAGTTAACACAAGTTATATTAAAAGAGAATAGCACAATTTGATTGGAAATGGTCATTGCCCAGAACCAGTTCCTCCATTTAGGAAAGCCATGTTCTAAGGGTACTAACCCAGTTCCAGAGGGAAGAAGACACGGTAGGTGTCATTTTAGGTAGCGCCAAGATTATGAACACTAACATGAAGCACTCAACTTTCTGACACTGAAGCCAAGCTTGGTAACAATGAGCTTAGGACAGATCATTCTATCTTAGAGGATGCTAGGATATCTCTGAAACTTCAGGATATTGGTTTTATAAGGTAGAGAATATCAGGTCAATATTCCCCATCAGAGGAGGAATGAGTAGGCAGGAGCAATACAAATGTCAATCCAAGTGGAAGTGAAGGAGAGGATGAGTAATTGAAACAAGAACTTAAGACTCAAAAAATAGAGAAGTTGGGGGTTCCGTGGCAGTCCAGTGGTTAGGATTTCACACTTTCACTGCTAAGGGTACAGGTTCAACCCCTGGTCAGGGAACTAAAAGCCTCCAAGCCATGTGCCCTTTGGCCCCCCAAAAAGAAAACTATTAAAACTAAAACATTTGATTAATATAAACATGGACCATCTAACTGAAATCCTCAAATCCTCATCTAAATTCAGAAATTGGGTAAACATCAAGAGATCAGGACAAGACCAAAGCTCGAAGAACATTCAAGAGGATTTGGATCAATAATCTAGATCAATAAAAGTATTTCTTGAGTTCCTCTTAAGGGTTGCGAAAGAAAGAAAGAAATATGGATTTTTAGAGTCAGGTGAAAGATACACGTCAAGATAAAGCAAAGCATCACCAAAGGCAAGCAGAGGTACAAGCAAAGATTTCTGTGGCCACACCTTGGAGAGATGGAAACACCTTGGAGAGACAGAAGCTAATTATGCCTGTGGGAATCAAGGAAGGATATACTAACGAAACAATATTAAGAGGAAAGTTGAAAAGTGAGAATAGAATATTTCAGGATCAGACATTAGCATTAAAGACACCAAAACTACTAAAGTGTGGAATTCTTGATGAATAGCCAAAAACTGAAAATTGAAGGATTAGTGGAGAGGAATGAGATTTAAGAGGGAGGTTGGATCCAGGCTGCAACAGGTCTTAAGTGCTCTTCCAAATAACACTACATGTTAAATATGAGCTCAAGGAAGACAACGAACAAGGGAGTTGTTTAAGCAGAGCAGTGATGATAATAAATTAGTGACTTAGTAGATTTCTTACATATATTCTGGGCATGAAAAGAAAGACATGATATCTGAATGAGTAAGAATTAGTGAAATCCGAGAAGAAATCTGTGGCAATGAAGTAAAAAGGAGGAAATTGGATCAAGTCTTTACTGATAAATATTGTCAATTAACAAATATACAATAATCCTGTGCAAATTTTTAGAAAATAAGGGAGGAGGAAACACATTCCTACTCATTTTATGAGGTCAGTATTAACTGATAACAAATTAGAGACTTACAAAACAAGAAAATTCAGGCCAATAACCCTCATGAACAGAGATATAAAACTCCTTTACAAATGATTAGCAAATCAAACTCAACAATATATAAAAATGATGATGAGTAGATGGGGCTTGATGATGCTGTGAAAGTGCTGCACTCAATATGCCAGCAAATTTGGAAAACTCAGCAGTGGCCACAGGACTGGAAAAGGTCAGTTTTCATTCCAATCCCAAAGAAAAGTAATGCCAAAGAATGTTCAAACTACTGCACAAATGCACTCATCTCACACGCTAGTAAAGTAATGCTCAAAATTCTTCAAGCCAGGATTCAACAGTATGTGAACCGTGAACTTCCAGATGTTCAAGCTGGATTTAGAAAAGGCAGAGAAACCAGAGATCAAGTTGCCAACATCCACTGGATCATCGAAAAAGCAAGAGAGTTCCAGAAAAACATCGATTTCTGCTTTATTGACTATGCCAAAGCCTTTGTCTCTGTGGATCACAACAAACTGTGGAAAATTCTGAAAGAGATGGGAATACCAGACCATCTGACCTGCCTCTTGAGAAATATGTATGCCGGTCAAGGAGCAACAGTTAGAACTGGACATGGAACAACAGACTGGTTCCAAATAGGGAAAGGAGTACATCAAGGCTATATATTGTCACCATGCGTATTTAACTTATATGCAGAGTCGAAAGTGAAAGTGAAGTCACTCAGTCGTGTCCAACTCTTTGTGACCCCATGGACTGTAGTCTATCAGGTTCCTCCATCCATGGGATTTTCCAGGCAACAGTGCTGGAGTGGATTGCCATTTCCTTCTCCAGGGGATCTTCCCAACCCAGGAATCAAACCCAGGTCTCCCGCATTGCAAGCAGACACTTTACCATCTGAGCCACCAGGGAAGCCAGAGTAATCATGAGAAACGCTGGGCTGGATAAAACACAAGCTGGAATCAAGATTGCCGGGAGAAATATCAATAACCTCAGATATGCAGATGACACCACCCTTACGGCAGAAAACGAACTTAAGAGCCTCTTGATGAAAGTGAAAGAGGAGAATGAAAAAGTTGGCTTAAAGCTCAACATTCAGAATACTAAGATCATGGCATCTGATCCCATCACTTCATAGAAAATAGGTGGGAAAACAGTGGAAACAGTGAGAGATTTTATTTTGGGGGGCTCTAAAATCATTGCTCTAAAATGACTGCAGCCATCAAATTAAAAGACACTTGCTCCTTGAAAGAAAAGTTATGGCCAACCTAGACAGCATATTAAAAAGCAGAGACATTACTTTGCTGACAAAGGTCCATCTAGTCAAAGCTGTGGTTTTTCCAGTAGTCATGTATGGATGTGAGAGTTGGAGTATAAAGAAAGCTGAGCTCCGAAGAATTGATGCTTTTGAACTGTGGTGTTGGAGAAGACTCTTGAGAGTCCCTTGAACTGCAAGGAGATCCAACCAGTCCATCCTAAAGGAAATCAGTCCTGAATATTCGTTGGAAGGACTGATGTTGAAGCTGAAACTCCAATACTTTGGCCACCTGATGTGAAGAACTGACTCATTGGAAAAGACTCTGATGCTGGGAAAGATTGAAAGCAGGAGGAGAAGGGGAGGACAGAGGATGAGATGGTTGGATGGCATCACCGACTCAATGGACATGAGTTTGAGTAAACTCTGGGTGTTGGTGATGGACAGGGAGGCCTAGTGTGCTGCAGTCCATGGGATTGCAAAGAGTCAGACAAGACTGAGTGACTGAAATGAACTGAACTCAACTGAACTGAGATGAGGCTTACCCAAGAATGAAAGATAGTTTAACATTCAAAAAAGTTGATTTAATTCATCAAATTAACAAAATAAATGATGAAAAACACATACAAAATAAAATAAAATCTTAGCATTTCTGGGGGAAAAAGTAAAATGATTATCACTTGAATACAACATGACTGTAAGTAGAAAAACCTACAATCTGTACTATTAAGTAAATCTAGCAGGGTCATTTGATAAAGTCAATACAAAATTGATTTTCTGCACTTGTACACAGTATTAATAGCTATGAAAAACTGGAAAATTAGATTCATAAAATCATTCATTAAGTATAATGACATCAAAATACATAATATACTCAGCATTTAATGTGATAGACTATATCTGAGGCTTTGCACTGAAAATTAGAAAACATAGCTGGGAGAAATTATAGATTTAAGTTAATGAAGAGAAATGCTATGTTCATGCATTGGAGAACTCAATATGACTAAGATGTCTAGTCTCCCAAATTGATCTATAAATGTGATGCAATTTCAATGAAAATCCCAGAAGGTTTTTTGTTTGTAAAAATTGGACAACTTACTCTCAAACTTATCTGAAATGCAAAGACCCAACAGAATAAAAATAATTTTGGAAACGATTCAAAAGTTATCAAAGTCGGAGGACTTATTTCAAGACATTTTAAATCTACAATATCAAGACAGTGTAATATTAACATAAGGGATAGTTTAATAGCTCAATGGAACAAAAAGGAGAGTTCAGAATACACACACACACATATATATATAAATAATCAGTTGATTTTTTTTTTAAACTAACGTGCAAGGTACTGTGATGGGAAAGGGATAAACTTTTCAATAAGGGGTATTGAAACAACAGGATATTCATTTATAAAATATAAACTTCTTCCATGGAGACCAAGTAGAAATTGAAGACACAGACCACCCAGATAAATGGCAAGGATAATAAGCAGGGGGATTTACTTGGGAGGCTTGTCTTGGGCACCCATAAGATGAGTAAATCTTCACACCACCAGTCAGAATCTTAGGAGATTATAGAGAGATCTTAAGTGAATTCACTCAGATGGTCTCAACAACACATGACTCTCTCTTCAGCTGCATCCTTGAAAATGGGTCTGGCTATGGGAATGGTGGGTGGTACACCCATTCCAAGGACAGGAAGGGAGTGAGGATCCTGATTGCCCAGGTCCAGCTCAGGAATCAATCAGCAGTCACATCCTCTGAATGAGGTAATCCAAAAATCTTAAGACAATGTAAAAGCTAAAATTATGAATTTTCTAGGAAAAAAATAGGATAAAATCTTTGCAACTTTATGTTAAGCAAAAATTTCTTCAATAGGACACAAAATGTGTTTTATTTTAAACTATAGTTTATTAGTTTTATTTTATAATTTTATAGCTTTATTTTAAGCTATAAAATAAAAATTGATTCCCTGGTGGCTCAGACAGTAAAGAAACCACCTACAATGTGGGAGACCTGGGTTCAATTCCAGGTTTTGGAAGATCCCCTGGAGGAGGGCATGGCAACCCACTCCAGTATTCTTGCCTGGATAATCCCATGGACAGAGGAGCCTAGTAGGTTGCAGTCCATGGGGTTGCAAAGAGTCAGACATGACTGAGTGACTAATCACAGCACAGCATAGTTCATTAGCTTTATTTTATAATTTTATTTCAAACTATAAAATAAAAATTGATATATTAGAATTTACCAAAATTTTTAAATCTGCTTATCAGAAGACACCATTTAGAAATAAAAGGCAGAAGGAAGCAGATGGCTGACCCATCGGCCTCTTGAGGGGCGGCACGATGCTGCTCCCTGTGAGCCCAGGCTGCCGCCAGGTGGGTGGCCGGCCCCAGGTCGTGGCGCCATGAAGCTGTACAGCCTAAGTGTCTGTACAAAGGCGAGTCCAAGGCAGTACTGCTCAAAGCCACATATGATGTGTCCTCTTTCAGCTTCTTCCAGAGGTCCAGCGTTTAGGAATTCACCGCCTTCACAAGCCAACTGATTGTGGTGGTGGCGGTGGTGGTGGTTAGTTGCTAAGTCGTGTCTGACTCTTGCAACCCCATGGACTGTAGCCTGTCAGGCTCTTCTGTCCGGGGGATTCTCCAGGCAAGAACACTGGAGTGGGTTGCCATTTCCTTCTCCAGGGGATCCTGATTGTGGAGTGCTCTGCAGAAGGTAGCCAAGTTTCTGTGAAACAAGAATATCTGTGCCATGTCTTCATGAGAAATGACAGTCTTGCGGAAGTGGTCATTGCTGACAGTGAGCATCCATCCTGGGGGTCTTTTACCTTGCTAGAGAAGATACTAGGCGAATTCTCCAAGCAGGTCCACAGGATAGACTGGCCAGTTGGATCCCCTGATACCATCCAGTACACAGGCCTGGACAGTCACCTCAGTAGACACCAGAACCCCATAGAAGCTGACTCCATGACTATAGTGCAGGCTGAACTGGATGAGACCAAGTTCATCCTGCACAACACTATGGAGTCTTTATTAGCGCGAGGCGGGAAGCTCGATGACCTGGTGTCCAAATCCGAAGTGCTGGGAATACAGTCGAAAGTCTTCTATAAAATGGCCAGGAAATAAAATTCGACCTGTGCAACCATGTGATGGCCGCCAGCAGAGCCCCTGCGCGGGCACATCACCGTCATTCACATCAGAACCGCACCCCCATCCCCCACCCCAGGAAGCACAGCCACTTCGCAACGACTGGAGCGGGACAGACTCAACTTCCGCTTTGGAGCTCCTGGGAGGAACCGAAGGGTGGAAGGCACCTAGGGGTGGGGAACGTTCAAATTCACATGCCTAGTTATTTTTGAAAAGATAACTTGAGGCCGGTAAAAGTGTGTTTTGGAGCCAAATGGAACCATAAAGCTCAGTGACTCTGCAAAATAAATAAAAATAAAAGGTAAGTTGCAGACTTGGTGAATATATTTGCACTGCATGGGTCTGAGAAAGGATTTGAATCCAGATTATGTAAAGAAATTATACAGAGAGATAATAAGACAACTCAAAAACAATAAAAATATTTGAACACTTTTCAAAGGAAGATTTATGGATAGCCAACAAGTTCAGAAGCATATTAAAAGATGTTCAATATCATTAGTCATTGAAGAAATGCAAATTAAAACCATAATAACTTACAATGATAGCCATATTAGGATGGCTAAAATTAACACTGACCATACCAAGTGCTGGAGAAGGAAATGGCAACCCACTCCAGTACTCCTGCCTGGAAAATTCCATGGATGGAGGAGCCTGGTAGGCTACAGTCCATGGGGTCACAAAGAGTCAGACACAACTGAGCAACTTCACTTTCTTTCTTTCTATAGTTCCTTTTGGGGAAGGAAATGGCAACCCACTCCAGTGTTCTTGCCTGGAGAATCCCATATACTGACGGGCCTGGTGGGCTACAGTCTATGGGGTTGCAAAGAGTCGGACATGACTAAGCAACTAACACACACACACATACCAAGTGCTGATGAGGATGCAAAGCAACTGGAACTCTCAAATTGCTGGTAACAATGTAGAATGGTAGAACCACTTTGGAAAACAATTTGGTAGATGCATTTTAATAAAATTAAACATGTTTACCACATAACCCAGCAACTCCCTGCCTGAATTTTTTGAAATTTTTATTGGGGTATAATTGAGCTTGGGCAAACTCCAGGAGATAGTGAGGAAGCCTGGAGCGGGGTCCATGGGTTCCATGGGGTCACAAAGAGTTGGACATAACTTGGTGACTGAACAACATAAGTGACTTCCAACTTGTCTTAACTTCAGGTGTACACCAGAGTGAATCTGTTATATATACATATATATCCACTTTTTTTTAGATCCTAATGTTCCATATAGGACATTACAGAGTATTGCATAAAGTTCCTGTGCTATACCATAGGTCTTAATTAGTTATTCATTTTATATACAGTAGTCTGCTTGTGTCAATCCCAATCTTTCAATTTATCCTTCCCAAGCCCTCCCAGGTAACCATAAGTTTATTTTTTACATTTGTAACTCTATTTCTGTTTTGTAGATAAGTTCATTTGTAGTCTTTTTTAGAGTCCACACTTAAGTGATTCATATGACATTTGTCTTTCTCTGACTTACTTCACTCAGTATGACAATTTCTAAGTCCATCCATGTCACTGCAAATGACATTATTTTGTTCTCTTTATGGCTAAGTAATACCCATTGTATATACGCACCACATCTTCTTTACCCATTCATCTGTCAAAGGACATTTAAGTTGCTCCCATGTCTTGGCTTTTGTAAATAGTACTGCAATGAACATTGGCGTGTCCATGACTAAATATTTACTAAAGAGAAATGAAAATTTTTAGGTAAAAAAATATCCAGTTTTATTAATTATTTCCTTTACATTTATGAGCTATTTAAGAAATTTTTTTATGAGCTATTTAAGAAATTTTTTTATGAGCTATTTAAGAAATTTTTATTTACCCCAAGGTTATGAATATACTTTTGTATGCTATCATTTAGAGCTTTTACTGTTTTTAACCTTTCACATTTATTCTCAAAATGACTTTTATGTGGCTAGGGATCAAGGTTCACTTTTGCCTGTGGGCAGCCTATAGACCTTCTACCTTTTAGAAAAAAGACTGCCCTTTCCCACACTGTTTTGTAATCATATACATGTAGGTTTATCTTTCAGCTCTCTCTTCTTTTTAATAATCTTTTTTTTTCTTTTTCCTGTACTACACTGTGTTAATTATTATAGCCTTATAATATATACTGCTTATAAAGCTTAAGTTCATCAATGTGATTCTTCCTCTTTAGGTATTTTTATAATAAATATGTGGGAAAGTATCAATTTGTAAGATTAGGTTGAGTGCCATATCAAAATACCCATGATATCCATGGAAATTCTTGTCTCTGGCTTTGCAGTGTCATATATATGCACTGGTTTGTCAACAACCTCTCATATCCTTGTGTCATGTGGAGAAAGATGTTATTCTATCCCCTCTAGAGCTCTGAGTCAGTTGACTGAGGCCCTCTCACACGTGCATCACAATCCACTTCTCCATTTACCCAATCTTTCCTTCTCCCTGCTTTTCCACGGGTTCTGATCCCTAATAAACTTCTTGTACCCTCGACTGTTTCATTGTCTACTTCCCACGAATCAAATCTGAGTCCCTTTGCAGTCCACCTGAAACTATCACAAGTTAACTGGCTACACACCAGTACAAAATAAAAAGTTTTTAAAATTTGATACATTTTGGTTTAGTAGGAAGACAGGAGAATATAAATCTCAAGTAGATTTAAAAGAATATGAGAGGTAAGGAACTGGGAGCTACACATTGAGAGAAATGCTTTAGGAATTTGTGGAAGAAAGAAAAGAGAGGGAGCAGATTTAGGACAAGAGTGCCGGGTGGGAGAAAGTTGAGATCAGGAGGTATTTTAGTCAAAGTCCTAATAGGAAACAGATGATACACGCAAAAGGAAAGATTGAAGAGAGTATAATGAAGAGAACAGTCAAAATACATGGGAAGAGTTAAAAATAATAATAATAATAAAGCAGGGGTGGCAAAATACACCAGGACTGGTAACATCAAAGGCATTATCCTCCCTAGGCTGGACAGCAATGGAGAGCTCACTATTGGCAGAGTCATCAAGGGAATCACCTCATGGGAGCAGTGGCCTTAGGAGAGGCCCCAGGCACTACAGAACAGTGAGTGGACTTGTAAGGGGTGACTCAGAGGGATAAATCCCCCAACTTGTCCTTCTTGCTGCCTCTGATCAACTGCCAGTGCTTCCTATTAGCCAAACCTAACAACATCCAGAGGCAATAGACTTTACCCTCTCTGGGTACAGAGCAAGGTGTAAAGTGGGTCTGGGGGTGGGGGAGTCAGGTAGAATGTATTTAGAAGAAGAAGTATAAATATGCTCTTATATGGGACAGATAACCCATGAGAAAAGACATAGTAAAACATAAAACAGAGAGAATACATCTGCTGGAAAATGGTCCCTATGGTCGGTGAAGAAAATTGTGTCTTGTGGGAGGGGCAGGCCTTGATGGAGTCACACAGATGGAAAAACACCTCTCTCTAAACCTTCATCATCAGAGATGAGTACTAATAGTGTTTCCCAAGGGACTGAGGCCTGAGTACTTCTCTTCCCTGAGATGAATTTGATATGCTCCTAAGACTGTTGAAGGCTTTTCCAGGCTGCAGTGAGAAAACATCAAGTTTTGATGCACACATCCTGTGTGCATCACAGGATTAAAGATTAGAGAGAGCTTCTTGAAGGACCAAGGGAGTAACATAAAGGGTCCAGGGCACCTCCAAGTTCCAATCTATGCAACAACCCAGATGCCAGGGGAAAGGAAAGGATGTACTCTTTGCAGCAAAAGTAAGAGTGTAGCCAAGAGAATAGAAACCATAAAGAAGGCTGAACTGCGAAGAATTGCTTCTTTCAAACTGAGGTGCTGGAGAAGACTCTTGGGAATTCCTTGAACAGCAAGGAGATCAAACCAGTCAATCCTAAAGGAAATCAACCCTGAATATCCATCAGAAGAACTGATGCTGAAGCTGAAGTTCCAATACTTTGGCCACCTGATTTGAAGAACTGACTCACTGGGATGGTTGGATGGCATCACTGACTCAATGGACATGAGTTTGAGCAATCTCCGAGAGATAGTGAAGGACAGGGAAGCCTGGGGTACTGCAGTCCCTGGGGTCACAAAGGGTCGAACATGATGAGCAACTGAACAACAGCAGCAGAA